>NC_066512.1:9752112-9776234 GCF_024679095.1 Eriocheir sinensis | reverse complement strand
TCATAAACCCATTTTTAAATGTATTGAAATTTCGGCTGCACATACCTAGATTTTTTCTTTGTTTCTTTCTCGAGAGGTAGTGAAAAGTTTAATAATTTATCTATATCAGTATTTGGCATCCTTTGTAAGGTCAACACTACAGTCATTTTGCAAAACGCGTGCTGTTACGGTCCTCCTTCAGAGAAGAGAGAGCAGTCAGGTCCTTTCCACGTGGTGGACAGAGATGGACATGAACGCTCACTCCCTGCTCATTTGTTTAAATTTCCATAGCACACCACCACACCAAACACCATGCATGCACAGCACCACATAGTGTTCAACGAACTTCCGAGACACGAATCTATTCGCAAGCATTTTTGGAGACCTCTTATCTGTTTATCTGTTTTAGACATATTAACAAAAGTAACCATGTATCATATAAAACGCTGTGGCGCAGACTAATATTTCCACGACGCACACATAAAAGGAAGCTTCTGTATTCATTTTACGAAGCTACTGAAAATATATTCACACGCTAAGTCATCATGAAAGCAATGTCGGACAAAGCCATGTTGACGAAGGGTAAGGGTGCGTCCACAATGGCAGCATTTTGTCTACAGACAAGATGAAAACACTGACCGAAGCACCACAGTCGACATTTGGAAATACATCTACAGCAATGTCTGAAACAGAATGTGTTACAATGTTGGCAACAAAATTCGACCTTTTGAAGTCGTCCATACTGTGTCTGATCAGCCTTTTAAAATCCATACTTATGAAGCCCGTGGGTGGTATACCAGAGCAGAGTGTATCCACGGTAACATTCTGTTTTTAATTATAGCGTGCGCTTTCTCGCCCACCCCATGATTTTGTCCGTATTTCAACACGAGTATCTGACGCCTTTGCTGTGGGTGTGCGTGTGTGAGGCTTACCAGGTGTCTCCCCAAAAATTAAGTCGCCCACACCAGGGTTACCAAAATATCGCCCCAATATCTTTGAAGTGCTTGTCTTTCAAACTAGGCAACTTGACAATTCGTGTCCATTCTAGTACTTCCTAAGTTGTGGGTAGAGGGAGCACCAAGAGTTGTGTAGTCCTGACTCTGCTCTTGTGAGGAGACGTGCTTTGTTCTCTCGGATGAGAGAGAGAGAGAGAGAGAGAGAGAGAGAGAGAGAGAGAGAGAGAGAGAGAGAGAGAGAGAGAGAGAGAGAGAGAGAGAGAGAGAGAGAGAGAGAGAGAGAGAGAGAGAGAGAGAGAGAGAGAGAGAGAGAGAGGGTGAGAGAGAGAGAGAGAGAGAGAGAGAGACCCCCGTGTACACCTCCCACCGCAACCCAATTACCGTGCCGTGATTAATTCGCCGAATGTTCGCCGAATATTCGGGAACATGTCCACGAATATTCTTGGCCATTCGGCGACATGTCCCCGAATAGTCGGCGACATGTCGGCGACAAATTCCCCAACAAAATAAAAAAATCAACGGTCAAAATTCGGCGACAATTCGCCGAACACCGCGAATTGACACCGAATTGTCTGGGACATGTTGGCGACATTTAGGCGACAATTCGGGGTCCATTTTGAATTCGTGCACATTTGGCGAACGGCCGCGAATTTTTCATGCAACATGAAACTTTCGTGGCGGTCGTGACCAACTGTCAAAAGTCGCGCGGTGGACGCAGACATGTCCCCGAATGGCCAAGAACAGGCAAGAAAGATGCCGAACTTGTCCACGACACAGGATGACTTGTATATTCGCGCACATTCGTGAACCAAAATTCGGCAGTGTATTTGGGACTTAAGTCTTTTACGGGTTACCGAATTCGTCGTCATTAGAAGAATGAGGATGAGAAGCAGGAGGAGGAGAAGCAGGAGGAGGAGAAAGAAGAAGAAAAGAAGTGGACTTCGAAGAAAAAGAAGAAGCGGCTGAGCTAACATTCTCTTCTCTCCGAGGAGTAGAGACAGTCCTTACTATTTAAATTCGTTCGTCACCGTGGGGCCTCAGTAATCATGGCCGAAACAGAGGCGTTGATTAGTTTCGTCAGGGCGGGGCGTCGGGGAGGGACAGACGAGGCAATGGCAAGGATACAGGCGTGGATAAGACGGGGGGAAGAAGATAGAAGGGGAATGGAATTATTAGTACAGTCATTTTAGCAGAAAAAGTTGGTCAACCTCACACAAATTGCAACACAAGCAAACTCAACAGATTTTGATTCCTGGATATGTCCTCAGTGACAGAAAAAAAAGTCCTTAGGGATCCTCTGCAGGGGGAAAAAGTCCTAAAATCATGGAAATCCTATATGGCCGCCACGCGGTTTCAAGCGAAAATGTGAATATTGCAAATATTGATATATCAATTTGTATATATATGAATTTTAGCATTTTAATTGCTTGTAATTATGGTCATTATGTTAATTAACAAGATTAATTGTGAAAAGGTAAAATGTTACGAGGTCAATATAAGAATTATAGCTTTTTTGTCCGTAAATTTTAATATTTTTCTCGAAAAAATGTCTTCATTTGAGAACGTGTGTTCTTACAAGAAGATATCCATTTCCAGGCATACATATTATATATTTCCAATTAAAGTGACATTAGTGCTATCATTTGTTGAAAAAATTAACACAGAATATTAATTTTTATTGAAGTTATTTTCATTTGCTTACCCCACCCACTTAATATGAACAAAATGTGCACTTTTCCTGAACTGTTCGGAGTCGTGGAAACATTTCGTGTAACAACAGTATTAGGCTTCGCAATTCACATTATTAGTATTATGGGAGCTTCTTATTTTAAATACCATAGGTATGTTGATTTATTTAAAATTTTAAAACAATTACAATAATGTAAAGCAATATTTTTTTCAGGTATGGAGGGAACTCAACAGTGTGTCATTTGCAAACTGGATGAAGGAGGCCCATACGCAACTCTCGGAGAAAAGGGGTGCTCAACCATAAATCAAGCCTACATAGCAAGGAAGGACAATATTCACACAGTACCTGGGGAAAGGACCTACTGCAACCCACAGCAAATAGCTAAGGATACCAAAAAAGGGTCAGAGCCCAGCACAATCAGTGATGCGCATGTACTTAAGTCATCTGAGGAGCGGTTTTCTTTCAAAACTAATTGCTCTTTCTGTGGTAGTCTAGCCAAGTTTGAGAGGAAGCGGAAGACGCAGGATGTGGTCCATGTAAGGAGAGTAGAACTGAAGGACGCGCTTCTGGCGATATGCCGCGAACGAGGCGATGTTTGGTCAGATGCTGTGAAGGCACGGATTCTTCATGTGCACGACTTGCACGCAGCAGATGCAGTTTACCACCATACGTGTAGTAACTTTCGGACAAATAAACATATAACAATTAGCTCATATGACAAACACCGAAGAATCCAATATGCCAAAGTTGGGACGGCCTCGAGTAGATGAGAAGACAGCAGCATTCTTGCAAGTGACTAGATATCTTGAGGAAAACGATGATGAGCAGATCACTATCAATGATCTAATTGAGCTCATGACAAAAACTTGCAGGCACTGTCCACAAAGCATACAGCTACACCCACATGAAGGCGAAGCTGCGGGAACACTTCGGTGACAGAATAATCCAAACTGCCATCAACGGCAAACTGAACGTGGTCACCTTCAGGACAACAGCCAGGGTAGTGCTCCAAGAATATTACAACAAGCAGCAGCAGCAGCAGCAGAGAAAACACACTACTGAAGAAAAAATCAAGCTCATACAGGCAACTGCCAGTCTGACTGTCGCACCATGAAATGCACATGCAAGAAACACAACACTGAGTGCACTTCAGCTTGTGAACACTGCTGGGGCTCTGGCTGCACGAACACTGCATGTGAAAATGATGAGGAAGATGACGACATTGTCGAGTTCCAACATTAATACAATTTATTTTTCTCAAACAATTATGTAAACTTGTAAATGATGTGATTTTTTATGAAGCAATTCCCATAACAAGTAGATTACATTTGTAAATACAATTTCCTTCTTTATGCGATTTTTCATTATGATTTCAAAGCATTGTCAGGCCGATGTAATTTACCGAGTGGATTTGTGAGTTTTGTCATGTTTCAATGATTTACATAATCGTTATATTATATTGCCAAACATCTGATTCAATATAACCTTATTAAAAGTGAATATCGTGTGTTAATTCTTATACCAGAGGATATCACCAATCTCCCTGTATTTGAAAATATATAATATTTATGTTTGGGTACATATGTTCTTATACGAATAAACTTTCTCAAATGAAAAAAAAAATTCGTTGCAACATTTTACAGTTTGTGGACAAGAAAGCTTTAATTCTTACATTGGCCTCGAAACATTTCACCTTCCTATAAATATTCTTGTTAATAAATATAATGACCATAACTACAAGCAATTAAAATGCTGAAAAACATGCATTTACAAGTTGATATATCAATATTTGCAATATTCACATATTCACTTTAAACCGCGTGGCGGCCATTTTGTTTTCCATGAATTTAGGATTTTCCCCCCGGAGGATTTCTTATGACTTTTTTTTCTGTCATCGAGGACATACCCAGGAATCAAAATCTGTTGAGTTTGCTTCTGTTGCAATTTGTGTGAGGTCATTCGACATTCTGACTGTACTAAATGGGGCAAGATAATACAGAAAATGGGAGACGGTATGTAAGAATCACATGAGAGAGGGATTTTGTTAGGTATGTGTATTCATATTTCTCTCATTACTATATTGGTATAATGTCATAGGAAAAGAACATGATATTAAAGTACTGGGTTTAACTACCTCTTCCCTTCCCAAGTAGCGTCCACACTGGGTTCTTTTTACACGAATTGTGTAAGTTTTCTTGATCGGCCTTGCTGCTCCCATTCTTTCCCTTTTGCCACACTTCTGGCTTAACCACTTCAACGTATTCTACCCCTACCGTTCAACATCACCCCTGCCACAGATTCACCTTTCCTCCTCTCTTTCCTCATATCCCTCTCACAGGTTTCCTATTCCCTTATCCCTTCCTCCCATCCCTGCCTTTCCCTCTTCCCTCGTTCTTGTTGTTGACCACCACAATCCTTCCTTCACTGCATCCTACCAAAGATTCCTTCCATCCCACCTCTTCACCCTCTCTTACCCCTTGCTGTTCGGCCCTCGCACCCTTCCTTCCTCTTTCTATCCTAAATTAATTACATTCCACTCCCATTGTCCCTTATGACCCTCTCTAGGCAATCTCCTCTTCCCTACTACTCATCCTGCTCCTCTCTTATCCCCTGCTCTCTCCCCACTTCTTCCTCTACTTCTCCCTGTGTTATCTTCTTTTCCAGTTTTCCTTACTAATGTTGTTTACCATTTGTCTTACTTTTATCCGTCTTTACACTTTCTCCTAACCTGTGCTGCTTATTCTGCCGCTTCCTTTTATAGTAATTTAGCTTCTCTTCATATCGTTTCACCCCTTCTCTTCCTATCTCGCCCTCTATCGTACTCTCTCATTTATCCTACAACTCTGCTGTTTTATTCATCTCTTTTTCTCCTGTATTCTGTCACTTCCTTTATCTCTCTCTACAATGAGTCTCTCATCCATTCCCTAAAGAGAAGTGTACAATCAATGTATCCTGCTATTTCTTACTTATAGTTCAGAAATTTTAAGCTGGCGTAACACTGGACCCAAATCTGTCGAGCATGAGCTTTTTCTGGCAGCTTTTGCTCGCGAGCAAGTCACTGTTGTTGTCACACTGACGAGCGACGAGGGACGAGCGACGAGGAATATGGCGCCTACTAAATCTACGCTTCGCATTACGGCTAAGTGTACAGCTATGACGGCATTACTTGTCGTTATTCAACGAGCGCAGAAGAACAGACGAGTCTGAGTTCGGTCATGGCTGAAGAGAAGGGGGTGGGCGAAATTGCTCCCTCTTTCACGAGGGAGCACGGGCCTTTGCCAAAGGCGGCCCGTAGCAGGGAGCCGACAGACCGACTCTATCGGCGATCGAAATCTAGCCGACCAAGTCGGTCCGTCGACGAGGACTGGCGTGTCTCTGAAGAGAAGGGAGACCCATGGTGTGTATAATAATCCATCTAACTTTCTTCAGCGTAGACTTACAGAATAGCTGTGGTCCCACAACTTGGGATAGTCCCTGAATCTATAGATATTAAAGAGTGTACAATACCGGAAGACCAATGAACTGTAGAACTAGGAGCGAAGGTGGCCATGGCGAGTGTTTACTTCAGCTGGGCGGTCTTGGTCTTGGTTAGGGATCCAGAAATCAAAATAAAAACCAACACCATCAAATCTAAAACGAGTATGTGAATAAGTTCTCTAATATCATGGGTATACGGATCCAATACTCTAGGCATGCAGTGTATATTATTCACATATCGGTGCACCAAAGAGCTCATTTGACTGCCTGCTCGCGGCTCGCCGAGCTGCTCCCTGTCCAAATGGCGAGCTAAGCGCAGGAGCAAAAGATCGCGAGCAAGCCATCCCGCGAGTAAAAGCTGCCAGCAAAAGCTCGAGCTCGCCAGGTTTGGCCCAGTGTGACGCCAGCTTTAATTAAGAAGTCGAGAGAGAGAGAGATAAAAAGTGCACGAGAAGTATGCTCGTTATAACAGAGAGAGCAAGAGGCGAACATCGTGGATTAGGGAACAAACAGAGGTTTATAAATTTATAAGGGCTATTTTAACTTAACTTGGGCAGGTCTTATCATGCAAAAAAATTATAGAAGGAAAATCCATGCAGCAGTGGGAAGCCATAAATTGTAGTAGGCACGACAAACAGAGGACCAGGTGGAGATATAACACTAAAGCAGTTGCCGGAGTAGGATGTAGTGCACTAATATCATCCAGAAAAGTAGATGACCTTAAGAAAGGCTTCTGTCTTGCAGTGGATTAGTAATTCTTGATACTGATCATGAATATGATCTTCAAGAATTATCTCCTTCGGCATCTCATCCTTTGCCTACAACCCTCTCTTCTCCTCGATCATGAATGCACCTTGTAATCACCGTGTCCGTGGCCACTCAGCAACATATGACGCTTATTCACTCTCCCGCGCACTGCTGCCTCGCTGCATCCATTCTTAAACGTTAGACTGAGCGTCCCTCCGCGAATTGCTTATGTTGAAGAGTATGTATACGATACCCTTATCCTTATATCTTGCATTTACCCACGACTCCTGCCTCAAATTTCGCGGAGGCTGTTTGTCTCCCCTCCACCCCCACTCTTCCTTTTTTTCTCTTTTTTTTTCTTTCTTTCCATCTCTCATTTTCCCTCTCTCTTTTTCCCTTTCCTCTTTTTTCTCATTCTTTTTTTATCTCCTTTGTCTTTTTCCCTTTTTCTTTCTGTCCCTCCTTCATTTTTCTTTCTCCTTCTTTCTTTCTCTTTTTCTTTCTTCTCTTCCTTCATCTCTTTCACTTTTTCTTTTCCTTCTTTCTTTTTTCTTTCCCCCTTTCTTCTTTCTTTCTTTTTTTGTCTGAATCTCTCTCTCTCTCTCTCTCTCTCTCTCTCTCTCTCTCTCTCTCTCTCTCTCTCTCTCTCTCTCTCTCTCTCTCTCTCTCTCTCTCTCTCTCTCTCTCTCTCTCTCTCTCTCTCTCTCTCTCTCTCTCGTGGCTTCATAACTTCTTCAGCGTGCATGAAAAAGGAGCAAGACAGAGTTTGTACATAAATGAGGAACAATAAAGTGTCGAGACTGCTCGCAATATGACATCTCCTGAGGTCAAGGGTGTCGTTGTACAAGAACTTGGTGGCTGAAGAACAGTGTCCAAGTGACGCGTCTCTTCCTCACCACTGCTTTGAGGACCTCTTGGCGGCCAAATATACAACAGCAAGGAGCGTGTGTTGTCTAGACCCGGCCCAGCCAGGAGACAATGGATCGATCGGCGACGTGGCGGCGGGGAAAAGGAGGAAAAGGGGAGAAAGCAGAGAATAAAATACGATATTTTGGTGCTTCATTGCTGGAAAGAAAAGAGGGAATGGAGGAATGCAAAAAGAACGAATGGAGGAAAAGGTAAGGAAGAATTATAGGAAATCAGGAAAGGGAGAGGAGGCGTGATTCAATGTTGTAAAGAAAGAACTAAAAGACAAATGGAAAGAGAAGAAAAAAAATGGAAGAGCAAGAGGAAATGTGTTTTTTGGAAGTGTCGCCATAAGAGAGGATTGTAAGATTGGAAGGGAAGGAATAAGAATTCTGAGGAGGTATAGACGGAAAGGAAGTTTATTTAGAAGGTGAGGAATAAGAAAGGGACATAAGATCGTCGCCCTCGCTTTTGTTATCGTGGTAACCGTTGTCCTCCTCCTCCTCCTCCTCCTTCTTTTCCTCCTACTCCTCCTCCTCCTCCTCCTTCTGCTCCCCCCCCCCTCCTCCTTCTCTTCCTCCTCCTCCTCCTCGTTTTTTCTGCCAGGACTAGTATTCAATTAGGGTTCAGAAGGCAACCGTGGATATTCAGAGAACCACTAGTGTCATTTGCCTCCTTGATGTAGTGGTTATGCTGAACTACCAATACGTGGCCCCGGGTTCAAATCCTGGCCCGAACTGTCTGTGTGCAGTCCACCCAGCTGTCCATCCTCCCTTTCAGCCTGGTCGTTAAATGGTTACCTGGGGAAACCAGGGGAAGGTGAGCTGTTGTAATTATTTTGTCGTACTTGCCCTCTGTCCCGGGGTGATGATATTTTATTCATCACAGGTTCTAGACCCAAAAGACTGAAACGAGCACCAAGGCCACGCGCAGCTTACCGTATGCCCCAACTTTACCTGTGTCGCCAGTTGGTCATCTCTCTCTTCTTTTCTTTTCTTTTCTTTTCTTTTTTCTTCTGTTTTCGTCTGTTTTCTTTTCTTTTCTTTTCTTTTTTTTTCTTTTTTTATATTTTCTCTCTCTCTCTCTCTCTCTCTCTCTCTCTCTCTCTCTCTCTCTCTCTCTCTCTCTCTCTCTCTCTCTCTCTCTCTCTCTCTCTCTCTCTCTCTCTCTCTCTCTCTCTCTCTCTCTCTCTCTCTCTCTCTCTCCTTCCCGTGTGTGCACAGTTGCGATCGTTCCTCGTCTCCACGACAAAGTCGTGGCGTCTCATCTCGCAGCCCTGATGCCGCACCGTCAGGGCCGCGGCGACTCACTAAGGCGCCAGACCGAGGAGGATCAATCAATTAGTGGAGGAATATGCCAGGGGTCGTGTCGCCTCGCCCACCCTACTACGCCAAGCCCGGGGGTCCCTCCGGGCGAGTCGCCATGCAGGCCCCCTTCCCAACTCGAGTACCTCCTGGAAGGATCTGTCGACTTGCTAAATCCACGAACTTCGTGAAATCACGAACTTCGTGGGCGTCCCCTTGGCCTCCTCCAATGAGGATTGTCTCATACAGAGACAACCCGATGAGCAAGTTCAGCTTCAAGGTAACGTGACACGTGCCCGTATAGCCGGAGTTGGCGTTGACGGACTATGCAGGTAATATATGTCGAATCAGTCTCACGGAGTAGTCGCCGGTTTGACTCAAAGTCATTCCAGCGATATCCCATGATTCTGCGTAGACATTTATTACCAAAGGCATCAATCCGCCTCTCCATATCCCCAGTTAGTGTCCATGTCTCACAACCATAGAGTAAGACAGGGAGCACATGGGACTTGAAGATCCGGATCTTTGTCCTTCTACACAGGTATCGACAACACCATATACTCGTGTTGAGTGAGTCCATAACACTGTCGGTCAGGCCAGGCCAATCCGCCGTAAGACTTCCTGGCCAGACTCACCGTTGTTATGAACTACGCTACCAAGATACGTGAAAATTTCTGAGATCTCAACGTCCTCGCCACTCGCATGGACAGCCTGTACTGTTTCATTTAGGAAGCCTCCAAACACCTGTACCTTGGTCTTGGCCCAGGAGACCTAAGTCCCAAGGGCTTCGCCTCCTCGTGCAGTGCCTCGAGAGCCATCACCAAAACCTCCAGCGACTCCACCAGGATTACTGCATCATCAGCAAAAACAAGGTCAGTGACCCTGGTATTGCCAATGGATGCTCCGCAATGACTCTGGTCCAAAAATCTGCTCAGTACCCAGTCCATACAAGTGTTGAAAAGTGATGGGGCAAGGCCACAGCCCTACCTCACTCCCACATTCACGGGAAGGAAGCTGGCCCTCGACTTCCTCAGCGAGACCCCTGACATACCTCTCCTTGTCTCTCTCCTCAGGAAAGCTCTAGTCCTACGCGACAGAGCCCTGTATTGGTTCCGACGCCCAGCAAGTCTGGCAACGAGACTCTCCTCAATATTTTCCAGCGTCTCCACGGAGGCAAAGCCATTCCTAGATCTCGGGCGATCTCCAATGCACTCCTTGGCAGCTCGCAGAGTCTCACCTTTGAAGGTATTCCACAGTTCTATTGGGTCCTCGTAGGTGCTGAGCACATCGAACCGATTTGAGACTGTCACTGCATACTCCTGAGCACATGCCAGGTCCTTCAACCTCTCGAAATAGAACACAGTAGTGTTGCATCTCGAGATTCTTCTTGACCTGCCATAAAGCTTGAGTGTTGCAATAACAAGCCTATGGTTAGTTGCAAAGAACTCAGCACTCCGATAAACCCTGCAGTTCTGAGTGATCCTCCAACGAGTACTTACGAGGATGTGGTCAATCTCCTTAGCTACCCCTCCGGCATATCAGGAACCCGCAATTCTCAACTTCTGGATTTTGCAAAATTCAGGAGGAGAGAGCTGTTGATGTTCCTAGTGCAAGAACCATGGGAACCAACACATAACTCGTAGCCAACCCTGTCAGTGCCAGTAGTAGCACTGAAGACGCCCAGGACAATGAGTGTGTCCCGGGGAGGGCACTGGTCTAATATGGAGTCAACTGGCGTAGAACATCTCCTTCAGTTTCATGCACCTCGATAGGAGTGTACACTGCAACAAGAGACAAAGCCCAGCCCAGTGTGTGCTTCAGCCTCACTCGCAGTATACGCTCATCGACCGGAGCAACCTCAACCAAAAATGGCAGCAGTTGGCTGGAGATGCCCATAGCTACCCCCTTGACATGGAAGCCATTGCTCATGCCGGACGAATAGAAGGTGTATTCCCCCTTACTGATCTGGCCACTGCCAGGCCTCCACCCTCAGTCTTCTGAGCTCATCTGATAGGTAGGGAAGTCGATCATCGTCTGAGAGGCTCCGGACGCAGAGCCCCCCGAAGGTTAAACCCCCCGAAGGTTAACCCAGAGCCTGGTTCTGCGGGCGGGAGCAGCCTCTGCACCACCCAGGCCACCCCCAAAACAAAAAGAGGGGCTAGGGGGCCCTTCCTCCTTCGAGGTGCAGGGGTTCCGTAGGCTTTGCCCTGCACCCGTCACTGACGGCAGGCTCCACGGATGTGGATGCATCGTGGAAGCCTGCCGCGAGGTCGGGCCCCACAGCAAGACTGGATCGGGGTCGAAGCTCGCGCCCCAACCCCGACCTCTTCCTTTTAATTTGTTTTTGGTGAGGGATAATTTTTTTAGTGGGGGGAGAGGGAGCAAACCCCTCCTCCCAACCAGCCCAGATCAGGGGCTGGCCTGACTGCTCACCATAGAGCAGGGACGCAGGACCCCAGGGAGGATTAATCCCCGGGTTACCCAAAGAAAGAAGCATGAAGCATGGGGGAAGACAGCTCAGGGAGGTTGAGGACGCTGCTTTCCTCATTCAGATGGACATGCCCCTACCCTACCGGGGAATACAAAGGAATACATAGGAAGAACAGACACCAGAATACCTGGCGGTCTATGGCGAGGGTGTCTGTTTACTACCGCTGCTACTAGTAATCTACGTGTGGTAGGACAGGATAGAATAGCTCCTTCCCACCCACCTCTCCCTCCGGCAACGTGCCGGCAAGAAATAGTTAGAAGAAAACACCATGTGCCTTGAAGGAAGAAAGGGACGTGGAAATTTTACAGTAAAGATATAAATAAGAGGAAATTACTACCTTTAACTTACGCTACTGGTAACCTAGGCTGTGGGGGAAATTATTAACAAAGTCTTCAGGTTGTAGCCGTGCTGCAGTATGCCTGAAACATACGAAAAAGGGTCAGTAAAATTTTATATCCCTGAAGTACTTATCCAGTGATGACTTGAAGCTATTGATACTCTGTGAGCTAACTACTGACCGTAGGAGTTTATTCCAGTGATCGATGACTCAATTATTGAAATAACTTCTGCGTGCCAATTTGTTACTTATGTTTCCATTTAACTTAATACCGTTGCTGCGTGTTATTGTGTTGGGGTCTCTCTGAAATAGACTATCTGGGTTAATATTTTCTAATCTATTAAGGATTTTGAACACTTCGATTAAGTTCCCTCTTACACTTCGCTTTTTTAAGGAAAACGTATTTAATCGCTTTAAACGCTCGTCATACGGCAAGTTACGGAGCGCTGGAATTTGTTTGGCTGCTCGTCGTTGTATCTTTTCCAGCAAGACTTGATGTTTGACATAATTCGGTGACCAGAACTGAACAGCGGGTGATTTATAATCAAAGTTTCATGAGATCGATCCTAACATCATATTGGCTTTTATACTCGCCGCAGTACATTGATCGCTCATTTTAAGAGTTACTGATAATGACACTAATATATTTTTCTTGTTTTACTTCGCTGAGCTCATGTCCTTGAATCTGATATTTAAAGTTAGGGTTCTTTTCACCTATGTGCATTACTTTACATTTATCTTGTTGACACACATTTGCCATTTTTTTCTAAGATTCGGCAAGTCTAATTAAATCTGATTGAATATCCTCGAAATTTTTACTGTTCGTTACCTTGCCTTCTAATTTGGTTTCGTCGGCAAATTTGGCTACTTTTGATATGATATTAGTCTCTAAATCGTTCACGTCAATTATGAATAGTGTTGGCCCCAGGACCGATCCTTGGGGCACGCCACTGGTTACGGGTTGCCAATCGGATGCTTCACCATTAAGAACTACACGCTGTTGTCTGTCTGTGAGCCAGTCATGAATCCACGCGCACAGATGGTCACTTATGCCACGGGAACGCAGTTTTGAAATAAGCCTAACGTGGGTAACTTTCTGAAACGCTTCCTGAAAGTCTAGGTAAATTACGTCATATGGGGCTCGGGCGTCCAAACTTGAATAAACGTCGTTGAAAAAAGTTGATATATTGGTAAGGCAAGATCGATTACTACAAAGTCCGTGCTGATTATCAGTTATCAAATCATTTGTTTCGAGGAAAGTGATCACTTTATCCCTGATAGTTTTTTCGAATAGTTTAATTAGGACAGACGTAAGGCTGATAGGACGATAATTACTGGCTTGTTTTTCATCTCCTTTTTTTTTTTTTTAAAGATCGGAGTAACATTGGCTCTTTTCCACGCAAGGGGCACCCTTGCCTGTGATAATGACTTGTTGAACATTAACGTTATGGGTAATTCTAGATGTTGACTACATTTGATTAAAATGCGAGGAGATAAATTGTCCGGACCCAGAGATTTATTTGGATCTATTTTTTGCAGGTACGCACGCACTTCACTGATATCAATTTCGGTCAACGCAAGCTTATGTTCTTCAGGGCCTTGAAAAATATTGCTCGGGGCGGGGATCGATGCCATGTTCTCTTCTGTGAATACGCTACTGAAGGTTAAATTTAGGACCGACGCCATACCTTTATCAGCACTAACCGTGTTGCCATTTTCTAATAGTGGGCCGATAATATTTTAAATTTTGTTTTTGTTTTCTTATGTAACTGAAAATAACCTGGGATTTTTCTTGGCCTCCAGTGATATTCTCATCTCATACTCGCGTTTTTGTTTTCTAATTTTCCTTTCGCACTCTCTTTTGATGTTGATATAATTAGTATGATCCTGTGAATTGTGTGCCAGTTTATATTTCTTAAACATTTTTCTTTTTTCGACGATGATTTTTTATAGGTAATTAGTCATCCACAACGGGTTGTGGTTCTCTGTCCTTCGTGGCTTAAGTGGGAAGAATTTATTTATGCTCGATGAGATTTGTGCTGTGAAACGGCTATACATTTCTTGAACGCTGAGGGTATTGAGCAAATGATTCCAATTTACTGATACCAATTATCTTTTTAGGTCCGTAAGATTCGCTTTACTATAATTAGGTATTACAAGTGAGTTTTCTCTTGCTACTGTTTCAATATTTAAGACACATCTAATAATGTTGCGGTCGCTCCTCGCAAATGGCTCGCCGACCTCACAGGCATTTATGAGGTTACTGTCGTTCGTGAAGACTAAATCAAGAATGTTGTTTTCTCGTATCGGTGTGGTAACTGTTTGATAAAGAAATGTGTCTTGCGCAAAGTTTATTAATCTAGAAACTTCTCTGTCGCCAGAGAGGGCTGACCAGTTAACGGAGGGGTTATTGAAGTCACCGCATATTATTGCATTTCTATTTCTGATAACTTTATTTATCTCTGCTTAGATATTTCCATCAATGTCTTCATTTGATTTAGGAGGTCGGTAAATTACGCCCAGAATATACTTTTCATTATTGATTGTCGCTTGTACATACAATGAATCATAAGCCTCTGGCTCGGTTATGTTAAGGTGAAGGACTTCTAAATTACTTCTCGCATATATTATTACATCTCCACCCTTTTCGTGTAGACGACACTTTGCAAACGCATTGTAACCATTAACAGCCACTTCACTTAACTGATGCTTGTCGCGTGCATTCAACCATGTTTAGTGATCAAGATGAAGTTGGGGTTTCAGCAATTGCATGTATTATAAAGTGGCTACGCTTCTGAATAATGCTATGGGCATTTATATAGATGATGTTTAATTTATTCGCCGAATGTGCGCCATACATCAACTGTTGTTTCACTGGAATAGTGCGTCAGTCCTGACTATCTACAACTACGTCATCACCCACCTGTGTGTCTGTTAACCTGGAGCCAGATTCAGAAAAGAGGATGTAAGTTCGAGGATGTAGCTCCCTACATCGTTTAGACTTACACCCTCCTCACATCCTTTGCTACATCTGAATTCATAAAAAAAGGATGTGGGAGGGATGTAAATCAGAGAGGCAGCTGATTGGGCGAAAGTCTTCATGACGTCATCAGGCGCGCCAGCGAACTCAAATCGCTTAACCAAAGCGTGCCAGCCAATCACAAGGCAGCCGTGTCATCAGCTGTGTGCTTGGAGGAAGAATACAGTGTATTATTCCTCCAAGGAGAAAAGAATACAACAGTAAAAGATAAATGAAAAGAACAAGAGTAATAGTAAAAAACGAACAAAAGGATAGAATAGGGAAATGCAGAAAGACCAAAGTTGGCTAAAGTAAACAAAAGAAAGTAAAATAGAAAACCAAGTTCATATGTTTAGTCACTTATGTCTACTTCCTTGACTTCATCAATGGCTTTATTTATTTATTTATTTTTAGCACTTGTCTCCTACCATTGTGTCTTTTTTCGTTTCATGGTGCTACCTCCACATATATTACTAGTTGTATAATCACATTATATGCTGTCTGGGGGTTCGGATGGCATGTTCCTCCCTTCTCTATTGTTGTTTACCTGCAACAATGAGCTACCAATCAATCAATCAAAATACCGTGTAGGCAATGTGTACGGAAAAATAGAGCTTAGAAAAGAGTGAACTAACTATTAAGTGTTTAGAGTTAGCTATTTGAGTCTGAATAACCAAGGAGGACCAGAAGCGATACAAAGCGGGAAAGGTCAAAAGAAGAAGACCAGTCTTCCTCTTCTTCTGCAGCTGTTGACGGACTGACGGCTATAGTGAACTCCACAAGATATATTCCATCCCCGCTGTAGCATCTCGCTATAATGGAAGGATTTTGCTTTGACGCATATACTCTTATTTCTTTATCGGGAAACATAATATATAAAGCATTTCATTGGAAATTGAAAAAGGGTAACAGGCGTAACTTACAACCGAGTTACATCCTCGGCTACATCGTTTTTCTGTTTTCTGAATCCCGATGCAAGTGCGGAGGGATGTATCTCGGAGTTACATCGATGTAAGTGCTCTCTGAGTCCGCCCCCTGACCGCTACCTAAGTGTCCCCCACCTCCGTGTCCGGTGACCTGACGTCCTCCTCAGCATTACACACTTGGACTCCCGTCCTCTCCTGTGACCTGACACCCCTACCTCCATGGACCTCATCGTCAGGGTGTTGTCTCCTTCCAGCCAAGACGGAAGTTTCCACACCCCGTTGCCGCTGAACCTGACTCCTCTTCAACTCTACCAAAACTTCCTCATCTAATATTCTGCCCAGCCTTGCGTTGCCTACACAATTTAAGTAAAGTCCATCGTTATCAAACAAGCTCCTGTCATGAATAAAGTGATCCCAGACGTCCACAAACATGACTCTCTCACAACTACACAAATCCCTGACACGTTCGTTAATCCTCAGCATTTTACTGATACATGTTTTTTTTTTCACCGTTGGTGTTTTTTTCCCAGATAATTTATTTTTAGTGTATTTATACTGTAATGGTCAATTATGTATATAATTTTGTTAACAAGCACTTATTTGAAAAGTATAAGCGGTGTATTTTCCTAGTTATATTATTATTATTATTATTATTATTATTATTATTATTATTATTATTATTATTATTATTATTATTATTATTATTATTATTATTATTATTATTATTACCATCATCATCATCATCATCATCATTATCCTTTTTGAAACGTTTTTCCATATCTTACTCTCCTTTTAATTACTATCGCCTGCAAGCGGTAGTGTGTAAATCCTTGCACCATATAATTTTACATCAAATCAAAACAATTAGTGAAGAAGGAAAGAGACGAAAGGGTTTACATTTACAAGTCAGTCGAGCGGTCTCTATAAACCCGGCGGGGCGGGGCGGGGCGAGGTGGGGTGTGACGGATCGAAGCGGGGCGGTGGGGCAGCGGGTCTAGGTGTGTTTGGGGCGATCGAGACGGCCGCGTCATTAACTTTTATAGAAACAGCACTCACGTAACTGGGTCGTATCGTTTTTGCGTAACAGGCTCGTATCTTTATGAAAAAGGCTCGCTGAGCAGCCAGCGAGCATTCGATTGTCTAGTGAGTGGCCAGCAAGTCTGTTGAGTGTGGCTGATAAATTCGCCGGAAAAGCACCAATGTCCCAAATGGACCGCCGTATGACACGACGCAGTGAGGCGACAGACACTTGCTTCGAGACGAGGCATCTACATTCTCTCTCTCTCTCTCTCTCTCTCTCTCTCTCTCTCTCTCTCTCTCTCTCTCTCTCTCTCTCTCTCTCTCTCTCTCTCTCTCTCTCTCTCTCTCTCTCTCTCTCTCTCTCTCTCTCTCTCTCTCTCTCTCTCTCTCTCTCTCTCTCAGTGACGGCTGGTAATGACGGTGCAACCAATGAATGAGAGGGAAAAGTGATATATGAACAAAACTTGAGGTTGTATATCAGAATCCTCTTTAATGAAACTTGACTCGAATTCCTGAATGAGATGTGTCTCATTTGTGATTCGATCACCATTTTCCTTCATGGGTTGTCCCTGAAAGTCTCCTGCACAGTTAGACACAAAATACAGTGTTGAGATGGTTAAGTACACAGGTTGTCGGATAGTGTTATAGAAATAAATCATAGTACAAGGCAACTTTGTGATCAATAACGTAGTTTTGCCTCCCTTCCCTGCTCCATCTTATGTCTTTCCTTAGGGGCCATACGCTCCGGCACGAGCGCCGCACGACCGTCTTTTATGTTGTGAGCGTGAGTTTGACTTTGTCCCGCTTTCCCTATGTGTTGCATGGCGGCGAGGAGTCCACGTGATGGACGATGGGTGAGACAGGCCAGGGTGGAGGTGTCACAACGTATGGTGAGTGGCTGATTGCTGTTGGAAGTGTTAGAGGCGCTCAAGGTCGTTGGCGGCGGAGTGGACGAGTTGGCTGGTGTAATGTTGCGGTGGCGGCAGTGGTGGCCATTACTGATTTTGTTTACCGATCTTTTCATGCCTTTGTTATCGTTACCTTGCAAACAGTATTTTGTTTTACAATTCATCCAAGTCTGAGAACTGAAAATTTGGTAGCAGTTTTAAAAGTGTGTGTGTGTGTGTGTGTGTGTGTGTGTGTGTGTGTGTGTGTGTGTGTGTTTGCTTGGTAGGGAGTAATGAAAGCGCTAGAGAGGAAGGAGAGACAAATGAAACCGTGATATTGTTAATGCATAGAGCTTTTTGATGACAGTTGAGCATTGTTTTAGTTAAGTTTTGCCCGCGGGAATGACACACACACACACACACACACACACACACACACACACACACACACGTGGCGCAACTGGTTAGAGCGCTGCGCTACCAGGCTTCACGGTCTGACAAGGCGGTGGTTTGAGCCCGCTCAGGCCGGATTATTTCATTTGACTTGGAGCAAGGGGGATCGGGTGTGTGGTGTGTGAGGTCCTGGCAGTACCCAGAGATCGATGATAAAGAGCACTTGCTCATGTCGGGAGGGCACCTGTCGGCGTTAACGAGTCCATCACGTGATCAGGCCGTGGTGGTGGTGACTTACACACACACACACACACACACACACACACACACACACACACGTAAAACCTTCAGAGAAATGGGCTCGTTGCCACGTAAATTGTAGTGGATAGTAATTAGAACTGCAGGCATTTTAGGCGGGCAACAGTAGTTTTGTCTAGCAGTAATTGGTCGGATGGTTATTGTGACCGAGCTGGATAGTCTGGCGGGATGGGACATTGTGGTCACTGCTTCGGCCCATCAGTGAGGCGCGGCTTCAGAACATCCCTTTGAGCAGCCCTTGAAGGCAGCCTATTGTTGTGCTTTGTGGCCGGGCGGATCACAAAGCGGGTTACGGATTCCAGGTTTTTACCCTTTCCTCTCGTTTCTCCACATCTCTTGCCTCTCCATCTTCCTCTTTCTCCTATCCTTATTTGCTCCTCTTCACCCTCCCCTCTCCGCCGTGGCACCCCGTCATTCTCCTTCCCCATTGCTCCTCTCCTCTGTGCTACCCGGTTCCCCTCCTTTACTTCCCTCTCCTCCTACCCACTGCTCCTCTCGTTTGACACTTGTCAATCTTTCCCTTTCTAACCCTTGACGAGTTGACAGTAGAGTTCCGTCTTCCCTCCTCCCTCCCAGGCAGGCCATGTACCCCCTTCCCTCCCAGTGACACACGTTTCCCCTCCCTGTTATAGTAACATTTCCCTTCTCTCATTGACGGCTGATAACACTCACCGTATCCTTCTCCATTGACTTATCCCACTTGTCTACAAATACCTGATGACCATTTATATCCACTCCATCCCCATAAGTTGGTTCCTCCTCTCTTGAACGGCTGTTACACCAACCTCGTCCCCTAACTCTAGCTGTCTTGTTACCCTATTCATACATCCTCCACGAATACTGAATATCTCCTTTCATTCCCTACCCTCTTTTTTCCTCCTCTCTTCAATGTCCACATTGTTTCCCTCCTCCCATCTTTCCTGCCTGCTTGTCGATCACCCTCATCTCGTCACAGCAACAGCAGCTGACTACATTAGCGAGACGAGTCTTTCAACAGTTTTGTGGTAGCAACAGCACGTATTCATTACTAACACATTAATTAGGTTTTGTTTGTTACATTGAATGTGTCGTGTATTTGACCAGGAATGCCGGTACACACTTTTTTTTTAATCCAAGAATTTTATACACAGGAACTTTCTTGAAAAGAAACAAGCACCCCCTCCCCCCCCACCCACAAACACACACTCATGAACATTGGGCAAGGTCGGCCAGGGTTCAACTCTCGCTTTAGCTGAGATGACGTCATTCACCGAACCAACCTTACTGGGCATTTTGTCGTCGTTCGTCTTCGTCTTCTTAAGACTATCTTTCCAGTAATATATGGCCAATTATGAAACTATTAGTATGTAATTTGCTATTGTTTCATCAATCTCTCAAGTAAGTATGATGTAATTTGCCTGTTTATTCGTCTCTCTCTCTCTCTCTCTCTCTCTCTCTCTCTCTCTCTCTCTCTCTCTCTCTCTCTCTCTCTCTCTCTCTCTCTCTCTCTCTCTCTCTCTCTCTCTCTCTCTCTCTCTCTCTCTCTCTCTCTCGATCAAAATGTCACAAACGAAACTATTCACTCAACACTCAGTCATCTTTCCAATAACTCCGGCCACTGCCTTGTCCCATCAGCGAGCCGCAGCTTCAGGCAATCCCTTTGAGCAGCCCCTGAAAACCGCCTGTTGCTGTGAAGTACAGCAATGTTTAATGTTTAAGCGTGATATATTTGTCTCGTGAGTGGAGTGTGTGAGGGAAGGTATACGTGCAATGACTATTTCCTTGGGGAGGATGTGGGGTCGCGTCTTATCCACAAACGACGTCCTCAAGGCAAGTACATACTGTTGCTAAGATTAATCCCCATGTATGGGGAACCGGGTCTTTGGCCGTACGGCGGCCCGGTAAGGGAGAGTCAGGCAATGCAAGCTTCGGTAGTGGGTGTAGGGGGGCGCCCCCGCCGGCAGGTGCGCGCGGCGGAGGCACGGGTGCCCTGGGCAGCCCGTAGCAGGACCCGGGTGAGCAGCCAGACAGTCAACTTAACCGGCGGACCGGAAGGGCGGGCCGAACTGCTCACCCGAGGAGACCTGGCGTGTCTCTGGCAAGTACATACGATTCAGCGAGCATAAATATGAAGAAAATATGGAAAATTAGTTTTTGGCAACAGGAGAGATATGCATCCTCGGAGCGGCCAGACGCAAGATATTACGGCGATAGCGGGCATTTAAACCACTAATTGCCGGGGTCTTTTAAATGCTACTTGATGAATTTTGCCATATGAGGATCATATTATTTTCGAATAATATCATTATTTTTCTTCATTTATCGAATAACTTATTTTTTTCTTCGGTACGACATTTGTTTGAACACAGGGAGCGGTCTTGAGGCAGCGCACGCTCAGTATGCGAGTAGGGATGGGCAGGTACCGTTAATTTGAGTACCGGTAGTACCGGTACCGAAAACTCAGATACCGTTAGTACCTGTATCGGTACCCAAAGAAGTATTATTTTATCTTAATGACGTCTGATGAAATTTCTAATTAAATTTTCTCTAAGGAAAACTCTCTCTCTCTCTCTCTCTCTCTCTCTCTCTCTCTCTCTCTCTCTCTCTCTCTCTCTCTCTCTCTCTCTCTCTCTCTCTCTCTCTCTCTCTCTCTCTCTCTCTCTCCCTTGTATGAAGTGAATATTTATTTTTTCGAAAAAAATAGCATATACATTTATTATGGATGGTCTCATAGTCTAACAACAATAACAGTATATATTACCAAACCTTTAAAAAAAATAATCGGACATGAATTGTCTAATAGATAAGTTAGTGAAATAATGGAGGCGAGAGGGAGAATAAAAATAACAACTCAGGACAAAATGGCAGGCAGACCGTGTGACTCAGCACAGCATGGCATAACTTGTCCCCACACTCCGGGTGAGCGTCTCACTAAACTCCGGCAACCGGCACTGGCGGTAAACTGGTACCGTTTAGTGTTCCGCTACTTTAACGGAACCGCAAAATCGATTTGTAATGGTTCTATTCGGCACTCGGTACCGGTACCGAGTGCCGACTGAAGTCGATTCTACTCTGCACTCGGTACCGAGTGAGGAAGAGAGAGAGAGAGAGAGAGAGAGAGAGAGAGAGAGAGAGAGAGAGAGAGAGAGAGAGAGAGAGAGAGAGAGAGAGAGAGAGAGAGAGAGAGAGAGAGAGAATATCCATATCACCGAGATACCTTAAGCACTCAGTCCCAGCCTGTCATTCGTATGAGGAGGAAATGAGGGACCTCATGAGCGACAGGTCAGTATCGGTACCGGTACCGAGCAGTCTGGTACCCATTCTGTACCATATAGCTGGTACCGTTACCTGCCCACCCCTATATGAAAGTGAGAAGCCTTGAATAGAGGGGACGAGGCCACGCAACTCTTATCAATGATTTACCATCAAAATGCGGTGTGGGAAAGCCAAGTTTTTGGCTAAGTCGAGGCGGGTTAGTGGAAAACACAACACTTTTGAGTAATGTTCAAGCGTCTCCCTCCTCCTCCTCCTCAGCCCATAATCCCTCTCCTCCACCCATCTACCATATTCCTCCTCCCACGCAGATATGAGGAAAACATTGCTCGAAAACGATTTAGAAGCGCCTCAGGAAATTGATAATTGCAATGTGATAGTTACGAAAGATTTTTTGCATAGATCAGCAGAAAAAGTAAAGTGCAATAAGTGTAAGAATTAGGCCTCCCGGGGATACTCCGATGAAAAAAATCGCACGTTGCAGACCACCGCAAGGTAGTGAGGAAGTGTCTGAAAAAAAATAATCAGTCATCGAAAATTGGTAAATACCAATACCGCAAATATTTGAAGCTTGAATAAAACCGACGGCAACTAGTACCACTCACTTGATGTGCATCTATTGTTAATATTTCCTTTAGTTATTATCCGATCTTTAAAACTCATACAGCATTAAAATCTACTTGAAATGCACCATTAGAACTTGTATTTAGAATATTGATATACTAGGCATAAATATGGTCAGATCGCAGCTAAACTTTGTTTGATTTTCTAAAAAGAAAAAAAAAATTGGGGGGGGGGATGGACGTTATATTTTTTTGAATAACTTTTATTGTTTATAAAGCTTTTAACTTATTTTAAAGAGCATCATAATATGGAGTATTTATACAAAAAAACTGTACCAAAAAGATAGTTCTGTGATGAGTGTGAAGGCTTACCTAGAGAATTTTAGCCAAACTTAAAAAAAATAAAATTATAACGCAAGGAGATTTCCAGAAATTACTTATTTTGGTACAAATTGATTATATTAATGGTATCTACAAGGTGTATTATTTTCAAAGACCAAATCCAAAAAACACCGGATTTATTCAAATGAGAAGTTTTTAATAAAAATCAATATACTGCATAAATCATCAAATTTATATATTCAATATTGTCATTGATAAGTGTTATTATTCTGTTCTATACGTCTCCACATATTTAGAATGAGTGCAGTCCTCTAAGGGTTCAATTTGCTCTTTTTCGAAAATCGTATGTTCTACCCTCAAATGAAATTCCGAAACGCTACCTAAAATAAAGGAAAGGAAGAAAAAACATTAGAACGCCGAGAGAAGATAGAAATGAAGGTTCAACCGCGTCACTTTAATTACAACCACATAACCCACCCTAACCTAAGTAATCCTCAACCACATTTTTGTTAACCCCGCTAACTGATCAACTCTTCCATACATCCCTTGACCTCAGCACTAACCCCGACTCCATGCACACCTATCCCTGTCCATTCATCTACTATAATATACCTTTCAACCCAAACTTATTTCCCACTTCTAAACATGCATCCACCAGCCCACCCAACCCACAACTCACCCTCCAACCTACAACTCTCCCTCAACCCTTTGCCTTCCCTCAACCCCTTTCCCCCACTAAGGTTGTTTTGCACCACTCCCTTCACCCTTGTCATTCCGTCTAGCTTACCCTTCACCCTTCGTCCCCATTACTTATCAAATTCTCCTCCCACCACTCAAGCTGGCCCACTCTACGACCAGTTGTCTCACCATGCCCCTCCCCTTCCCTTCCCTCGTTTCTCGCATCTTTTCTCACTTCCTTCACAATCTCCCCCCCGCCTCCTTATCCTACAACAAACAACCCCCGTCCCCCCTACATAGTAACACCTCAATTATCATCGCCTTTCCCTCTGCCCCTTCACCCCCATTCCTTCAGTATTGGTTCCCCTCCCAACCTCGGCGTCATTCATTCCTTTTCTCTTATAACTCTCCATTTCCTTCTTTCCACCACTCTCTCCCGTCCATCCACCTGCCGATTTTGACCTTCCCTTCAGAATTTTCCTTTCACCATTTTACGTCGCTACAGATTCTCTCTCTTGCCCACCCTTCCTTCGCCGCCCCAGTCAGCACTAGCTTTGCACCCCCCACCCCCTCCCATCCCCGCTGACAAGGCTATGGTCAACACGTTTTTATAACCAGCAAGACATTAAGCTGTAAAGAGAGTAAAGGGCAGGAAGTTTATTCCCCCTTGGTTGAGAGGCAAGCTTTCTTACCACTGCACCGTAGATTTCCGTGGTGGTTGTGCTGGTGGTGGTGTGTGTGTGTGTGTGTGTGTGTGTGTTAATATTTCTTGATCACTGTTTGATATGAAAGTTCGATTTCGTTTAGTTCATTTGATGTGTACTATAACAAATTTTT
>NC_066512.1:9657112-9749612 GCF_024679095.1 Eriocheir sinensis | reverse complement strand
TTTTCAGTCACCGCCCAGTGGCCTAAGACTACCCACATGCTGTCCTGAAGACCACCCATCAACCCGGACTCTAGAAGAAACCGTCCAAGTGAATCAAGAATGAGTTCCGGGGGGCAGCATGAGCCAAGAATAAATGGCCCCACTATAAAGATTGCCTGCGTCATGACTGGCTGGGGCTGACCACCAGGCCCCTGAAGAAAGCCTACCGGCGCTATAGGTGAACACGTAAAAAAAATGTATTACTTATTGTATTGAAGTGTATTTGTTCCAAGTCCCAGAAAAAAAACTAATTTATGAGAATTGAAAGAATATTTCAAGCTTCGTGGGCCCATAGACGTAGTCGGTGGTGACACCCGCTGGTTGGCAACTCTGAATCTACCCAATTGCTCGTGTACATGCTCATTGTTGTTTTACTTTTTCCATCATATACTTTCCTCAAGAAGCAGGTATGTATTCAATTATTTAAATAGGACACTTTTTTTCAACACATTCTTACCCTTCAAGGTGTACATGTGAAGTGAGATTATTCTTGAAAACTCTTTATTTCTGTCCTTGAACGAAGAAGCCGATTCGACGTCACCAGAAACAAATTCAATTTTTTTTTATTTGTTTAAATCATTTTCTCATTCATGAAAGAGAGTATGTCATTAAAAGGTTCATGGACTGTGTGATGCATGAAAATAAAATGAATATGATACACGAAAGAAGATTCAGGCGTAAACGGAAAAAAAGAGTTATCAAATTTTCTGCTTTCAAATATTTTCCTGTCACCTGTCCTGAAATAAATATATGAAAAAAAACTGCAGTAGGACTCTGAGCTGCTCCGGAGGACTTCAAACGCTCTAACTTGAATTTTTCAAAGAATGTATGTGAAACTTCTGTGTACGGTAATTTTCCAAGTCCATGAATACTATTGGCCATTTGTTTTGCTTATTCGAGGGAATCTGTGTGTTTTTTAGAACTGCGACACCCAAACATAACATAATCAAGTTGGAACCTAACTAATGAGAAGCATACGCCCGGGGGCTCATCGCTTCACTCACTCGCCATTCATACTCCCGGCGGTCGTCCCGAGCAAGCTCCCAAGCAGCTCCCCTAACCGTCCCAAGTCCTTCCCGGCAGGATCGGCCCCATCCATGAGTTGCGTGGGCGTCCGCTTGGTCTCCTCCACTCAGGGTTGTCTCGGACAGAAACAACCCTGTGAGCAGGATCGACTTCCGGGAAGCGTGCCACGTGCCCATACAGTCGGACTAAGCTGGAACACAACCGATGTCAAAAAGAAAAAAATCGGTTAAACTTTTCTGCACACCGACTGTTAATTAACGCTTCTTCTGCTATGCTTCTTATCTTAGCGTGGCTACGATACAAATATGTAAAGAAGAAAGAGCAGGACTGAGCCTTCGTGCCTTCTCCTCTACTGTCACACTAGTATTAGTGTTCAACAGAGCGAGATTAAGTACACTACCAAGGCAATGAGCCGCGTTATGCACAAGCACGCCGCCTCTTACCCCTCCACTATTCCTGTCTTTTCTTTGCCTCACAGTTTTATTTTCCTCTCCTACTCCTCTGCTCGTACACGCTTCCTTCCACCCCACAACCCTCTTCCTCCTCCTCCACCTCCTTGTCGTCATCTTAGTTCCCCCAATTCCTCCGCACTACCGCACTCCGTACTACTTATTCTCCTCACTCCTTTAGCACTCCTTTTCACATCATTCGCCCCCCTCCTTTTATTTATTCCTCACCCACATCATTCTCCTTCTCATACCCCTTTCCTCCCCCATCGTCTTTTCTCCCTTCTTTTTCTTCTTCTTCTTCTTCTTCGTCGTTCTCGTCTTTGTCTTCTTTGTCTTTGTCTTCTTCGACATCGTCGTCGTCTTCACCAGTGGCCTCGCTCCTCGCCCTGTGACACGCAAACATTTAAGTCTTCCTTGTATTGTAAAGATTCTTGCGTCCTTCGCGCGAACAACTAAAGGTTTCTTTTTAGGTTTTCGCCTCAGTGAAGCTGTGGTTTTCTCTGCCTTCACCTTTATTCTTTTTAATTTTTGGTGGTGGAAGCTTAATTAAAAATAACTTTGAGAAAGTATTTCTTATATTTCTTTAATCTCTTTCCAGCCCATTTAACCTTAAAGGTTTATTTGTAGTAAGTTTTATATTTTTCTTTTTCACTATTTTTAAGCACGTTTATCCGAGTCATAATTTCGCTTTGTTTTTTATTTCTTAATTTCCGATTGTCTTTTAATAAAATACCCACATTTGTTCCACATTTCAATTTTCATAAATTAATAAAAACGTTTATGTGAACGTTTCTCGTATGTTTTAACTTGGTATATTATATAATATTTTTGTTACTTATTATACAGTTATTTCAATTGGTTTGTTTCATTTTTGCCTTGTAATTACACCCAGGTGAACACACACACACACACACACACACAAACACACATTTATATATATATATATATATAGATATAGATATAGATATAGATATATATATATATATATATATATATATATATATATATATATATATATATATATATATATATATATATATATATATATATAGATATAGATATATATATATATATATATATAGATATAGATATAGATATATATATAGATATAGATATAGATATAGATATAGATATAGATAGATAGATAGATAGATATAGATAGATAGATAGATAGATAGATAGATAGATAGATAGATAGATAGATAGATATAGATAGATAGATAGATAGATAGATAGATAGATAGAGATAGATATATTAATATAGATAGAGAGATAGATAGAGGGAGATAAATATTGATGCATATAGACATATACATTATTATATATGTCTATAAATAGATACAAATAAAGATATATTATATATAAATGAAAGAGAGAAGGACGGTCGTGCAGCCTGATTAATTACTGACGTGAGAGCCTTTTTTTGTGTGTCGTTCACCTGGAATGGACGACCACTTGGCTATGAAGGCAATGTGTGATGAAATGTGTCCCCTCGGGCAGGTGTGCAGGATGGTAGGAAGGCACGGGCAGGTAGACAGGCACAGACAGGTGTGTAGAAATAAAAGTATTGGCCAGTGAGGAAAGTAGGGTAGTAGGTATAAGCCTTTAAGAATCATATACATACACACATACACACGGAGGCAAGTGGCAGGGTAGAATAAACACAGGGACAAATATGAAGGCAGGCAGGGGCAGGTATACACGAAGAAAAAGAGGTAGATACATATCAATATAAAAAGACAATTATATATATATATGTATATATATATATATATATATATATATATATATATATATATATATATATATATATATATATATATATATATATATATATATATATATATATATATATATATGTGTGTGTGTGTGTGTGTGTGTGTGTGTGTGTGAGAGAGAGAGAGAGAGAGAGAGAGAGAGAGAGAGAGAGAGAGAGAGAGAGAGAGAGAGAGAGAGAGAGAGAGAGAGAGAGAGAGAGAGAGAGAGAGAGAGAGAGAGAGAGAGAGAGAGAGAGAGAGAGAGAGAGAGAGAGAGAGAGAGAGAGAGAGAGAGAGAGAGAGAGAGAGAGAGAGAGAGAGAGAGAGAGAGAGAGAGAGAGAGAGAGAGAGAGAGAGAGAGAGAGAGAGAGAGAGAGAGAGAGAGAGAGAGAGAGAGAGAGAGAGAGAGAGAGAGAGAGAGAGAGAGAGAGAGAGAGAGAGAGAGAGAGAGAGAGAGAGAGAGAGAGAGAGAGAGAGAGAGAGAGAGAGAGAGAGAGAGAGAGAGAGAGAGAGAGAGAGAGACGGACTTCAAAGCATATGGAAGCAGATAAACAGAGATAAGTAAAAAGTTAAATTGCAGCCAGGTAGATACACAAGTCGGACAAGAAAGATGCTGTTGGACGTATACATGCAGACACTGATACATACTGACATGCATAAACATATTTGATGATAGGCTAAGTGCAGGTACAGTCAGGCGTTAGGTAGATAAATATTATTTGACGAACAGATAAAAGAGCGAAAAAAAAAAAAAAGAGACAGCTGCGACCAATATGTTCATAGATATGCCATGTAATATCTGCAAACTAGAGAGCACTGACTCGTTTAATTTGTCAATTAAGGTGTCGCGTTATATTTATGTTCTCGTTGTTGTACTTTTTTTAATTGTTTTTTTCTTGCTTTGTAACATCTCGCTTCAGTTCATCTTCCTTTCATGTCATTGGTCTGACATCTGACTTGTTCAGATTACCGTTTCCTATGCTTTAATTCACTTTCTTTTCGTTTTTTTCCTGCCACTGAAGATAATTACAACGAGCATAATATATTCCCCTCTTTACATCTCTCCCTCAACTTTATTAATTGTTGCTATCCCGCCAAATACTTATTTATTCGTTACCTGAGTCGGGGTCGAGAGAGTGTGACCAACAGAGTTGCTGTAAAGACGTAAATCGGCCTAGTTAATTGCCGCCTGTATCCTGTCGTCCAATGAAGTGAATGAACTTTATAACCTGTGGTGCATGTCGTTGCGTCTAGGAAATGTGAGAGAAAAACGAAAACAAATCTATAGATAAATTATGAACGGACGAGGAGAAGGAGAAGGAGGAAGAGAAAGAGAAAGAGGAAGAGGAGGAGGAGGAGGAGGAGGTTGAGGAGGAGAAGGAAGAGGAAGAGAAAAAGGAAGACAAAGAGGAGGAGGAGGAGGTCTTTAGAGGGAGAAGGAGGAAGGCAAATGGGACGAGTGATGGAAAGGGACAGGAGCAATATGGTTGGCCTCTAAAATTAAGCTTGTTACTGAATAATTTAGGTGTTTACGCAAGATTTTAATAAATTCATGAAAGGAGGCGTGACTTATTAGGTTGTTCATTGTCTGTCTGCTCGGTGATAAAAAAAGTGATCATTATGTTGCTGGCGAGGAAGATGGAGAGGCTGAGGAGGCGGTGATTCACAGAGTATTTGTTTGGGAGTGGAAAGCAAGGGTGGGGGGCGTGTTCTTTCTTTTAACTGTGTCTTTGATTGATTTTGTATTTCTTATATGGGTTAGGTGTAGTTTGGTTGTTCTTGTAACAATAATTTTACCTTTTTTTCAGGGTTCACATCCACCAGTTAACCTTGCCTAGTGTCCGTTGGCCTTTAAGCACCCTCCCACCACCCTAGGTACCATGTGGTGAAGCAACTCAACCATATGAGATCACCCGATCAATAGGCTAAGGTTGCGATAGGGTGATCATCATGCCCACGGATCTACTGCACAATCACTCACCTCGCCACCACCAGCCAGTCTTTTACATATTCAGCGAACCAGACAGCTAGTCTCTTCTGAAAATTCAAGGTAAATTATGAGTTTGTTGTTTTCTTATCTGTTCGTTTTATGTATATATGTTTTGCAGACTAATATTCTATCGTAAATTGTCAATCTCTCCTTACAATTTTTGTCCATTTATTCATTTTCGCTTATTTTGCTATCATGTCTTGATGCAGATATTGTATTCTACCTGTCCATTTCTGTACACTATTATTTATCCATTGTCATTCCACCTCTATCATCATTATCAATGGTATCATTTATAGTTCTTGATTACGTTTGCGCTGCCAGTTGTTGACCTTTCTACCACACTCCAGGTGAAATGATGACGGCAATCAGGTGACTCCATGACTTTATTTTAACTGAATTGAACGTCAAGATGAAAGAAAATATAGTATCTCTTTTGAGTAAGTGGAATAACTTTTGCTTATTAATCTGATGTAAAATCTACGCATATGACCTATGCAAGTTCATTTATTGTTATTAATATAATTAAAATCTACGTTTGTGACCTATTCACATTCATTATTTTATAACTAGATTATATTATTATATTGATCATCAAAAAATCTTCAGCCCCTATCTGTTCCCTAATATATGATACTCGCTAAATCGAGAGAGAGAGAGAGAGAGAGAGAGAGAGAGAGAGAGAGAGAGAGATTACCAATTATTATGACACTTGCTGTCTTTATACTTCAGCTCAGCAAATCACTACGAGTGTAAGAAATATTGATCAACTCTGCTAAGTTTAAGACCAACGGTTATTTATTGTTCAAACTTTCTTGGAATTACATAAGAGGATGAAAGTGCATTTGCGAATTTTGTAAATAATGTTGAGGGAGAGGAATGATGGAAACATGGAAACATGGTAAACCGTTATTTCTAGTTCTTGAGTTGGTTTGCAGTTCAAAGAATTTGGAGTAATCGACGTTATTGAATTTTTTTCAGGTACTTGAATAATCGAATCATATTCCCTCGTAGGCGTCTTTTCTCCAATGTAAAGAGATTGAGTCGCTTGAGTCGTTCATCGTACGATTGAGCGCTTTAGGTTGAAATCATCTTCGTGGCGCGTCGTTGAATCCTTTCCAATAAATCAATGTCCTTTGTGTAATTCAGAACTGTACTGCATACTCAAAGTGCGGTCTTACCATGGAATTATACAAGGATAGCATCACGTCTGACGTTTTACACTCGAAGTTCCTCGCTATGAACCCGAGCATAGTGTTGGCTTTGTATATGCTTTTTCACAGTGATTCGCGTGTTTCAGGTCACTGCTGATAGTGACTCAAAGATCCTTTTCCTCCTGCATCACCTGCAGAGGTTTCCCATTCATGATGTATGTGTGGTTACTATTTCTGGACCCAATGTGCATGACTTTGCATTTGTCAATATTAAAGGACATTTGACATTTTTCCGACCATTCGATAATGTGATTGAGGTCTTTCTGAATGATTTCGCAGTCGGTCTTTGTGAGGGCCTTTCCACCCACCTTGGTGTCATCAGCAAATTTCAATATTGTGGATTTTAGTCTTGATTATATAGGTCATTGATATATATGATAAAGAGAATGGGTCCAAGCACTGACCCCTGAGACACTCCACTTGTGACTGGAAGCCAATCGTAAGGCTGTCTGTTGAGTAGTGCTCGTTGTTTTCTGCCGGTGAGCCAATCTCTTATCCACGCGATGAGATTGGCTCCAATGCCCGTCGAGTGCAGTTTCTTAAGGAGTCGCTCGTGCGGTACCTTGTCGATGGCTTTCTGAAAGTCCAGGTATATAACATCACTGGGGATGTAGGCATCCCAGTTCTTATATACCTGGAAAGAAGTCTAATAAATTCGTTAAGCAGGAGTGCTTGTTTCTGAAGCCATGCTGGGTGTCGGAGATTATATTATTGTCTTCTAGAAACTTAACAATTTGTCTCTAATAATCTTTTCGAGTATTTTTCCTGCCACTGATGTCAAACTTATGGGCCTGTTGTTTAATGCAACCCTTTTGTCTCCTTTTTGAAAATTGGTGTTTCGATCGCCATCTTCCAATTTCTGGGACCTTGTTCAGTTGTACTGACCGGTTGAATATGGTAGTGAGTGGCTGAAGTATTTGTTGTTTAAGCTCTTTTAATAACCGCGGATACAAACTGTCAGGTCCCGTTGACTTGTTCGTGTCTAGTTTGTCCAAATACTTTTTCACTTCTTGGTCGCATATTGAGTCAATTCCAGGGGCGTGATCCCTCTCGGCGGGTCAGTGCCCTCGGGAATGGTTTCGATGTCCTCGACTGTGAATGCAGATGCGAAGTTACTATTGAGGATTTTGGCCATCTGTTTACTGTCCTGAGTTACAGTCTCGTCAGTCAGGGGACCAATGTTGGTCTTGATGTCGTGCGCTATTTGTTTTTCATAGTTGCGTTTACTACTCCGAATAAGTGTGTGACAAGCTCCTCTGATGCTGGTGTGGTACTGTGTACGGGCTTCGGCCGTGTCATTCTCTTTCATTGAGTTATAATTCCTTTTCTTTATGTTTACTGCCCTTTTTATTTCTCTGGTTATCCACGGTGGATCTACGGCAGCATTTAATCGCATGGATTCCGTAGGCACTGTAGCCTTCTCTACCCCCAAAAGCTTATCTTTGAAGTCGTTCCAAACGTTGTCGATTGTATTGCCGGTGAGGTTAAGTTGGTCCCAGGTCGCAGGGGGAAGCAGCTCACGGGCTATGTTGAAATTTGCTTTTCTGTAGTCTGGTATCACTGACGGAAGGAAGGAAGGAAGGAAGGAAGGAAAGAGCGATAGCTGAAAGTGTGAAGGATGAAATAAACTAAAAAAAAAACGGAAGGAGCTAATGAAAAATATGGAAGGAGAGAGAGAGGGAAGTAGGAAGGAACAGATAAATGCATAATCACATTTCTTACTGAAGTGAGGAAGAAAAAATGAAGTGGATGAATGGATTCAGAAAGGAGGTAAGATATGGCAAAAAAATAAAGATGAAACTAAGAAAAAAATAGAACAAATGAAGAAACGAACGAATGTAGGAAGAAAAATAATACATGAAATCAGAGATAAATTCAAGATATATAAATAGAAAGATAAGGAGAGTAGCAATTGACATTAATTAGAACAGAATACATAGATGAATACATGGAGCGAATGATCGGGGAAAACATAAAAAAAAAACATAAATCAAAGTTCAGAGTGAGTGATGAAGGCGGTGTGAGTGAAAAGTGAGAGGCAGCGAGGAAGGGAGGAGGTCAAGGTGGAAGAGAGAGGGAGGCAGTGAGCGAATGCGAGAAGGAAGGAAAGATAAAGTGAGACAGAAAAGCGTGAGAGGCAAAGGCGATGAAGCAGGAGGGAGGGAAGAGATGAAGGACTGATAAGATAAATAGACAGTGAACGTGTGTGTGCGTGTGTGTGTGTGTGTGTGTGTATTTACCTAGTTGTATTTACCTAGTTGTGACATACGGGAAAAAAGCTACGCTCGCGCTGTCCCGTCTCCATATCCTCTCTTATCCAACTTTTCCTTAAAATCATGAATATTTCTTGCACAAACCACCTCCTCCTCCAGTCCATTCCACAGCTCAATGATTCTGTTTGGGAAGCTAAACTTTTTCACATCTCGCCTACACGTGGTCGCCCTCAACTTCTTTCCATGTCCTCTTGTTTCTCTCTCGCTCCACACACACACAGGTTCTCTCTGTCCAGATTATCCATCCCGCTCGCCACCCTGTACACCGCTATCAGGTCTCCTCTTTCTCTTCTTCTTTCCAGGGTTGTGAGCCCCATGCTATTGAGTCTCTCCTTGTAAGTCCGATCCCTAAGTTCCAGTACCATCTTAGTTGCCATTCTCTGTACTCTTTCCAGCTTTCTTATATTCTTCTTTTCATGAGGAGACCAGACCACTGCTGCATACTCCAACCTTGGCCTTATCATTGTAACTATTATTTTCTTCATCATCTTCTCGTCCAAATACACAAATGCCGTCCTTATGTTCTTCAGCAAATTCATAGTTTGTCACGTTATCCTGTTGATGTGTTTGTCCGGTGACATGTTCTCTGAGATAGTCACTCCCAAAGCTTTTTCTTCCATTCCTCTTCATATTATCTCACTTCCCATCTTATAATCATATTCACATCTTCTACCACTCCTACCAAACTCTATTTTTTTGCATTTCCCAAGGTTGAATTCCATCTGCCATGTACCACTCCACTACTATATATTGTCCAGGTCCCTCTGCAATGCCTCAGAGTCTTTCACATCATTGACTCATCTCAATAGCTTTGCATCATCTGTAAACAAACTCACATAGCTGGTCACTCCCTCCACCATATCATTTATATAAACAGCAAACATTATTGGCGCCAGCACCGAACCTTGTGGGACCCCATTCCTCACTGGGCACCAGCTGGAAGCCTTGTCCTTGATTATTATCCTCATTTCCCTGTTAGTTAGGAAGTCCTCCAGCCACTTAATCAATCCATTACCCACTCCACCCCTATTTGTAATTCTCCAAATTAGTCTTCTGTGCGGTACTTTGTCAATTGCTTTTTTCAAATCCAGGTACACTCCATCCCCACAGCCTTCTCTCTCTTGTATTAAATCTGTCACCCTTGAGTAATAACTTAACAAGTTGGTGACACACGACCTCCCTCTCCTGAATCCAAACTGGCAATCCGAGATAATTCTCTCCCTTTCCTGTGTGTGTGTGTGTGTGTGTGTGTGTGTGTGTGTGTGTGTGTGTGTGTGTGTGTGTGTGTGTGTGTGTGTGTGTGTGTGTGTGTGTGTGTGTGTAAGGAAACGTGATAAAAAAACGGGAAACAAAGGGAGGAAGGATATGGTTTTAATAGTGTCATTGAACTCTTTCCTGTCGATAACAAATTTCTTTAGGATGAACTGCCTTGATATATATCTCTCTCTCTCTCTCTCTCTCTCTCTCTCTCTCTCTCTCTCTCTCTCTCTCTCTCTCTCTCTCTCTCTCTCTCTCTCTCTCTCTCTCTCTCTCTCCATAAATTATGGATGAGACTTCTCCCCTTTTTTTGAAAATTGGTGTGACATTTGCTAGTTTCCAATCTTCGTCGGTAAATACGGATGCGAAAAAGTTATTTAGGATTGTAGCCATTTAATTTTCATTGTTCGTATGGTTACTATTATCATTAGCAAGCAGTCCGATACTACAAGTGAGTGACTTTTCATTATTTACATAGCTAACAAAATCTTTAGGATTAGATTTATTTGTTTCCGTTATATATTTTTCAAGATTTTTCTTGCTTCGTTTTATTAATTTCTTGGTTTCGCGGCGAATTCTGTCCAACTGTAGTTTGTCAGAGGAGGGAGGAGGAGGAGGAGGAGGAGGAGGAGGAGGAGGAGGAGGAGAAGGAGGAGAACGAGGCTTTAGTAGTAATTTATATTTTTGTTTTACATAGGATTACATAGGAAGAACAGACATCAGAATACCTGGCGGTCTATGGCGAGGGTGTCTGTTTACTACCGCTGCTACTAGTAATCTACGTGTGGTAGGACAGGATAGAATAGATGAAGGCTCCTCCCCAGCCACCTCTCCCTCCGGCAACGTGCCGGCAGGAAATAGTTAGAAGAGGACACTATGTGCCTTTAAGGAAGAAAGTGACATGGAAATTTTGCAGTATAGAGAGAAATAAGAGGAAATTACTACTCTTAACTTGAGCTACTGCTGACCTAAGCTGTGGGGGAAAATAATATGTCTTCATGTTGTAGTCGTGCTGCAGTCTGCCAGTAACATACGAAAAAGGGTCAGTAAAATCTTATATCCTTAAGTACTTATCCATGACGACTTGAAGCTATTAATACTCTGTGCGCTAACTACTGACGGTGGAAGTCTATTCCAGTGATCGACGACTCTATTATTGAAATTTTTGATCCTTGTTTACCTTCGGTACGGGCGTACACTCCAGTACCCTGTTAACCTTACTGTTCCCACACCTCACTTATCAGAGTCGCCTTCTCCGATGAATCCTTTGATAGCCTTTTTCAATTTTGCTTCGACTCTCATTCGACCAGCTTCACTCAAATGTACTCCGTCACTAGCTAGTTCTTCTACAAACTGCAGGTTGTCGAAATGAATGTTGCGCGACATTAAGATTTTTGTTTACTCTATTGTTAACTTACGCAATTTGTAATCTAAGCTGTGGGGGAAAATAATATGTCTTCAGGGTGTACTCGTGCTGCAGTCTGCCTGAAACATACGAAAAAGGGTCAGTAAAATCTTACATCCCTGAAGTACTTGTCCAATGAAGACTTGAAGCTATTAATACTCTGTGCGCTAACTACTGACGGTGGAAGTCTATTCCAGTGATGAACGACTCTATTATTGAAATAACTTCGGCGCGCCAATGTGTTACATCGGTTGCCCTTTAACTTCATACCGTTGCTGCGTGTTATTGTGTTGGTGTCCCTCTGAAATAGACAATCTGGGTTAATGTTTACGAATCTATTAATGATTTTGAACACTTCAATTAAGTTCCCTCTTACCCTTCGCTTTTTTAAGGAAAACATTTAAACGCTTTAAACGCTCGTCATACAACAAGTTACGGAGCGCTGGAATTTGTTTGGTTGCTCGTCGCTGTATCTTTTCTAGCAAAACTTGGCCTTTGATAAAATGCCTATGTTTAAATAAAAAAGAGAGAGAGAGAGAGAGAGAGAGAGAGAGAGAGAGAGAGAGAGAGAGAGAGAGAGAGAGAGAGAGAGAGAGAGAGAGAGAGAGAGAGAGAGAGAGAGAGAGAGAGAGAGAGAGAGAGAGAGAGAGAGAGAGAGAGAGAGAGATCAACGTCTTCTATATAGGAATAAAACCCTCCATATCGAAGTTTGCTGATGATAACGAAGTGAAGGGAATGGCCCTCTTCACGACCGATTCCGAAATCGTCCGAAAGGACTAAACACATTCTTCAATAGTCTGAACAATGGCGACTGTTATTATCCTTTGACAAATGTAAAGTGCACTTTGTGTCTAGGAAAAGAAAACCACACCCAAAACGTTCATGGAAATCCTTTGCAGGCTTTCTGTTGACTGATCTTTCATGTTTCTTCCTTTATCACCTCTTTCTTGCCTGTAGAGTAACTCAGAAAGACCAAACATTGAAAACGTGGCTATTTTACTTTCCCACACACAAAAAAAGAAATGACAGTTATGGTCAGGAGAAGGAAATAGTTATAAAAAATGCAGCCAAAAAATAAACGAGAGCAACAGGAACAGACAATACCTGGCTCTTATGGAGGAGAATTTTCACCGAGGACTGTTGCTCTTCCCCTTCTGGTTTCCATTTCCCTCCTCCTTCTACTCCTCCTCCATCTCCTCGATGACATTTTCAGTATCAGTAATGAAAGAAGCCATTTTCCGTCTCATCTGATCACACTGTGCCGACTCTGGGTCACGACTACCCAAGACTCTAGGTACACGAGGTCTTGGGTGTTGATATGAAAGGGTCGGTCATGTCTTGAAAGAGGTCTAGAAACGGTCGCCGAATGCTGAGCGGACGTCGGGAAAGGAGTGTGGGGTCGTGAGAGTTATCGCGAAGTATTCAATGCTAAATTTCCACAAGAGTCGGCAAGGGTCTGGATCAACGGTCATTTCCGGTTCAGGTATGAGGAAGATCGGGGAGAGTCATCAAGACTCGTCAACAGTCTTGGCTAGCCCTGAGACAGTCGTTAGGACTGTCGAGGCAATTTTTCAAATTTTGACCGTTTCCTGTCGGCACAGTCGTCGGTGCCGGCAACTTAAGAATAATGATGGACTATCGTGACGAGAGTCTTCGCCTAATGAAGGACGTCCGTGACGACTGTCGGCTCAAAAATATTGGCTAACACTGCGCCGCGTATTTTACACGTATTTTAGGACGAACCTAGACACATTTTGAGGATTGGCTTTGTGATTAACCGAAAAATGTGCTCAGTACAATTTTAAGATAATGAATTTTATCTGTTTGAACATTCAAACAGCCAAATACGGAACAAATGGCATTCCGTATTGGTTCAAAATGGAACGCTACATTTCACTCTCGAATACGGAACGATTCCATATTTTAAGGAATCCTCATTATAGCCTATATATCCCAGGACCCATGAAGAGTGTTAGGCAGATGTCCACGAGCAAAATATTCTGTTAAAATTCTGTGCAGAATTCGGCGACAGTCGGCAAGGCTGCCGCCAAGAGAGTCGCGAGGACCGTCGGGAAGACCGTCGGCCAACTCCTAGGCAACTGTTGGCCAGCTGGTCGGCCAACCAGTTCACAGACAGTCTGCAAGACTATCGTCAAGGTCGTCTGCAACTGTTGGTCAATCGGTCGGCAGAGTCACGGCTGTTGTAGACATGGCGCCACTTCAAAAAATGACCGTTCAGACTCGTCTTGAGACTAGTTGCCAGCATGTCTGCGACATGCTGGCAACTAGTTGGCCGATTGTCCCAGACAGGCCGACTACCGTCGCCAATCATACTAGCCGACACCAAGACGCCACAAAAAACTTCCCCCATTCTTGGAGCGTGGGAGTCGACTTGTCAAATTCAAAAGTCGCTGGGTTGTCGTGGCCCAGAGTCTGTACAGTGGGGACAGGGCTTTAATCATCCGGACTAATTCAGAAAACTCGCGATATGTTAACAAGAACTCTATTGTTGTGACTTTGTGGGAATGGAAGAAAGAGGGGGAACGAAAAGACGTTTGGGAGAGGGAAAGAAGGGTTGGGGTAAGCAGCAAGAGGAAGGATAAGGAAAAGGAAGGGGACTGGGGTGGAAAGATAAACGAGTGAAAAGGGAGGAGAAATAAGGTAAAAGAGAAGGGAAGAAGGTTAAGAGAATTGGAAGGATAAAAGAGGAACGGAAAGGGAGAGGGAAAGAGGGGAATGGGAGGAAGGAAAATAGAAAAATAAGAGGGAGGCACTGGCTGAGTGGTTCGCGTGCAGGCGCGACGTCCATGAGAACCCGGGGAGCCTAAGGCCGGGTTCCCGCTATTCCGTTTTTACGGTGGCCTTCAACGTTAATGACGTCTCGAACTTTCCCGTATGAGCGACGACAGTGGGAACTGGGAGCCATTTCGTCATCCGTTGACGGCGATATCGAACGGCAAGAGATGAAATCAAGTTAACTTTTTGATCAGCGACGGTGGCGGTGGTGACCGTCCAGTGATGTTGAATATTTTAGATATCATGAAAATATAAAATGGAAATACTTGGATACAAAATAATATATAGTTTAATTTCAGTATGATGGTATTTTAGATATATTTGCATTATGTACGTCTATTACATGTGGTGATAAATAATTTTAGTTAAGAACAAGAAGTTTGGCACCAACGCACACCACCGTACCCAGATGTTAACAAACCCACCGGCGTGGCGGGGAGATTGGGGGCAAATATATGTAGGGTAAGGTAAGATGCTTGGTTTTGTCTTTCTTTCTTTCTTTTCTCAACCAGTCACATGATCAAGTAGGCAACGCCAACTCTCTGTGCTCACAGGAACTACTGGAGTAAACAATGGACAGTTGCTCTGGCCACAAGGGGACATTTCTTCTTTTTGACTAATTTCTTGTAAGTTTTCAGTGATTTTAATGATACCTAATTAACGACAAAGAACTGTAGAGTTAGCCTGATGGCTATGGATACTTACTCTAAGATGTCTAGACCATATTGCATGTGATTATACTCTGCCTACTTACTCGTAGGAAAGATGGTGACATTTTGTGTATATATGAGTTGCCAGGGTAAGAGGCCCCCTGTGCCTTTGGGGTAAGTTGACCACAGGGAGGCCTTTTACCCCACATGTGGGGTTATCTTGTGTATTTATCTCAGAGCTCTCATTTATTATCAGCAACTCATCCATTATCAGCAACAAAGAAAAAAACTCCATCTCCAGCTTCGTCTGATGAGGATGAATGGCCTTGTTTGGTGTGTGGGGCACCATTTGCTAATAGCAGACCTTCAGAAAAATGGGTCCAATGTCGGGGTTGTAGAAATTGGTCACATGCAGAATGCACAACTGGAGAAAAAACTAGCCCTGTATGTAAGTCAAAACTGCGAGTCTGATTAGGCATTACAGTATTGCTATAAATAAAAAAATAGCAATACTGTAATGCCTAATCAGACTCGCAGTTTTAACATACATACAGATCTAGGCCTATTCCAGTTGTGCATTCTGCATGTTTAAGTTTCTGAAAGGCATCCATAAGTGAACACTTTTGAGTTTGAGACTATAAGGAAGTTGGTGTTTTTAACTATTTCAGATATCAATATTCAACAGAAAAGACATATTTTATCAAATTAATTGAATATTTAGTTCCATGTATTTTTCATGAAAGTAGATGTTCCTTTTGTTACAAAAATTCAGAAGAAAGGGAAGCTAGTTCAATATTACTAGTCGAAAAGAAGGGGATACCTTTTATAAAATTAATTAATTGTTTAGTTTTACATTCTATTCATTAGGAGACAAATTTGACTGTGTTCCTATATTTATCAAGAGAGATTTATAGGGTATAGTTTTCAAAAAGGGAATACATTTTATATTTTTATAATGTGAAAAATATTTTCTTATGTTTCTGTGAGTTTTATTATTGAAAGCCAGAGTGGGATAAAGACCTGCAGGGCTTCTTACCCCACATGGGGGTAAGCCCCTTTATTATTTTTTTTAAAATTGTCATTATAATAAAGTCAAAATCATAATGAGTGGATATAATATATACCATAAATAGGCCTTAGCCTAAGCTTTCAACATAACTTTTTTTCAAAATTCTATTGCAAAAAATGTGGCTACAACAGACAATCTCCCTTAAGGGGAGGCAACTTACGCCACCTTACCCTACTCTTCTGCTGCAGGAAGCATCCGGGGGTCATTTGCAAACTATTTCAGTTCCCCGCATGGCAGTCTCTCATACCAAAATGAGGGCAACTTCAATAGGCAGACAATGGTTGAGAATTAAATCAGTTGTTGTTTTAGTTGTTCATCATATGTCTGCCAGGGCAGACCAGGGCCTGCCTTGGACTGGGTTTTCCCACAGTTCTCTTGTAGAGAGTATGTTATGTTATCGGAGACTGTGGTTGTCTTGCCATTCCACATGTAGCATTTCATATATATTTTCTTTTTTACAACAGAGGAGACAGCTCAAGGGTAAACAAAAAAAGGAAACGATGATAAAAAAAAAAAGCCCGCTACTCGCTGCTCCTACAAAAAAAGAATCAAAAGAGGTGGCCGAAAGAGAGGTCAATTTCGGGAGGAGGGGTGTCCTGATACCCTTCTCTTGAAAGTGTTCAAGTCATAGGAAGGAGGAAATACAGATGAAGGAAGATTCTTCCAGAGTTTACCAGCGTGAGGGATGAAAGAGATAAGATGCTGGTTAACTCTTGCATATATAGGGATGAGCATGAGTAGAAAGTCGTGTGCAGTAGGGCAGCGGGAGGGGGGGAGACATGCAGTTAGCAAGTTCAGAAGAGCAATCAGCGTGAAAGAGCGATAGAAGATAGAAAGAGAGGCAACATCGCGACGGAATCTAAGAGATAGAAAACTATCAGTAGGAGGAGGAGAGCTGATGAGACCAAGAGTCTTAGACTCCACTTTGTCCAGAAGAGCTGTTTCAGTGGAGCCCCCCCACACGTGAGATGCATACTCCATACGAGAGCGGACAAGGCCCCTGTATATGGATAGCAACTGCGCGGGGGAGAAGAACTGGCGAAGACGATACAGAACCCCCAACCTCGAGGAAGCTGATTTAACGAGAGAGGAGATGTGAAGTTTCCAGTTGAGATTTTGAGTTAAGGATAGACCGAGGATGTTTAGTGTTGAAGAGGGTGACAGCTGAGTGTTGTCGAAAAACAGGGGGTAGGTGTTTGGAAGATTGCGTCGAGTTGATAGGTGGAGAAATTGAGTTTTTGAGGCATTGAAGGACACAAGGTTAATTCTACCCCAATCGGAAATGATAGCAAGGTCTGAGGTTAAGCGTTCTGCAGCCTCCAGTCTGGAGTCGTGTACTTCCTGTTGGGATGGCCTTCTATTGAAAGAAGTTGAATAATGCAGAGTGGAGTCGTCGGCGTATGAGTGGACAGGACAGTTTGTTATGGAAAGAAGATCATTGATGAAGAACAGGAAGAGAGTGGGTGATAGGACAGAGCCCTGTGGAACACCACTGTTGATAGGTTTAGGGGAAGAACAGTGACCGTCTACCACCGCAGAGATAGAACGGCCGGAAAGGAAACTGGAGATAAAGGAGCAGAGAGAGGGATTGAATCCGAAAGAGGGCAGTTTAGAAATCAAAGACTTGTGCCAGACTCCATCGAAGGCTTTTGATATGTCTAGCGCAACTGAGAAAGTTTCACCGAAACGGCTAAGAGAGGATCACCAAGAATCAGTTAAGAGAGCAATAAGATCGCCTTGCGGAACCCATACTGGCGATCAGATAGAAGGTTAGAAGTGGAAAGGTGCTTTTGAATCTTCCGGTTAAGGATTGATTCAAAAGCTTTAGATAGACAGGAAAGCAAAGCTATAGGGCGGTAGTTTGAGGGATTGGAACGGTCACCCTTCTTAGGCACAGGCTGTACAAAGGCATACTTCCAGCAGGAAGGAAAGGTAGATGTTGTTAGGCAGAGACGAAAGAATTTGACCAGGCAGGGTGTCAGTAGGGAAGCACAGTTTTTAAGGACAATAGGAGGCACTCCATCAGGTCCATAACCCTTCTGAGAGTTGAGGCCAGAGAGGGCATATAAAACATCATTAGGAAGAATCTTAATAATAGGTATAAGGGAGTCAGAGGGGGGGTGAATAGGAGGAATATGCCTAGAATCGTCTAGGGTGGAGTTCTTATAGAAAGTTTGAGCGAAGAGTTCAGCTTTAGAGACAGATGAGATGGCAGTGCTGCCGTCAGGTTTAAGGAGAGGAGGGAAAGAGGAAGAAGTGAAATTGGAGGAGATATTTTTGGCTAGGTGCCAGAAGTCACGGGAATAATTAGTAAAAGCAAGGTGTTAACATTTTCTGATGATGAAAGAGGTTTTAGTCCGTTGGAGAATAGATTTGGTACGATTCCGGGCTGGAATGTAAAGTTCATGATTAGTAGGAGTGCGAAGGCTCTGGTACCTTTTGTGAGCTGCCTCTCTATCTTTAATAGCACGAGAACAAGCATGATTAAACCAAGGCTTTTTAGCATGAGGTGTAGAGAAAGAACGTAGAATGTATGCCTCCATTCCAGAGACAATCACCTCTGTGATACACTGGGCACACACAGAGGGGTCTCTCTCCTGGAAGCAGTAATCATTCCACGGGAAATCGAAAAAGTATATCCTCAGGTCGTCCCACTGAGCTGAAGCAAAATGTCTGAAGCATCGCCTCTTCGGTGGGTCCAGAGGATGAACAGGAGCGATAGGACAGGATACAGAACTAAGGTTATGATCGGAGGAGCCCAACGGAGAGAACAGTTTGACAGAGTAAGCAGAAGGATTAGAGGTAAGGAAGAGGTCTAGAATGTTGGGCTTGTCTTCAAGATGGTCGGGAATACGTGTATGGTGTTGAACCAACTGCTCTATGTCGTTGAGGAGAGCAAAGTTGTAGGCTTGTTCACCAGGCTGGTCAGTGAAAGAGGATGAAAGCCAAAGCTGGTGGTGAACATTGAAATTTCCCAAGATGGAGATTTCAGCGAAGGGAGAGTGAGTCAAGATGTGCTCCACTTTAGAGTTCAAATAGTCAAAGAATTTTACATAGTTAGTAGAGTTAGGTGAGAGATAAACAGCACAGATGTATTTAGTAATATAATGACAATGAAGTCTTAGCCAGGTGGTGGGAAATTCAGGAGAGTCAAGGTCGTGGGCACGAGAGGAAGTGATGTCGTTGCGCAAGAAGGCGCAACATCCAGCTTTGGATTAAAATTTAGGATAGAGATAGTAGGAGGGAACAGAGTAGATTTTGCTGTCAGTAGCCTCAGAAACTGTGTTTCGGTGAGGAAGAAAAGGTGAGGCTTAGAGGAGGAGAGACGGTGTTCCACAGAATGAAAATTAGAACGAAGACCGCGAATGTTGCAGAAATTGATAGGGAGGAGGTTCGAGGAGTTATCAGGACACCTCTCAAGTCGGCAGCCAGAAGGGGAGTCCTCCTGGGGAACTTATTGCCCCCCCAGGCAGGGACTCCGATGTATTATCATGGTGCGCCATTTTGAATTTTGAATTTTGGGAAAAGGTGTATGTTGTGTGAATGTAGTGGTGTAGAGAGAGAGGATCTGTCTTTAGAGAGCATGCTGAACTACTCTCTGGTGTTGATGAGACAAAAGGGAAACGGTTAGTGAGGACATGGGAAGGGTTGATGAAGGGCTTCAGCACCCTCCTCGCTTCCCATATATCCTCACCGGGAGTAGCTCACGCCCGTTCGGTAGGTGTCTTCCTACCTACTCCTCTCCTTCCTTTCCTACTCCGCTTGAAATAATTGTTAAGCGTCCAGAGCCTTTGCCTCCTTAGCTATACTAGCTGGCCTATCTTCTGACCCAGTAACTAGTACAAAGGCAGCAATTAAGAAGTAGCTGTCGTCCATGTGGACCGTGCTTTGTTTGTCAACAAACGGTGTGAGGGACCCCATCTCCTCCGCACCTAGCGGCAGCAATTTTTATCGGCGTCGCAGACGCCGGTCAACAGGTTGTCCATCTTCTTAGTGTTGTTGTTGTTCCCTTCAAGTTGTTTTTCTGGCTTACCCATGCATTGTAGACATGACATTGTATAATAACATTTGTTAGCCCTGATGAACCCTACAACATGGCATTATAAACAGTCAGATTTTTTTTTTTTTACGTCATGGCCTGTGGCGCCGGTAGGCCTTCATAGTAGGGCCTGATGGTCGGCCCCAGACCGTTGTGGCGCAGGCAAGTGTTTATAGTGGCGTCATCTTTACTTTTCAGCATTTTACATTTTAGACCCCTAGTTGTTTAATATAAATTGTTGGGGGGGTGTTGGAGGGTCATGCAACGCCCATCTACGACAGTTTTTGTGCTATTAACACTTGTTGTCACGTCATTTTGACATCATTAACGTCGACGGCCACCGTCAAAACGGGATAGTGAGAACCCGGTCTAGGATTCTACATGTTGTCATGTAGATTGAGGACCACCTATCAACTCGGACTTTAGATTATCTCTCTAAAAAGAGGTTCAAAGACGAGCCAAACAATATGGCGCCACGATAAACACTTGCCTGCGCCACAACAGGCTGGAACCGAACATTAGGCCGCACCAAGAAATCTTACCGGAACCATAGGCAGAAACGTAAAAAAAAAAAAAAAAGGGGTGGGGGGATATTTGTATAGGAGACGGGCGGAAAGGTTAAGGAAAGATGAGCAGGATGATATGCATTTTGAATTTGAAATGAAATGAAAGAAGAGGAGGACATCGTTGAAAGATGGAAAATTGAAGGAGAGGAATAAAGCAAGAGAGGCTGTTTAGTGAACATGTAAAACTTTTGAGAAAAAGGGAAAGGGATTTACTGTGGGAAAAATTGAGGAAAGGAGGAAAAGAATTACTGACGTACGGTTACAGTGATATATGGGAGAAAAACTGAGGCCAGAACAACTCTAGTGGATATGAAAAAGAGCTGGGAAAGGAAGGAAAGTGAATTTTGGGATTTGAGGTCCCACCCACTGCTAATCCACTTCTTCCGTCTCTTCAACTTGTTACCATTTCCACAGTCATTCCCTCTATCCTATAAGTTCATTTAATGTCTTACCCAATTCTCAATTATCTTCAAAATTAAATGTGAAGAGTAAGGAAGAGAGAGAGAGAGAGAGAGAGTAGAGAGAGTGAGAGAGAGAGAGAGAGAGAGAGAGAGAGAGAGAGAGAGAGAGAGAGAGAGAGAGAGAGAGAGAGAGAGAGTTTGGGGAGTGAGTAATAGTCAACATCCAGTGAATAAAACCTTTTTTTGCTTTCTTGTTCCTTTGTCTTCTTTGGCCTCCACTCCCTATGACCTTCTCCTCCCTTGTGCTCTTTCTGCTTTTCTTGTTAGTTCTTATCTTTTATAAACACTCGCCTGCCCCAGAACGGGCTGGGCCGACCATCAGGACCCACCGGGAAGAAGCCTTGGACCGATCATCAGGATCCACCGGGAAGAAGCCTACCAGGCCAAGGCGTAAAAAAAAAAATTAAAAACAAAAAAACAAAAACAAATCATTCTTATATATACTATTTTCTTCGTTTTTTTCTTTTCTTTTTTCATGAATGTTTTACAACAATCTCCGCTATTTTTCCATCATTTCATTGTCCTCCCTACATCTCTAAGATACCTTTACTGACCTTTTATTTTATTCCCCCCTTTATTCTCTCCCTCCTTGGTCATAGCGCTTAAAATGTCACCTGAGCTAAGGGGGACAGCGTCATCGACTCATCGTCCCCAGTTGTTATTTGTCCATTGCAGGACAAAAGATTATCTCGAAACTCTTTAACTTTCTCTGTCTGATACCAGAGTACTCGATACTACTCCGGCAGATGCCATTACTATAGGTATATCCACCAAGTTCTCTGTATATTCTGAGTTGTTATAGTTCCTCAACTGCCAGTCCATTTCTTTTTCTAAATCGTCACTAGAATATTTTCAGTCTTTATTTGCCATAATTCATGATGCTCGTTTGCTATATTTACGGGATATACACAACATTTTTCTTTCACTCTTGCATGTCTTAGTATTATTTCATTGTTTTATGAGGTGACATGCTTCAGAACCATGAGTCAGGGATGACAAAGTACACTTGATTGTACATCTATTCATAGTACTATAAAAAAAGCATCTGATCTGTTATTTCCTTGTGTAATATTTTTTCGTCGTTGTTTGTCCTAGAGAGATGTATATCTCTACCCAAGTGTTTCACTTTTATCTTTTATTGTCCTGCTAACTAATGATTATACTTCTTTGTATTCATCTTTATACCTATTTTTAGACTTCGTACAGTATCTCGATGATTCTTTGTTAGTTTTTCTCTGAATTTCTTATCAACGCTGCCATTTGCTAATCAGAAAGTAAAAAGTATGCCTCTTGCCGTGAGGTAATTGGGTTGGGAAGGGTGTCTGCATGGAAACTTGCTCGGAGCCTGGATTTGGCGTCGTAGGGTGGGTGAGGCGACGCGCCCACGGGCGTATGCCCCCACTGACTGACTGATTGACGATTTAGTGTTTCCGTCTAGTCCACTCTGGACGATTCTGGTCTGATTCCTCCTACTCATTCCCCCACTGACTCCACTATGCCTGTTATTAAGATTCTTAAGAATGATGTTATCTATGCCCTCTCTGGTCTCAATCCTCAGAAGGCTTATGGGCCTGATGGAGTGCCTCCTATTGTCCTTAAAAAATGTACTTACGTGCTGCCACACCCTGCCTGGTCAAACTCTTTCATCTGTGCCTTTCAAGATCAACCTTTCCTTCCTGCTGGAAGTACGCCTACATACAGCCTGTGCCTGAGAAGGATAACTTCCTAAAGCTTTTGAATCAATCCTTAACCAGAAAATTCATAAGCATCTACTCACTTATCATCTTTATCCTTATCACCAGTACGGGTTCCGCAAGGGGTGTTCTACTTGTGATCTATCTGCTTTCTTTACTGACTCCTGGTTATCCTCTCTTAGCCGTTTCGGTGAAACTTTCGCAATTGCCTTAGACATCTCGAAAACATTCGACAGAGTCTGTCACATCTTTACTTTCTAAACTACCCTACTATGGATTATATCCCTTTCTCTGTACCTTAATCTCTAGTTTCCTTTCCAGCTATTCTGTCTCTGCAATGGTAGACGGTCGACGTTCTTCCCTTAAACCAATCAACAGTGGCGTCCCGCAGGGCTCTGTCCTATCTCTCACTTTTCCCGTTATTCATTAATGATCTTTCCACAACAAGCTGTCCTACCTACTCAAACGCTGATGATTCTATTCTGCTTTATTCAACTTCTTCCAACAGAAGACCCTTCCAACTGGAATTACAAGACTCCAGACCGGAGGCTGCAAAACGCTTGACCTCAGACCTTGCTATCATTTATGATTAGGGTAGTTGAAACCTGGTGTCTTTCAACGCCTCAAAACTTAATTTCTCCACCTATGAACTCCACACAATCTTCAAAACACCTATTACCTACTCTTCGACAACACTCAGCTGTCACTTTCTTCTACACTAAACATCCGCGGTCTATCCTTAACTCAAAATCTTAACTGGAAACTTCACATTTTTCTTAACAAATCAGCTTGCTCGAGGTTGGGCGTTCTGTATCGTCTCCGCCAGTTCTCCCCCGCACAGATGCTGTCCATATACGAGGGCCTTGTCCGCCCTCGTATGGAATATGCATCTCACGTGTGGGGGGCTCCACACACACAGCTCTCCTAGACAGAGTGGAGTTGGCGTGCAGCTCACCCAGCTGTTCATTCTCCCTTTCGGGCTCGTCGATAAATGGTACCTGGAGAAACCTGGGGAAGGCAAACTGTGGCAATCCCGGATTTCACACTGGCCCATGTCCCGAGGTGATTGGTTCTTACCTACTACAGACTCAAAGGGCTGAGTGTTGTCGAAGAATAGGGGGTAGGTGTTTGGAGGATTGTGTCGAGTTGATAGGTGGATAAATTGAGTTTATGGGGCGTTGAAGCACACCAGGTTCCACCTACCCCAATCATAAATAATAGCAAAGTCTGAGGTTAAGCGTTCTGCAGCCTCCAGTCTGGAGTCTTGTGATTCCTGTAGGGTTGTATGGACTCTTATTCTGTTTAATTTTATTGGAACAGCGCCTAGTGGGCTTTTTTGTTGCTTTTTTGTTGTATTACCCTTGGACTGTCTTCCTTACTGTAAAAACAAAAAAAGCGGTCAGCGTTCCTAACTACTACTCCGCGGACCCGGTTTCGAGTCCCGGTCCGGACAGTTGGCGTGCACCTCAACCAGCTGTTCATTCTCCCTTTCGGACTGGTCGATAAATGGGTACCTGGGGAAACCTGGGGAAGGCAAACTGTGGCAATCCCGGATTTCACACTGGTCCATGTCCCGAGGTAATTGGTTCTTACCTACCACAGACTCAAAGGGACAACGGATCGGAGATGAGCCCAACAGTCACGTGCAGCTATAGCGTATACACCCACCTTTACCTACCTCCCTTCGTCTTCCTTCATGTCTTCTCCCTGCACTTCTTCCTCAACCTTACATGAACTCACCCTCTTTTTTGCCGCCTGTTTAATTAAGTTCTGAAAGATCTCAGTAACAGACCGCCTGTCTGCTGGTCGGTCGGTTTCCCGCCATTAGACGCGACGCAACAAAACAGGTTAGCGCCATTACCACCACTTGTCTTAACTTGTTTCCCTCCATCACCATCAAGGAATTAATTGCGTATATCTGCCTGCCGCTCCACCCACCAGTCTAATGCTGTACCTTTATTGCACTGTATAGTACTGGTGAATGACTATGCTATTTGCTATCTAGCTGCGGCCTTAGAAGCATAATGTGCAGCATTTTTATGTCTGCTGCTCCGGTACAATTACGGATATCACACACTTGCCTATTACTATATATTGAAGGAAAATAACGTGAATAAAAATAATTTTGGTATTGTTCCCTGTCGATTAGTCAGAGGGAAAGTAGTTGTAGCAAAAAATATGTTTTTGTGAAAAGTGAGAGGAAACATTTTGTGATTGGGGAGAGGATGAGCGTTGCCTGGAATGTCTGCGGCTGGCTGGCCATAGTTACTTCCCCATCTCCCTCTCCTCTCCCTCCCCTTTTTCCCCCCTCCCAACTCTCTCTTCCCATCCGCTTCCCCTTCTGTGCTCCTCTTCGTGGAGTTTCCTCGTAGCGTCGGACATATACTGAGGGGAAAAGATACCACCTAAAGCGTTGTCCTTTTCTTTTTGGTTCACGCTGCCACGCTCGTTATGAGGGGAAGGAGGGGGTGCAGCTATTGGTCAATGGTGCAGTGTGGGGGGATGGGCGAGGAGGAAGAGTAGAGGAGCAGAGTGTAGAGGGTTAGTAGGAAAGGGAGAGGAAAAAAAAATAAGAGGATGAAACGAAAGTCGGTTGGTCAAAGCAAGGGCGGAAAAACATAAGTTTTCGGAGGAGGAGGTGGAGGAGGAGGAGTGTATCAGGAGGAGTGCAAGGAGAAAGAAGAAGAGGAAGAGGAGTCACCTTATTAAACGCGTCCCATAGCGTCGACAGTAATTAGATTAGAAAAAAAAGAAAAAAAACGTATATGTATAATGAGGGAGAACAGCTACAAGGGAGGACAAAAAAATAATCCCACCCCTTTCACACACACACACACACACACACACACACACACACACACACACACACACCGTTTCATAACTCATTGGATACCACTTATGCCTGTCACCCTGCAGTTTGAGGTTCGAGGTGTAATCAGGCCACTAAGATATTTCGATTACACAAAGGGCTACTTCCCCTCATGAACAAGGGGGATGCAAGGGTGTGGTGTGCAAGATCTAAGCAGTATACTCTTGTATCTTTCTTCCCTCTTGCTTCACCTTTTCCTTTTTTTTAATATATACTCCGCCACAAATACTGCGTCAAGATATGATTGTGGTTACTATTTACTTCTTTCAGCCTTTGTTTTATTTTTCTTATTGTTTTTCATTGTTTTTTCTTTCTTTCCTTTCCTTTATTACCTTTCTACTTCTCTTCTGTTTCCATTCACCGTAACCAACGTCACAGGTTAGTGGCGCAGGCTAATTTTATTTACAGTGGCTGCCGTGATGAATGACTCTTGCTTTCTCCATTCTGCTCCCGGTGCTCCTCTTGACCGAAGTCGCTGAAGTTAAGGATGATTGAAGATCCTGACAACAGGTGGAGAATCTTCCGCGATTTGGCGATGACTTGAAAAATCAGTGTGTTTCGGTGGGAACTCGAACATGATCCACGCTAAAGTCCTCGGACTCACCACGCCTGCACGTTAACTACTCGGCCACCGCCTCCCCAATTACATTCATTACGTCAGTTAGTCATTACCATAATTGTCATCGCTATTCGAAACACAATTATGAAGAACAACGAATTGTTTTCCATCATCCTCACAGTCATCGTCCTCCTCCTCCTAATCAGTGTCATTCATGTCGCCATGTCACATAAATTAAACCTTTACGTCATCAGGCTCGAGCGACGTTTTTTGACTGGAGAACTAGCGCCGCAGTAACTCGGGAATTTGACACGCTGTTCTGTAAAAACATGTTGAACGGACAAATTGGAAAGAGGAGCGAGTTTGTATGCACGAACATTACTCGGAGGGAGGGCGGGTTGGCACGTGGTTGGTGGTGCCGGTGGTGGTAGTGCTGGTGGTGGTGGTGGTGGTATTGATGCAAAAGGTTTTGAGATCGTTACGGTAGTGGTTGTGATGGCATTGTGAGTCATCGTCGTATCGATGTGGTGGTGGTGATGGTGGTTATCAGTGTTGTGGTCAAGACCAGACCCTTCGCGACCAACACCCGTTATATAGAATACTTTCTCTCAGCAAACCAGGAAAAATACGAAAGTTTCATTGCCATGAAGTTTCGATGTCATGAGAATGAAGTTACCGCCGAAGTGGCAACCTAACGAGCGAGCTAACTGAGTCTGCGGTGTACGTGTACAAAGGCTGCGTGCCCCGCACACGTACACCACAGGCTCAGTTAGCTACGTGTATGCATTCCTCGATTGCATATACGTTTATGAAGTACAAGTGGATGAAATGAGCTGCAATCATGCGTGTGTGCAGACGGAGATAATCTCTGCGAGAATAGCTTCGTCATGCATGCCCTCTCGACTCGCAGGCAGTCTATCAGCCTTCGCAGGGCTTACCTCGTGCATCGTCACCGTATCGCCAACGGGCAGAATTCATAGAGAGTAGAGCGATGTCATGAAACAAATCATTCTTGATCTTTTTCCGTATATAATTTTTTCCGACCTTCTCACCACGCGATGCACAATTTAATGCTGGTCTCGACCTGCTCTCGAGTCACAACTAAAAAACGAGAGGCTTTGAGACCAAGCTGAAGACAAAGAACACATCAAATGAGATCAAAATCATGACCGAGACAACAAACTCGATCAAGATCAATCTCTCGACGTACAACTCTGGTGGTTATTTTCATTATCATCATGATTGTTATTATAACTCTTCCTATTATTTTAATTATTATTCAATCATTCTGTCAATCAGTGAGGGCATACGCGGGGCTTCGTCGCTTCGCCGACCCTAAGGCGCCATATCTGTGGGTTCTTCCGGGAATGTCTCCATCGAGGCCCCCTTCCCATACTAAGTTCCTTATAGCAGGATTTATGAACTCGCTTAATCCATGAACTCTCTGTGCGTCCTCTCGGCGTCCCCCACTCTGATTTGTTTCTTATAGAAACAATCCGAGGAGCAGATTTGACTTCTGGGTAGTGTACCACATGTCCGTATAACTGGCGTTCGTGTTTGAGGAATCTGCAGGTAATTGGCCTCAGTCCAGTCTCAAGGAGTAATCGCCGGTTTGGCATATTGACATTCCAGCGATATCCAATGATTCTGCGTAGACACTTATTACCAAAGCATCAATCCGCCTCTTCTAGTCACTATTCAATGTTTTTGTATCAAAGCATTATAGTAAAACAGAGAGCACAAGCGACTTGAAGATCCAGATCTTTGTCCTTCTGCACGCAAAACACTCGTGCCTGTATAGCCTCTCTTTGTTTTTGGGGTGGCCGGGGAGGTACAGAAGCAGCGCCCGCCCGCAGAACCAAGCCCGGGATTAACCTTTGGAGGGCTGGAAAATTTATAGGTAGGCATGAATATGTATGTGGCGAAGGTTAAATGAGAGGTGTAGAGGTGGAAAAAAAAAGTGTGGTGTGTGCGTAGAAGTGGCGTAATGGAATGGGGGTGCAGAATGACTAGGTGAAGCAGGAGTGGAAAATAAAATGTGTGACATGCAGGTTTGTTATAACAAAGGAGGCAGCTTAAAGACGGGAAAAATGCGAGCTATAGCACTCTCGCATATAGAAGACACTATGAGTAGTTTAAAGAAAAGATCAAATTTGGTTCGAAGTGTTAATACAACACTCTTGAGAGTCGTATGAAGGAGGAAGTGCAGACGGGTGGAGGCTGTTCAAGAGCTTACTAGAGAAAGGATTGAAATAATAATGATGCCTGTAAATTCTTGCAGGTTTAGGTTAAAAAGCGAGAATTTACTCCTTTAAATATCAATTTGATCCAGCGACATTACTTCCTACCGCTCCATTTAATTTTTTTTTTTCCTTCCTTCTTAAATTTCCTTCATTATTACCACTTTCACTCAGTCTTTACAGATCGCTCTACATCTCTCAATGCAATCTTTTGTACTGAGTCTCAAGGTATATACACGTCATTTATATTGCCAAAACTCGTGCATGCATCCCCGGAGTAGTCATCCTGCCTGACACTCACTCAACGACAGCAGATTGAGAGGGTTCAGAAGCGAGCATACTTGGTAATTTTAGGCCCTACTTATCACACCTACGACAATGGCCTGATCACCCTAAGTCCTCCGAGAGTTTCTGGCAGGCATCAGGACGCCACTATCATCTACAAACCGACGCGTCTTCCCCCACCCTATTCACCAGGCATCACATCAAACTTACCCCTCTCAGTGCGCCGTGTACCGAGCGCTACAAACTAGTACAGTGTCAGCGAGAGTAAGCATGATAAACAATGAGTTTCAGTGATAACTCTGTTAACCCAAACAGTCGCGATGAGGACTAGCATCTCACCTCTATCCTCTCTGCCCCCACAGCACCATCCCCCATACTCTTTTGTCTCTATTTTTAGCATTTCCCTACCCTCCCAAACCATCCCCCATTCTCTTTGCTTTATTGTAACTTTGCATTGTTTTATTAGATTTTATATCTGTAAATTTTCAGGCTAACGGCTGCGAAACATTAACAAACCTTTTATTATTATTATTATTATTATTATTATTATTATTATTATTATTATTATTATTATTATTATTATTATTATTATCGTTATTACTATTATTACTATTATTATTACTATTATTATTACTATTATCATTATTATTATTATTATTATTATTATTATTATTATTATTATTATTATTATTATTATTAATATTATTATTATTATTATTATTATTATTATTATTATTATTATTATTGTAATTACTTTTATCATTATTATTATTATTATTATTATTATTATTATTATTATTATTATTATTATTATTAGTAGTAGTAGTAGTAGTAGTAAAAGTCAAAAGTTCAGTGGTTAGGGCAACTTAAGAAGTAGTCGGATAGGTCGTGTGGAAAAGGAAAGAAAGTGAGTACGTGGTGGACGGATGAGATAAAAGAGGCGGTTGAGGAGAAACGAAGGAACTACAAGAAAATGTTTCAGAGAAATGTGACGGAGGAGGTGAGAGGGAGATGGGAGAGAAAGTACAGGGAGAGTAAGATGTTGGTAAAGAGATTGGTTAGGGAAAGTAAAGAGAAAGTGGATGAGGATTTTGGTGGGAAAATTTCAGCAAAATGCTAGAACAAAAAACTTTTCTGGAAAGAAATTAAAAGAGAAATGGGGGGAGAAAAGAATGACATTTGTAGCATGGAGAGGAAAGATGGGGTGCTTGTGAGAGGGAATAAGGCGATAAGGGAGGTATGGAAGCAGCACTTTGAAACTGTAGTGAATGAGAGGTTGGAAGGGAGAGCAAAGAGACTAGTGTAGGAATAAAGACCAATGTAGGGCAGCCAGATCCACAGGGGAGGGTGGAGAGAGGTGAGATAGAGGAGGCAATGAAGAAGTTAAAAGTAGGAAAGGCCCCTGGAGCTGATGGCATAACAGTAGAAATGTTGAAGTATGGAGGAGGTGTAGTTGTGGAATGGATATTATGGATATGTAACCTGGCATGGGAACAGGGTGAGGTGCCAGAGGATTAGAGAAAGGTTATTGTTGTCCCGCTATACACAGGGAAAGGGAGCAGAGGTGACTGTAATAGTTACAGGGGAATAAGTCATCTCAGTGTGGCAGGAAAAGTTTATGGAAGGGTTTTAAATGAGAGGATGAAGAAAATAACTGAGAAAAGTGTATAGAAGGGTTTTAAATGAGAGGATGAAGAAAATAACTGAGAAAAGTGTATAGAAGGGTTTTAAATGAGAGGATGAAGAAAATAACTGAGAAAAGTGTATAGAAGGGTTTTAAATGAGAGGATGAAGAAAATAACTGAGAAAAGTGTATAGAAGGGTTTTAAATGAGAGGATGAAGAAAATAACTGAGAAAAGTGTAGGCGATGAACAAGGGTTTTTTAGGAAAGGGAGGGGTTGTGTAGACCAAATATTTGCACTCAAATGTTATTTGGAAAATTCAAAGAGAAGGATAGGAAGCTGTTTGCTGCTTTCATGTACCTAGAGAAGGCATATGACAGGGTTGACAGGAAGGGTTCATGGGATGTTCTAAGGATATATGGTGTGGGAGGGCGTTTGCTGGAGGGAATCCGATCCTTCTATAAGGATGAGAGTGCCTATGTACGCGTGAAGGGTGAGTTGAGTGAGAGTTTTGGTGTGGGTGTGGGTGTGAGACAGGGGTGTGTGATGTCACCATGGCTTTTTAATGTTTACATTGATGGTTGTAGGAGAGAAATGAAAGCCAGAGTGAGAGAGTTTGGTCCAAGGCTGAAAGTGAGAGGTACGGAGGAGTCATTGGCTGCGGGCCTGTTTGCAGATGATTGTGTTGTTGCCAGAGAATGAGGGAATGCTGTAGAGGATAGTGGGTCAGTTTAACAGGGTGTGTTAGAGGAGGTAACAGAGAGTGAATGCTGGAAAGAGTAAGGTTATGGTACCTATTTGAGAAGGCGAGAGAAGAGGTCATCTCTTTTCTCGTCTACTCTTCCTCTCCGTAATTATTTTCCTTTCCGGTTCCTCTCTTGAATCCCACTTCAAAGTCAAAGGTCACCTTTTCGAATTTATTTTGTTCATCAGGTGGAAGAAAAAAGGTTCCGGTTTGACAGAGGGAACGGTAGTTTTATGAGACGCATGAGGGAGAGAGAGGATGGGAGATATTGCGAGTATGCGGGAAGTGAAGTGAAAGGGATAGGGGAAACAAGAAAGGAAAGAGTGGAAGGAAGGAGGAAATAATGCATGAGGGAAAAGAAGAGAAGGATAATACAAGGGCAAGACAGAAAAGTCAGACACACTAAGAGAACAGGAGGAAGAGATCAGCTTTGCGACGTGTTTCCTGGAAGACAGTAGTAAACCGTAATAGTAAGGACGTGATGGCGTTGTATATCTTACTGCTCTTAGACGTGTTTTCACGAAGACAAGAGTTTGTGTGTGTGTGTGTGTGTGTGTGTGTGTGTGTGTGTGTGTGTGTGTGTGTGTGTGTGTGTGTGTGTGTGTGTGTGTGTGTGTGTAATTTTAATCACAATAATAATAAAAATTAGTATTATTATAATTAATCAATGGTTTATTGCCATTAGGGTGAAAATATACAAAATACAAACAAGGTATATGGATGAATACAATAAAATGAATAGTGGGGAAGTGTGGAATTCTGGATGGGGTGTGTCGAGTGTAGTGTCGAGGTGATAGGCTAGCCTAAGTCCTCCAAGGTGGAACGAGTCTAGGTGTGTGTGTGTGTGTGTGTGTGTGTGTGTGTGTGTAGGGTGGGTTGATCATATGACCGTGGAGGTGTTGATCGTTGTCACTATAGTTGTGGACAGCGCTATGCCTATACCTATGTATGGGCTCTGACCGGAACAAGAGTGTTGTGGTGTCGGGTGGGTCGGGTGGGGAAAGGAAGGGTGGGTGGGATTACGTGCCTATGGCGCGGAGTACGGAGGAGGGACCTACCGAATTTCGTTAGGTTGAATTGATACCGGCTTTGGAGGGTGGGCAGATCTAACTGGTCGAGTGCACTCTTGTAGGTGGTGCATGTGTTGCCCTGAATCTGTCTGTAAGCCTTCTTTTGAAGTGTTTAGTTGGCGCTGCAGGGTCTTATTGATGGAAGACGCAGGGGAGGTGTAAAGTCTAGGGAGGATGAATGTGGTGTACAGGTCCTATATTGTCCGCTGTAGATTTCCAAGTGACTTCATCCGCCTCAACATGAGTTTGTAAGCAGCTGCACTGATGACGATGGTGACGTGCTTGCCCCATCTCAGCTGTACAAAGTGACGCTAAGCAGTATGGTGGACTTTACGACCTGCAGCGGATGAGGGCCAACCATCAGAACTGGCGGTGGAATTTTTTTATAACATTTCTGCCTATGGCATTGATAAGCTTTCTTGGTAGGGCCTGGTGGTTGGCCCCTGCTGTTTGTGGCACAAGCAAGTATTTGTAGTGGCGCCGTCTTGCTCGGTTCAAGCTGCCCTCCGGAGGTCATCAGTTACCCTTTCTTTCAGGAAGATAATCTAGAGTCCGGGCTGGCAGGTGTTCTTCTGGACAGCATGTGGGTAGTCTTCGGCCACTCGGCGGTGACAGAAAAATACCTGCTTTTGGCACCGGGATGGAAATGGTGTGTGTGTGTGTGTGTGTGTGTGTGTGTGTGTGTGTGTGTGTGTGTGTGTGTGTGTGTGTGTGTGTGTGTGTGTGTGTGTGTGTGTGTGTGTGTGTGTGCGTGCGTGCGTGTGTGCGTGCGTGCGTGTGTGTGTGTGTGTGTGTGTGTGTGTGTGTGTGTGTGTGTGTGTGTGTGTGTGTGTGTGAGAGAGAGAGAGAGAGAGAGAGAGAGAGAGAGAGAGAGACTGCAGAACTTTCACTATAGCATTCTCTCTCTCTCTCTCTCTCTCTCTCTCGTTCACTCATCACTTACTGTGATAAATGTCGTGTATGTGTTTTGTTTCTCTCTCTGGCTCTGAACTTTCCTCGAACACAGACCTGAAAGAAAAGAGGAGAGGCATTATTTTCTGTAGTTATTTTATAGTCAGTAAAGAGGCACAAGAAAAAACACGGGGCGCACATATGTTTAACAGTAAAATTTAGGATAATTGTTATTAATATACATGTGTTATAGTATTAGTAGTCATAGTAAGATCAAAATTACTAAATAGGTCAGTTTAAAAATTCTTAAAAGCAGTACAAGTCGTACTAATAGGACTACTAATCGATGTATTAGTTGTAGTAGAAGTAGCAGCAGTATAAGAATAATAGCCGCTGCCGCCGCCGCCATCGTCGTCGTTGTAGTCGAAGTAGTAATAGCAAAGGAAGTAGTAGTAACAGTAGTAGTAGTAGCAGTAGGTCGCGACTGAGGAGGGGGAGGAGAGAGAGAATGAAGAAAGACATTGCAAAAGGAGACAGAGTGAATGAAAGGAATAGAGAAAAATGCGGAAGATAAGAGGAGAGGAAATATACATGAGTAGAATACAAATATAAAGAAGAGAAAAAATAACTTGAAAATAATGACGTGAGTGGAAAGGATAAAATAATTAAAGAAGGGAGAACTAAAAAAACAAAGAGGGTGTAGAAGTGGAAGAAATCGTGATGAAAGGACTAATTAGAGTATAGTGAGATAAATGATGAAAAGGAGAGGGGGGTACAGTACCAAGGATACCATAATGAAGTTAAGAAAGGCGATGCGATGAGAGAAAAGATCGGGAGAGAGGACACGATAGGAAAAGTCAGGAGAATCGAGGAAAAGAGATACAAATAGGAAGATATTAAAGGTGTGGGAAAATAAATAGGTGTGGGGGATTACGGAGAGAGAGAGAGAGAGAGAGAGAGAGAGAGAGAGAGAGAGAGAGAGAGAGAGAGAGAGAGAGAGAGAGAGAGAGAGAGATTTACATAGATTTACATAGAAAATCAGACCACACAGACCCCATGGTCCAGACTAGGTGGTCTGTCCTTAAACCTAAGTGATTCTACTCCAAAACATTGCATTTCAACTCTAGTTGATATTAAGTTGAAGGCAGTGACGGTCGAACTTGTTTTTGAAGGAGTCAATCGTGTTACACTGGACCACTGATGGTGGGAGCTTATTCCATTCTCGCACTACAACGTTGGTGAATAAAAATTTGGTGCAGTCTGAATTTACTTGTCTACATTTGAGTTTTACGCCATTGTTCCTCGTACGCAAAGTGTCATCGATCATAAACAATGTTGATCTGTCTACATTCGTGAAACCATTAAGTATTTTAAAACATTCGATCAGTTTTCCTCGGAGGCGACGTTTCTTAAGACAAAACATGTTAAGGGTGGAAAGCCTTTCTACGTAAGATTTGTTGCGCGGGGAAGCGATCATTTTTGTTGCCCGACGCTGAACACCTAATTTAGCAATGTCCTTTGCATGGTGGGGAGACCAAAACTGTACCGCATATTCCAAGTGGGGTCTGACTAAACTATTGTAGAGTGGAAGTATCACATCTTTATTCTTGAATAAAAAGTTTCTTTTAATGAAGCCCAACATTCTGTTCGCTTTATTTGCTGCATCGATGCATTGTTGTGAGAATTTGAGGTTTGACGCGATTTTGACCCCCAGCTCCTTAACGCAATGAACGCTTTTGAGTTTAACGCCGCGCATTTCGTAATCGAACTTCTTATTCCTTCTTCCAACTTGAAGGACCTGGCACTTGTTTACGTTAAAGGGCATCTCCCATCTATCAGACCAAGCTGAAATTTTGTGCAAATCCTCTTGGAGGCTTTGCCTGTCTTCGTCAGTGTGAACCGAGTTACCAATCTTTGTGTCGTCTGCAAATTTACTAATGCGATTGTTGAGTCCGACATCCACATCGTTGATGTAAATAATGAAAAACACTGGGCCAAGAACCGAGCCCTGAGGGACGCCACTAGTGACCGGCGCCCACTCTGAGTTATATCCGTCAATCACCACTCTTTGTTGTTTGTTGCTCAACCAATTCGCGATCCATTGGTGTACTTGACCGTCAATACCTATTCGCTTTAATTTGTAAAGTAATTTATGATGTGGGACTTGAGAGAGAGAGAGAGAGAGAGAGACGGGAAGTGAGAAAGAAGAAAGGCGAAAAATATATATGAGTAAAATTAAGCTAGAGGAGGAGTCTCTCTCTCTCTCTCTCTCTCGCTCTCTCTCGCTCTCTCTCTTCTCTTGTTGATCGTGTTGACATTACCCTATTCAGTTTCTACCAGACATAAACTTTCTTTTTTATGACTCCTCCTCCTCCTCCTCCTCCTCCTCTTCCTCCAACTTTTCTACTTTTCTAACAAGTCCACTTACATAATTTTCTCCCCTCTTTTCTTTACCTCAAATACCTTTTTCATTTTTCCTTTATTTTCTTTATGTACTTTCCCTTCCCTGGAGTTGTATTCTCCTTCTTCACTTCATTCCCGCATCCCTCAACTTTTGCCATCACCATCACAATCTGCATTAACATTATTACCTCCCACCACTACCACCATTAGTACCACTACCACCACAAATACTCAAACTATCATCACAAACTAGAACTACAGCTATGTTTTTTTTCTCTCTTATCGCTCAGTCACCAGTAAAAACACCTAACGTCATTACGTGCGTGCGTGCGTTCATGCCCGCGCGCACGCAAGAACGTTTATGTTGCCAAACTATTATTTTTTAATCAGTACATTCACTTGTGGTAACTGGTCTTTCTAATGAATTAACTCCCTGAAAAGTGATTGAAATAATCTCCCAATCTCTCCTCACAAAGCTTTTTTTTTTTTTTTCAATTGTCAGCCTCCCATTCACTCGCCTAATTATGCCACCCTCACCTCCTCCTCTAGGTCAGATTATATTGAATGGTGTGATTATCTTTACTGGGGTAACTTGATGTGTGTCATTTTCATGTGCGATTTTTTTTCTTTTTTATATATATTTTTATTTCAGTTTTGATTCACTACTGTTACTTTGTTTATAGTTCTCTTTTTTTCGGCTGTTCCTGAAATAGGGTATTATCTCCCTGCGCCTGTCTCTCCTGCATTCAGTAAGTAATACTATATCTGCAATGCAAAGTTTAGCTCCCTCCACGCAGATGCCGATCAAGACACTCATTCACACATGCACCATGTACCTTTAACGTCCCAGATAGAGGAAAGACACAAAAAAAGGAAGGATAAAAAATAAGGTAAAAAGCGGAGAGAGAGAGAGAGAGAGAGAGAGAGAGAGAGAGGAATTTAGTTTTTTGTGTTTGTGAAATTGAACGATTCCATTCTTCCGCGTGACTTAGATGATTACTTTTCCTCTTCGCTTCACCATAAGTCTGCGACAGCCGAGCTCCCCTTTTCCTCTTCTCTCTCTCTCTCTCTCTCTCTCTCTCTCTCTCTCTCTCTCTCTCTCTCCGCTTTTTACCTTATTTTTTTATCCTTCCTTTTTTTGTGTCTTTCCTCTATCTTCCTCCCTCATAATCAGATCATTGATATGCTCCCTTTCCTTCGTCTCTTTTTTTTCATCCCCGTTTTTCCTTCCCTCTCTTTCTGCACCTCCTCTTCTCTTAATCCTCTTATCCATCCGCTCCTGCCCTCCTCCTTGACCCAAATTTCCTGTCAACACTTGTTTATTCTCCTTCCCTTTTTTCGCTTATGCCCCCTTCCTCCCTCCCTCTCCCTCCTCATCCATCCATCCTTCCATCCTTCCTCCTTCCTCTCCTCTCTATCCCCTTCAGCAAGCTCAAATGTCATTAAACTTGAACAAAGACAAAGAGATTGAACGTTCTTATTTTATTTACGAGGTTTTAATAGAGGTAATGGACATGTTGCCGGTTCTGGGAAAAGCCTAGAAATGCATTGTGCCACGTACGTAGTGCACATATTACGTCCTATAAATCGCTAGTTTACTGGATATTGGAGAGATATCTCAAATTCTTCTCATCTCACGGGGAGAAGCCACCATTAGCTCGTGACGTCATCAGGTTGAAGCGGAGTACAGCAGACGACAGTACCAGTGTTGTGTCCATTGTTTTTTTTTTATCAGCTATGGCCACTCCAGCTCCAAACTGCGCCTAACAGGTATGTTATAGGTGCTTACAGAACACCTTAAGTGTTGGAAATGTGTTATATTATCAAAATAGGAGTGAAATCAACCGATTCGCTTATGCTCAGCAGAAAATATTTGAGTTCACGATTAAAAGTATTATGGAAACTTACCTAGCCTAACCTAGAGAAAACAATGGCTCTGGAACGTCAGAGAGAGAGAATCAACGCCTGAAGATGAACAAGAAGAAAACGAATGCAGACCAATATTTTATAATCAGAGGACATGACAGTAGAGAGAATAGTTGAGCTCACGATGAAAAGTTAGTCCGAGGGGAAACCAAAGAAAATTACTGCAGGATTCACAAGCACAGAGAGAAATATCTTACGTGGATTACTTTTGTCCGTATATATATGCTCTTGCACATTGGCACGAGTCACCAACGACTGCGGGTTACGTCTCCAGGCATTGCTAGCCACTAGAAACTTACACCACAACACGAAATCTCTGAGTAACACAAAGTTGGCGGCCTGCCGACTGCGTCGTGACGTCACGACCAATCAGCACCCGTTTCCAGGTCACGTGATTTTTCCTCAACTTTAATCCATATTTTATACCACATTTACTATTTTACATGAAGAAGAAATAGTACCATAGCTGAATTTAGGGCCTATTTTATCCGTACAGACAGAAATTGAAATAAATATGTTGACCGGAAACATGTCCATTGGCGACAGATACTTCCTCATCCTGACCATAGCTGGGCACGATAACAGAAAACCTTATTCTCGATACCCGATAACTGATAATGGAAAACCTTATCGGTGATAACCGATATTCGTTAACTGGAGACACAAATATAGACGATAACCGATATAAATTCACAATTCCGATACTTGCTAGCGGTAAGTCCGATAGGCGAAAAAGATACTATATTGATATTTCAAATAAAAAAAACATATATGAATTCAAATGTTCATTATCTATATTTTACAAAACTTACAAAACCTGAAAACCACACGTTGACACGTACATATGGACGGTAATACTAGAAACGCCCGAACCGGTGTTGTGTTATTTGGCTTCCCCACCGTCGAAAGCTGGCGCGTTTGTTTACAAACACTAGTCTCTCGTGAACTGCGCATGCTCAGACCAGCAAGCGTAGACCTGTACAGTCTCACAAAGCTTTTTAACCGTAATTAAGAGTTGCTGGAAGGCTGAATCAGACATACAGTACCACTACCACCATCCTCGCTGTTTCTAGAACGACACTCTGTACGAGTTTTATTTATATGTACAGAGTGTCGTTCTACAAACAGCGAGGATCGTGGTACCATGTCTGATTCAGCAACTCTATATGCGCAGTTCACGAGAGACCGGTGTTTGTAAACAAAAGCGCCAGCTTTTGACCATGGGACACCAAATAACACAACACCGGGTCACCCTACTTACTCTCCTCGTGACGACGGCGACGCGGCCGCCATCACTACTTATTCAGTTATTCTTATTTATCACCACTAACACTTTACCAGTCACTTCAGTAAAGAAGCACTGAAGCACTGAGAACCGGAACATTGGCACTCCCTCTGTCACTCGAGACGCAGCTGAAAGGCCACGCGGCAGGCCGCCACGTGATAACACAATCCGCTGGTCTCTGTTTGCGCTCTTTACAACGGGATCACAAATTTCAGGCAGTGAATAATAATTTTGGGGGCAAAGTTAAATGATTTTTCTCTTTGATATAATGATTTTTGAGTCTAACATAGAAAAAAATAACCTAGTATTTTAATGTTGAACTAGGTATGAAATCTCTTCACCGAAGATTTTCCATACCCCGAAGTTTTGTTATACAACGTCGGGCGCCCGGGCCACGCATGCGCAGTAGGGAGGAGACAACGTTTTTTTTCTGAGAAGCGGAAAAAAGTAGCGATTATCGCTAGTTTGGTTATAAAAGTAACGAAGATATCGATATATACATATATAAGGAGCGGATGGCCGATAAACCGATTTTGTTATCAGCGATAAAGTATCGCGATAACTTATCACGATAACGCCCAGCTATGATCCTGACTATGTGAGGGGAGGCGAGGAGGGAAAGGGGAGCTGTAAAGGTAAAGGAGGAAGGTGGAATGGGGTAAGAAATGAAGGGAAAAGAAAGAAGAAAAGGGATGAGAAAGCAGTGAAAGGATTAGAAGGAGGTGAGGAGGAAGGGCAAATGAAGAAAATAAGGAATGAAAGGTAGGGGAGAGAAGAATGAGTTTAGAAAAGTGAAGAGAAAAGTGAAAGAAGAGACTTAAGAAAAGAAGGGAGAGAATGGTATTGTGGTAGCCTTCGCCACAAACCCAATCACGAGGCACGGGACGGGAGTCTCGCTGACAGATGATTGGTTGTTGGTCTAAAGTCTGTTTCACACTTAGCCGACTTTTAATCCCGAAGCCGTTACGATGGTGTTCGGCTGGGCATCGGGAAAAAAAATCGGAACACCTTAGGGGCATGTCGTGGCCGGCCGAAAAGTCGGGGAGGAGCATGGCACCATCGGTCGCTTCGCAACGCCTTCCGTTGACGTTCGTACAAGGTACGCAGTGCATTAGCACGACAATGAGACAACAATGACCCGAGAAAAACTGTTACATATATATAGTACGACAATACCACGACAATGTACAAAAGTTGTACCTAGCTTCCACGACCCCGTACTCGGGCTCTACGGTCATGGACCGATAGTGAGCCGACATTAGGATTAGTTACCCCTATAAAGTTGTAGCAAATGAATTGTTACGTCACCGAAAGAAGGAGTGACAGCTTTTGGTGAATAACAACTCGAAAGTAAAACAACAGTTAAATAAAAGACTTATACTTAATTATACTTATATTACACTTAAACTTAATTTGAAACAAAGCAGAGATATAACCCAGGTATTATGAAGTCGTAACCCTCAGTGACAAGGAAAACAAGAAACAAGAAACAAGAAACAGCAGGTAACGTATCCTCCTCGGTATATCAGTCCTTGCACTCCACCGCCAATGAGGTGATGTCGCCGTGTGAAGTAAATCCAGTGAGAGGTCACACCTCCACTATATATGAGAATATATATATATATATATATATATATATATATATATATATATATATATATATATATATATATATATATATATATATATATATATATATATATATATATATATATATATATATATATATATATATATATATATATATATATATATATATATATATATATATATATATATATATATATATATATATATATATATATATATATATATATATATATATATATATATATATATATATATATATATATATATATATATATATATATATATATATATATATATATATATATATATATATATATATATATATATATATATATATATATATATATATATATATATATATATATATATATATATATATATATATATATATATATATATATATATATATATATATATATATATATATATATATATATATATATATATATATATATATATATATATATATATAGCCTGCTTCGGTCGAGGTGTTGAGATGTCGAAGCGTTGGGATCTTGGTACTGATCGTTGGGGCTCGTTAGTAGTGTGGAGATGGTAGTTGAGATGAGCGCCCGGAAGGACCCTCGAGCGGACGCCGTGAAGGGTCGTTACAGAATGTTAATGAAACTTGAGAAAACGTAAGCATCGATATATGGTAGATAGCAATAGCCTATTTCTTAGTACCTTTTTTATTACATATTTCTCAAATATTTCTATTACTGTATAGTATTTGCCAACTCAACAGCCGCCTAATTTAATTGCATATCCTTAGCAATCAAAAAAGCGCAAAATCTAACTATGAACGGGGGACAAGATTAATAAGTAATTATGGGTAAAACAAATGCTTTGTGAGCTATCCTTATCGTATATAATCCTTAGACACTATAGCATCGCCGTCTCACAAGCCGTTCACACCTCCACGCCCCACGTGGTGCCACTGCCTTGCCCTTCTGCCCTGCTTTGCCCTTCTGCCCTGCCCTATTGCCCTCCCCTACCCTTCCCTTCACCATGGTCAAGCCCACGAACGCGAAGAACGACATCGTCATCGAGTTTGACAATTCGCCAGACATCATACCTCCTACCCAGGACCAGGAGGATGTCCTTCGCCAGAGCCTGGACGGTTTGCTAGAGGACCTGTCCCAGGGCGCCTCCCAGGAGACGCACGTCACTCCATTAAATACGGGGCGGCCAGGTGAGGTGCCTCTATAGCTGATGCCACTACGATCATAGGCTGGCTGTCTTGGCGGGTGCATATGGATGTTGGGCGGTATATGTTGTACCCACGTGAGGTGTTCGGCTCGACAAGAAAAAAAATCGACCTACAAACCCAGCAGGAACTTCGTGGCGCCCTTGTCTTGCGTTCGTCTTGGGTTCGGTAGTGTACGTAGTAGGTACGTGACGGTGTCGGTTAGTTCGGGGGAAATACTGTGGTGCTTGCGTGACATCTCGTGGTGCCATCAGATGCTGATGGACGGTTTCGGCTGGCCTTCGTACAAGCTCCGTGCGACGTACGCAAAGCCTGCGTGCCAATCTAGTATTGGCAAAAAAACGGTTAAAAATCGCCACAATCTCGCCAAACTCAAAAGTCGGCGACTTCGGGGACATCGTTGCCAAAAGTCGTGTAAGTGTGAAGTTGCTGTTAGATCACCACAGTCCGTCATTCTTCCTTCCATGAACTAAGAAATTAGACTGCCTGAAGTAGCACCCGCTACATTGGTGACCCCGAAGTGACGCAAGCTGCTCTCTCGCCTCTCGACACAATGGACACGCCCTCCCTCAACTCTCCGTCTACCACTCCCGCAGACACCCACCCAGCCGCAGCCGCACAGGTCAAGCTCCCGACCTTCTCTACGACCGACGCACATGCCTGGTTCCGGCGAGCAGAGGTGCAATTCCGCTCAAAAGAGTGAGCATCCCAACCTCACGGGCCGACTCCGTCTTAGCAGCTCTCCCAGACGAACTTTTTCCACGCATCTCGGAATGGTTGGAAGCCAAGGGCGACGCCGCCATCGAATACGACGACCTGAAAACCTACCTACTTCAGCGTTTTACGCCTTCCCCAGCAGCGTGAGTGTCACGGCTCCTCCAGCTCTCAAAACAACCCCTTGGCGTCCAGAAACCTTCCGACACCCTCCTCTAGATGAGGGTACTGGCAAGACTCCCTCCATCCGCCGACGGGACTGCTCGACATCTACACCTGTTTCGAGCACTGTGGCTCCTCCGCGTCCCCGAATCCATCCGCGCTGTCATTCCCAACACGGAGGAAATCGACGAGGATGACCTGCAACAACAAGCAGGCCGCCTAGTCGAAGCGCTCACGGCTTCAACTCGCCGCATCAACGCCGTGCTTTCCGACACCCCACCATCATTCCGGGATGACGAGGTCGACATCGCAGTAGCACACCGCCTACCACAGCGAGCCTGACAAGCACCGGCGCAACAGTACCATACCCCGCGGCCACGATCAAACCAGCAAGGGACCAAGAAGAAGTTCACGGAGAAGCTCTGTTACTACCACGCCAAATTCGGCCCCAAGGCAAGAACCTGCCAACCAGGATGCTCGTGACCAAAAAACGAGTAGGGTGGCCGCCGTGCATCGCGGCGGCCTCCACCGGTGTTGACGCCTTCTTCCTCTCTGATCCTGCAACGGGGGTGCGTTTCCTGGTCAACACTGTCGCTGCCCGTTCTCTCCTGCCAGCTGCTTGATGAAAGAAGCCCCATCAACCAGCATCCAACGTCCAACTCGCCTCGGCCAACAGCACATCTATACCAACGTACGGCCATCAGCACCTCGATAGCAGCATCGGCGGCCACACATTCGGATGGAGTTTCATAGTGGTAGACGTCACCTTTCCCCTACTTGGGACAGATTTTGTGGCCCAATACCAGCTCCTCGTGGACGTCGCCAGATGTCGGCTGGTGGACGCAGCCTCCCTCACCACCACCCCCATCGCCGCCGCGCTTACCGAGTTCTCCCAACAGGTAGTCGAGGTGACAGACGGCTTCGCTCACCTCCGCAACACGTACCCCGATGTTTTCAAACCAAAACTCCGACAACAGCCGAAAAATCCAGCAAAACATGAAATCTACCACCTTATAAAGACATCAGGCCCCCCGGTTTTCTCCAAATTTCGTCGTCTGGCCCCTGACAAGTTCGCCGCAGCAAAACATGCCTTCACCGAGCTCGAGGGTCTGGGCATCTGCTAGAAGGCGCCAAGCCCCTGGGCGTCACCACTTCACATCGCGACGAAGAAGGATGGCTCCCTTCGCCCCCGCGGGGACTATAGGGGCCTCAACACTAGAACAGAGCCAGATCACTACCCACTGCCCCATATCGCCGACATCACCTCCTTCCTCCACGGCGCCAAAATCTTCTCAAAATTGGACCTACTAAAGGGTTACTACCAGGTCCACATGCACCCGGAGGACATCCCAAAGACCGCCAATAGTTTTGGCTTCCCCAATACCGGCCATTTTTTTTGGGGGGGGAGCTTAAAAACGTTCCATGTGATGGGAAAAGTGGAAAAAAAAATAAGAAAAAAACATGTCATAGACCTACTTTTCGCAGAACTCCATGAAGTGTTACCACGGTGAGGCTGGAAACGACCCCTGTACATGATCGATGGTTTATGGAGGATTTGACAAGTGATAGAGGCCAGGTAGCCCATTTTTGTTGCACACAGGTGTAGAATACTCCAGAGAGCACCATTTCATGGGGTATAAGTGTGGGATTTTCAGAATTTTCAGGACAGTAGAATCTCGTGTTACAAAGGCGGCTCAATATAGCCTATATCCTCATCTGGCACATAATCCGTGTTCGAACCAAAGTCTGAGAGTGCTTCCACGTCTTATTCAGATGAGGAAACCTCAAACTCACTGTCTATCGCCATATGGCAAAAGGAATGGGCCGCCGATACTTTGTTTCCACTTGATCTTGATCCTGATGTCACAGGTGGCTTGTGATTCCTTCCCAGTTTGGGTAGTGTTGCCAATGCTACAAACGCACTCGCGCAGTGTTGCCATTGTCCGCAGCAGTCTCTGTAGCAAAAATAAACCCGCTACATCGACTGTAACAGTGTTGAGCAAGCCCGACGTTTATGCGCGTCGCTAGTATTTCCTGCAACCATAGGCGCTGACTCGTATACGCGTCGCTAGTACTGTGCGGGTTAATTACAGCTGTTTTGGCCTGCGGAACTCTGGCGCCACCTTTCAAAGGATGATGGACGGAATCCTCGGTGACTTACCCTTCTGCGCCAGCTACATCGACATCCTCATATTTTCATCATCAAAGGAAGAACACCTACGACATCTCTCCGAAGTACTGGGGCGCCTTCAGCAGAACAAGTGTGTGTTCGGCGCCAGAGAGGTGGACTTCTTAGGGCACCGTCTCACTCCTGCAGGCGTTTCACCCGTACCAGAAAAGGTAACCACCATCCAAGGATTCCCCACGCCCACCACAGTCGAGGCCCTCCAGAAATTCGTGGGAATGGTCAACTATTACCACCGCTTCCTGCCCAGGATCGCTTCCACCATGGCGCCACTATACGCAGTACTAGCAGGCAAACCCAAGGACCTGACGTGGGATCCCTCTCAAGCAGATGCTTTCCAGAAAACGAAAGACGCCCTCGCCGCGGCAGTCCTCCTTGCTTTTCCAGTTCCCGGGAAGCCTCTCATCGTCACCACGGACGCCAGCAACATCGCCATTGGCGCTGTTTTGGAACAAATCACCCACGGACAGCCACGCCCTTTGAGTTTCTTCAGCCAAAAATTCCTTAAGGCTAAAAGGAACTACTCTGCCTTTGGCAGAGAACTTCTCGCCGTCCACCAAGCCGTCCGCCATTTCCGCCACTTCCTGGAGGGTGCAACCTTCACCATCCAGACCGACCACATGCCCTTGGTTCATGTCTTTACTAAACAGACGGACGCCTGGTCCCCACGACAGCGCCGACACTTCTCAGCCATCTCCGAGCTTAACTGCACCTTCAGACACCTGCCCCGCAGGAAGAACCCCGTAGCCGACGCCTTCTCCAGAGTCGAGATAGACGCAATTCAATTGGGAGACGACTGCAACCTCCTTGCCAAGGAGCAGCAACGGTACCCCGAGACGACAACAGCGAGAACATCGCTCACAGCCCTACAGTGGAAGGACATTCCCCTGAGCGATTCCGGCCCCACCATCCTCTGCGATGTCAGCACCGGGCGACCACGCCCATGGATACCAGCACCCCTTCGCCGTCACGTTTTCGACCTCGTCCACGACCTGTCACATTCTTCACGACGAGCAACAACACGACTGCTAACACAAAAGTTCGTGAGACACGGCATCTCCCGCGACGCGGGGAACTGGGTTCGGTCCTGCTCTTCCTGCCAGAAATCCAAAGTCCACCGACACACCGAGACGGGCCCCGGATCCTTTCCCCAAACTCAGAGACGTTTCGCCCACATCCACGTGGACGTAGTGGGTCCCCTTCCTCCGTCAGCAGGATGGCGTTATCTTTTCACCATCGTAGAGCACTCTACCAGATGGCCTGAAGCCGTCCCAATGCCCGACGCCACATCAGCCTCTTTCACCGCAGCCCTGCTCTCTGGATGGATCTCCAGATTCGACATTACATAGCACATCACGTCCGACCGCGGCACCACCTTCACGTCGCAGTTATGGACATCCTTGGGACAGCTGTTGGGGACCGCAGTCCATCACATTACAGCCTACAACCCGAAAGCTAACGGCATGGTGGAGCGATTTCACAGGACCCTCAAGGCGACCCTGATGTCACGATGCAACAACTCAGCATGGTTCTCAGAGCTACCCTGGGTCCTCGGCCTTCGTACTACCCCATAGGAAGGCCTCGACTTCTCCCCGGCCGAGATGGTCTTCGGCGACCCCCTCGTTGTACCCGGCGAATTCTTCCCTGACGCCCCTACGAGCATCGACATCATCCGCCTCAGGAGCATCGGCTGAAAATTCGCCCCGTGCAAGCAAACATAGAAGGCGCCAGATCACCGATACTTCCCCCGAGATTTACATTCATCAAAGCATGTCTCTTCGCACAGACGCCCACACACCACCCTTCACCCCCCTCTACTCTGGCCCCTACGAAGTCATCCAAAGAAAGAAGAAAGCTTTCTTACAACGTATAATAGGCGGCGACGACTGTGTCTCCATCGACCGACTCAAACCAGCATACCTTTGAGACGACGACTCCCCTCCTGTACTACTTTCCAAGGCGGACCGTCCCCTCTCACGCACAACGGGACGTTTTCGCTGAAGACTGTGGCGGCCTTCGCCACAATTCCAATCACGAGGCACGGGACGGGAGTTGCGCTGACAGATGATTGCTGTCGGTCTAAGCGCTAGATCCAAGGCGGCCGACAGCGAATACTCACGAGGTGCGGAGTGGCAGCCACGCTGGTAGCTGATTGGCTGTGGATCTGGTGCTTGATCTTATAGCGCCCTATATATAGCCGTGTCTCTCGCTAATAAATCAGTTGCTGTCAGACCACCACAGTGTTTCATTCTTCCCTGAACTAAGAAAGTAGACTGCCTGAAGTAGCACCCGCTACAGTATGGAAGATGCTCGGAACAGTATTTAAAAGAAGGGAGCTGCGAGGCGAAGAGAGAGAGAGAGAGAGAGAGAGAGAGAGAGAGAGAGAGAGAGAGAGAGAGAGAGAGAGAGAGAATTTGATATGGGGAGGGAGATAACTGGTAATGAAAAGTAAAGGTAACCGGTGTGAAAGAGGCGTTACACGCAAACTCATAGTTTTGGTTTACTGAAGAGTTTGAGAAAAGATACATAATTGGTAAGGTAAAGATGGGTGCATACGCTGTGGCTGAGGGTGGCTGCGGTGCTCATCTCCGATCTGCTGGCCCTTTGAACCTATGGAAGGTAACAAACAATTACGCCGGGACACTGGCCAATGTAAAATCCGGGATTGACACAGTTTACCTTCCCCAGGTTTCCCCAGGTACCGATTTGTTGATCAGCCCTAAAGGGAGGATTAACAGCTAGGTGAGGTGCACGCCGATTGCCCGGGCCGGGAAACGAACCCAGGCCAAAGGAGTAGTAGCCAAGCACGCTGACCACGCACCACGTAAAGAAAATTACATCAATATAACTTTTTCATCGTCCGTTTTAGAACTTTTTGAAATGCATTTTTTGTTTGTTTGTTTGATTGTTTGTTTGTTTTGGTTGTCAAGGGATTCACCCCTCAACCATTTTCATGACTGATTTTTTTTTTTTTTAATGTACCTTTACTATAGCAACGTGAAAGTTTTATTATCTCCAAATCAGTGCTTCTTCTCTTTTTTTCAGACCTGTAAAAATGTGCATAGGAAGTCTAGTAACTGTTGTAGGTTTTAGCACTTTCCATACCTATTTTATGAAAGCAATGCTCGGGCTGCAGCAGGAATGCCATAAAACACGTGCCCCAACTTGCCGCTTGGTGTCAGCCTGATAACGATTCACCACTGTCACGTTTCTTCCTCGCTACATTGTTTTCCAGGGTTTCTGGGATGCTTAACCTCTTGTGAGTATGGTGTAGGAGTCGATCTTTATTTTCATTGCTAAACAGAACTCATGTTAGCAATGTAATCCTGGTTAAAATACAAATGATGAAAGAATTATTAAAGTCCAAGGTTGAGTAGAGTCGTAGTTAAAAAGTGACTGAGAGGACCTATGTGGGGCAGGTGGCGCGTGACTGGCTTAGGAAGAGTTGAACACAGAAATCCGAGTGTTCATTAGCTGAATAATCACTCGGATAAGAGTCTATGTAGCACGATGGATCAGAAACAGTCCGACGTTTCCGGCATGAAAATACGGACCTTTGGATTCTACCGGCTTTCAAATGATCAATTTTGCCTTGAAATGAATACCACGTTAATCCTGGAAGTTGCACGCTGTTTTTCCCACCCGTATCTAAAATTTTACGGTTTTGCGGTTTACTCCACTGTATCACCGGATGCCTTGTTGTGGAGTCTAAATAGTAGTGTAGTGGTAGTTGTAGTGAACATTGTGTCCAATACCACCACCACCAAAACCACCACTACAAAAACAGAATTTCAACCCTCATTATTTTAACATGAATTATTACCACAGTGAAGTAATTAACGCAATAAACCTGTCTGCTCCCAGAACATACCCCCGAAGATTATTAATGTTGTATCACAATTATTCCTCCATACATTCATCAACCCATGAATGCGTCCCACGAGTCCATTCATTCATCCCTTTCCTTCTACCTATCAAATCAAATTTTGCCTGAAAAGCTTATGCTTATATAAAGGCTGGCCTCTAACAATACATACAACATAATTATGTAACTGTACCTAATAGGCTATTAATAAATGTTTCAAATGTTTCAAATGTTTCAAATCACTGTCTATCTTCTTCCCTCGCTCCCTCTCTATGAATCCATCCACATTTTCCCTCAGTCTCGCCCTCCTACCCTCTTCCTCTGTTTTTTTCATACTTTCATCTACCTATCACTTCATCCATCCATGCAACCTTCTATCTATTCATCTATCCCTTCATCCACTTACCTACCTATCATCCATCCCTCCATATATCCCCTACCTATCATTATCCAACCATCCATTAACCACCCTATCCACCCACCTATCCACCGATCCATCTATCCATCAACCACCATGCAATATAATTCTACACCAACGTCCATCAGTCTTCCTTATAATAATGTATTCACCGCCTTAGTTAAGCCCTCCCGCCATCACGCCCACCGCCCCTGTACTCCCCCATATCTACTTGTACACTCTTGCCTATAGTGGTCTCTCTCTCTCTCTCTCTCTCTCTCTCTCTCTCTCTCTCTCTCTCTCTCTCTCTCTCTCTCGCGCGCGCGCGACCCCTTTGCCTAACCCGGCGTTATAAACTAACATCTCACTTGCTCTCTTTTGCTTACCCAGATGGCGCTAAAGAAAAGTTCATCAGGCTCCGAGAATTTCTCATGCCATTTTTTCACAGGACGCTCGTACGTCTGCAAGATCTGCCTGAAGAGACAGCAGATGGAAACCAGACTCCTTGAACAAGCTGAGAGGCTGACAGCTGGCCAGGAGAAGATCACTGAATTAACACAACATAGTCGCACCTGCTGCCACTGACGCCCCATCACCCGCCGCGCCTGCTCTCCAAGCCCCGACATCAACCGAAGATGTCTCGTCACAGGGTAAGAGCTTCACCTGACACTGCAGGCTTCACTCCCGTGAGAGGAGGAGCCAGACCCGCCCCCAAAGCCATTTACCCTACTCTATGCTTCAACAGATTTGACATACAGGAAGAGGAGGACGAGGAGCAGAGCACTTTCTTGGTTGGGGACTCTATGATTCGCTATCAGGTGGATGAATTCTGTGGAAGAGTCCCCCGTCGTAGGCCTATTGTTATCCTGGAGCTGGAGTTAATGACATTACAGCTGCCCTGAACGAGTTCTCCGCTGAGGCTTCTAATGATTCTCTTTTTGTTTTCCACACAGGTACGAACGACGTCACCACGACCTGGTCTGAGGAATTGCTGGACAAGTACCGTAGGCTTATCCAGCAGTACAAGTCTAAATCCCCTAACATTGTGATTTCAGGAATTCTACCACAGATGTCGGCGGCGAGCGACTTCTTCCGTAAGGCCTTCAGCCTCAACAGCCGCTTATAGACACTTCGCAGGGAGCTTGACGTCGAGTTCTTTAACGCCTGGGACAATTTCTACGGCCAGGGTGAGCTCTTCCATAGGGACGGAATACACCTGTCCCCCGTCGGGGCAGCCAGATTCGGAAGGCTCCTTAACGACGCAGTACGTGACACCCGAACAAAAAACTGCAATCGGCCACGTCCCTCCACCCCGCCCGTGTAAATAGACGGCATGCAACACATGAAACGCGAAACCGTGAACCCACAAGTAACATCAACTGTATTACTAAACCTCAATATAATATAAAAGTCCAAAAAGTATCAATGCGAGTAGCCTAAGAAACAAGTTTAATGAAGTGAGATGTCTTGTTTCAACAGAAAATTTTGACGTAATTGCTAAAACAGAAACATTTATCGACACCACAAATACTGATTTAAGTTCAGAATGCAACATAGATGGCTACAGACTCTCCAACAAAGATCGTGTTAATCGTACAATACCAAGAGACAGCAACGTTGAGCATTTGTGCGTGCGAGTAAACATTGCAAAAACTAAATATAAATATATCTGTTACCTACAGGCCTCCAGGGCAATCACTCGAAGATGATATTTAAATGTAATAACAGCGACTCCCTGACATTAGGAGGCTTGTATCTCACACATATTGACTGGGCGAGAACCAAAGTAACACTCTCGGTTCTTGGCCCAGTGCTCTTCATTATTTACATCAACGATGTGGATGTTGGAATTAATAATCTCATTAGTAAATTTGCAGACGACACAAAGATTGGTAACTCTGTTCTCACTGACGAAGACAAACAAACCCTCCAAGAGGATTTGCATAAAATTTCAGCTTGGTCTGATAGATGGGAGATGCCCTTTAATGTAGATAAGTGCCAGGTCCTTCAAGTTGGAACAAGAAATAAGAAGTTCGATTACGAAATGCGCAGCGTAAAACTCAAAAGCGTTCAATGCGTTAAGGACCTGGGTGTCAAAATCGCGTCAAACCTCAAATTCTCACAGCAATGCATCGATGCAGCACATAAAGCGAACATAATGTTGGGCTTCATTAAAAGAAACTTTTTATTATAAAATAAAGAAGTAATACTTCTGCTCTGCAATAGTTTAGTCAGACCCCACTTGGAATATTCAGTAAGGTTTTGGTCTCCTCACCATGCAAAGGACATTGGTAAATTAAGGTGTTCAGCGTCGGGCAACAAAAATGGTCCCTTCTTTGCGCAACAAATCATACGACGAGAGGCTTTCCACCCTTATTATGTTCTTTCTTGAGAAACTTTGCCTCCGAGGAAAACTGATCGAATGTTTTAAAATACTTAATGGATTTACGAATGTGGACAAATCAAAATTGTTTATGATAGATGACACTTTACGAACGGGGATAATGGCATAAAACTTAAATGTAGACAAGTAAATTCAGACAGCACCAATTTTTTCTTCAACCCATTAAAACAAGCTCGACCGACACTTCCTTCAATTTAATATTAACTAAAGTAGAAATGCAAAGTTTAGGAGCTATCTGCTTAATGTAGAATCACTTAGGTTTAAGGACAGATCACCTATAGTCTGGTACATGTAGTTTGTTTTGTCTGAATTTTCTATGTAAATCTCTCTCTCTCTCTCTCTCTCTCTCTCTCTCACACACACACACACACACACACACACACACACAGATTTATATATATATATATATATATATATATATATATATATATATATATATATATATATATATATATTTATATATATATATATATATATATAAACGCACAATCTGTCAGAAGTGAGGAAGCTAAGAAAAAAAAATGTATCAGAGAAGAATTTTGTCACCTAATCAAGGACTAAGTTCCCCACACCTCTCATTATTACGGAAGAGGAGGAGGAGGAGGAGGAGCGGGGGGAACATAAAACAGGCAACAGAAAGTCTGTTGGCACATAACGAGGCTACCCGCTCTAGTGGTATAACTACATTCATCAGGCATGTCCGTGACCTGCGGGACAGATTTAATCAAGTTCAATAATCAGCTTCGCGTCTGCGGAATAAAATGAATAACCTGCTCTAAGGACGTGCGGGGCAGTTTAATTCACGTTTTATGTAACAAAGGCAAATGTAGTTTTTGCGGGACATTTTTATCATCAGGTGATGATTATTCATAAAAAAGAAAACTGTCGATGTTTGTACTGAAGTGTCTCGCTTGAATACTAGTTCGTCTGTCTATCTAAAGCTTTTGAATCAATCCTTAACCGGGAGATTCAAAAGCACCTTTCCACTTATAACCTTCTATCTGATCGCCAGTATAAGTTCCGCAAGGGTCTTTCTACTGGCGATCTTCTTGCTCTCTTAACTGACTCTTGGTCATCCTCTCTTAGCCGTTTCGGTGAAACTTTCTCTGTTGCGCTAGACGTATCGAAAGCCTTCGATAGAGTCTGGCACAATTCTTTGCATTCTAAACTACCCTCTTTCGGATTCTATCCCTCTCTCTGTTCCTTTATCTCCAGTTTCCTTTCCGGCCGTTCTATCTCTGCGGTGGTAGACGGTCACTGTTCTTCCCCTAAACCTATCAACAGTGGTGTTCCACAGGGCTCTGTCCTATCACCCGCTCTCTTCCTGTTATTCATCAATGATCTTCTTTCCATAACAAACTGTCCTGTCCACTCATACGCCGACAACTCCGCTCTGCATTATTCAACTTCTTTCAATAGAAGACCTTCTCAACAGGAAGTACACGACTCCAGACTGGAGGCTGCAGAACGCTTAACCTCAGACCTTGCTATCATTTCCGATTGGGGCAGAAGGAACCTTGTGTCCTTCAATGCCTCAAAAACTCATTTTCTCCACCTATCAACTCGACATAATCTTTCAAACACCTATCCCCTCTTCTTCGACAACACTCAGCTATCACCATCTTCAACACTAAACATCCTCGGTCTATCCTTAACTCAAAATCTCAACTGGAAACTTCACATCTCTCTCGCTAAATCAGCTTCCTCGAGGTTGGGGGTTCTGTATCATCTCCGCCAGTTCTTCTCCCCCGCGCAGTTGCTATCCATATACAGGGGCCTTGTCCGCCCTCATATGGAGTATGCATCTCACGTGTGGGGGGGCTCCACTCACACAGGTCTTCTGGACAGAGTGGAGTCTAAGGCTCTTCCTCTCATCAGCTCTCCTCCTCCTACTGATAGTCTTCTATCTCTTAAATTCCGTCGCGATGTTGCCTCTCTTTCTATCTTCTATCGATATTTCCACGCTGACTGCTCTTCTGAACTTGCTAACTGCATGCCTCCCCCCCTCCCGCGGCCCCGCTGCACACGACTTTCTACTCATGCTCATCCCTATACTGTCCAAACCTCTTATGCAAGAGTTAACCAGCATCTTCACTCTTTCATCCCTCACGCTGGTAAACTCTGGAACAATCTTCCTTCATCTGTATTTCCTCCTGCCTACGACTTGAACTCTTTCAAGAGAAGGGTATCAGGACACCTCTCCTCCCGAAATTGACCTCTCTTTCGGCCACCTCTTTTGATTCTTTTTAGGAGCAGCGAGTAGCGGGCTTTTTTTTATTATTGTTTCCTTTTTTTGTGTGCCCTTGAGCTGCCTCCTTTGTTGTAAAAAAAAAAAAAAAAAAACTCGCTTGGCTTATGCTGCCCCCAGGAGCTCACCTTTGAGCCTCTCTTTAGAGAGAGAATCTCGAGTCCGGGTTAATAGGTGGTCTTCAGGACAGCATGTGGATAGTCTTGGCCACTCTGCGATGACTGAAAAATTCCAATTGTGTCGGCGGGCAGTACTTGAATCCGCGTCCTCTTGGATGCGGCGCCGGCACGCACCTCCACAGTCATGGAAAGGATGAGTAGTTTGAGCCGATATTTATGCAGCTGTGCCACCGAGGAGGAGAGGGAGGGATGTAGGTGATTGCGAGTGTTCTGAGTGCTAATCGGTTCATGGATAGACAAAGTCAATATCCGTCAGGGTTATTTTATTGACAAAAATCACACAGGTCATGGACATATACATGACACATAAAAGAGGTGGTTATGTGTATGTGCGTGTGTGTGAATGTTGTACTATGTAGGTAACATTTATGTGTTGGTGTATATGTGGAACAATATGTAAGAGTTAACAATAGGAGGATGTGGACAGACAGTAGAAGATAAACGAGTAACAAGATAAATTAACAATGAAGACGCGACACAACACAGGGTGACGAGGACAGCTACAATGAAAATACATATAGACGGCACAGGAGATACAAGACGAGGGGAGACGAAAACATTTCACATGAATACACTAACAAGTCTGTGCTTGCAGCGCCACATTTGCTTTGTCTCACCGGAGGAGAGTAAGCGACCGTTTGAGCGGTGGCTTGCTACAGATATTCCCCCCCAGTGACGAGAAAGGAGGAACGAAATCTTCCCTGGTGCGGGGGCGCTGTGGCACAGACGGTGTTGCGTTGCGGTGAGTAGTGTTGCGCGGTGAGTTGAGTTGAGGTGCTTGGTGAGTTGCGCTGAGTTGAGTTGATGTGCGTGGTGAGTTGAGCTGAGTTGAGCTGAGGTGTGCGGTGAGTTGCGCGGTGAGAACAGCTACGGTGAGTCGAGCTGAGGTGAGTTGCGCGGTGAGAACAGCTACGGTGAGTCGAGCTGAGGTGAGTTGCGCGGTGAGAACAACTACGGTGAGTCGAGCTGAGGTGAGTTGCGCGGTGAGAACAGCTACGGTGAGTCGAGCTGAGGTGAGTTGCGCGGTGAGAACAGCTACGGTGAGTCGAGCTGAGGTGAGTTGCGCGGTGAGAACAACTACAGTGAGTCGAGATGAGGTGAGTAGCGCGGTGGGGACAGCTACGGTGAGTCGAGCTGAAGTGAGTTGAGTGGTTGGCTGTTTAATAGATCCTGGAAGGCTTGAATCCGCACTCCAAAATCGCGAACCACATTGACGGGTCCTGAGCAGAAGAGTGGTGCTCTGAAGGACAACGCTGTTGTAGAGGAAGTTGTCGTCGTCAGGTATGGTGAAGTCGAACGGTGTGGAGATGGGCAAAAGGCACTGGCGTAAAAGCGCCATGGCAGTCCGAGAGCGTCGAGGGAACTGCGTGTGAAAGCGCTAGCTGCTAGCGTGCCAGGGGCCTCGGCAGTCCATGAGAGTAGAACGAACTGCCTGTGTTAAAGGCGCCAGCTGCCCGGGGCTTCGGCAGTCCCTGAGGGCGTCGAACGACTGCGTGGGAAGGCGCTAGATGCCAGCGTGCCAGGGACCACAGCTGGTTGAGGAGTGAGGGGCGCTAGCATGTGCCAGGGGCCGCGGCAGTCCGTGAGAGTAGAACGAACTACGTGTACTATAGGCGCTAGCGCGTGCTAGAGGCCACGGCAGTCCGTGAGTGAGTCGAGCAGACTGCGTACAATAGGCCCTGGCGCGTGTCAGGGGTCTCAGTGGCTCGGGGAGCGAAACAGTGTCCTAGAAGGCACTGTAACACAACACTGTACGCTTAGTAGGTAACACTAACACTAACTGTTGCTGGGGACTTGCTGCACTGAACTGTTGGAGACACAGCACTGTACGTAAGGATCCACAGGAGTAAGGTAATCCAAAAGGGCGGTGATAAATCCAGGAGGCAGCCAGTAATCCCAGCGGGGTGTCACACTGTGTTTGCGTCTCTCTGAGTCTGTGCGACGTGTGGTGGCGTATACACTGAGTCTGTGTGGCACTGTGTCTCAGTAATGTGCCGCACTGTGAGTGTTCACTGAGTCTGAGTAGTGTCACACGGTGTGCGTGTCTCAGTCGCCGTACCAGCGGAAGGGTAGGGAGGAGTAGGGATGGGGGTGGGTGAGCGCTGGGAGGAACACCAGGGGGCACAGAAGGTGCCTGAAAAGGGTGCACAAAGGGTGCCTGGAGGAGGCCCTGAAGGTGCCTGGAGGAGGCGCTGAAGGTGCCTGGAGGAGGCGTTGAAGGTGCCTGGAGGAGGCGCTGAAGGTACCTGGAGGAGGCGCAGAAGGCGCCTGGGGACGGGGCACAGAGGGTGCCTGGAGGGGGAACAGAGGGTGCCTGGAGGAGGCGCTGAAGGTGCCTGGAGGAGGCGCAGAAGGCGCCTGGGGACAGGGCACAGGGGGTGCCTGAAGGGGGCACAGAGGGTGCCTGGAGGAGGCGCAGAAGGCGCCTGGAGGAGGGCACAGAGGGTGCCTGGGGGAAAGCGGGGGAGAACCCTGAAGGTGGCAACTACCCCCACGGCGTAATGCTTCGCCTGACCTGGGACTCAGCCTCACGAACCCCTAACGGATTTGAGGTTTATTGCCCCAGGAGAGGGCGGACGAATGGACAAGTTACCCTGCCCAGGTCCTTCACTCTGGGAGCGAGTGCCCTAAAAACGGCACCGGTTATAAATCACCTTGAACCATAGCAACACTGCGGGGTCACCAATTGTAGGTGATAGCGAGTGTTCTGAGTGCTAATCGGTTCACGGATAGACAAAGTCAATATCCGTCAGGGTTATTTTATTGACAAAAATCACAGGTCATGGACATATACATGACACATAAAAGAGGTGGTTATGTGTATGTGCGTGTGTGTGAATGTTGTACTATGTAGGTAACATTTATGTGTTGGTGTAGATGTGGAACAATATGTAAGAGTTAACAATAGGAGGACGAGCGCAGACAGTAGAAGATAAACGAGTAACAAGAGAAGTTAACAATGAAGACGCGACACAATACAGGGTGACGAGGACAGCTACAATGAAAATACATAATAGACGGGACCGGAGATACAAGACGAGGGGAGACGAAAACATTTCACATGAATACACTGACAAGTCTGTGCTTGCAGCGCCACATTTTCTTTGTCTCACCGGAGGAGAGTATGCGACCATTTGAGCGGTGGCTTCCTACAGGAAGAGGAATAATAAAAATAAGTAGAAAAAAAAGTAAAGAAAAACAGGGGCAAAGCGGAGGAGTAGAAAGCTTTAAAACAAGGCAGCGAAGGAACATAAGAATGAGCAGGAAAAGTAAAAGGTGAGGAGAAGGAGGAGGAGCAGGAGTAGGAGGAGGAGGAAGAGGAGGAGGAGGAGGAGGAGGAGGAGGAGGTGGTGAAGGAGGAGGAGGTGGTGAAGGAGGAGGAGGAGGAGGAGGAGAAGGAGGAGGAGGAGGAGGAGGAGGAGGTAAAGGAAGGAGAAAGGAGAGTCTGGAAAATCAAAACTATCAAAATGAAAAGAACGGGGAGTAAAAAGAATAATTACCTGTAAAAGGGAGAAAGATGAATGAGAAGGTAACGTAGATGTAGGAGGAGAAAGAGCAGGAGGAAGAAGAAGAAGAAATATGTAGATGAACAGGTGTTTATTTACAAACGAAAGGAAGAAGAGAATTATAAAAAAAAAAAAATTGCAAAGGGCAGCAACATCGATCACAACTAATTGGCAATGACTTGCTCACTTGCCCCTCCCTCACCTGCTCCTCCCTCACCTGCCCATCCCACACCTGCCTATCCCGCATCTGCACCTCCTTCACCTGCCCCTCCCTCATCTGCCCCTCCCCTCACTTGACCCTCCCTCATTCGCCCCTCCCTTCGCCTGTCCCTCACCTCGCCTGCCCGTCCTCTTACTCCAATACACCTGAGAAAATATTCCAAGGAAGGGACGACAGGTGAAAGAAACAGATGCCACAGAGAGAGAGAGAGAGAGAGATGGTTGTTAAAGATTCGATATGTCAAGTGTCTTTTTTTTCTTTTTTCACACTTCAGCACGTGAATCATTGGAGGACACTAGAGAGAGAGAGAGAGAGAGAGAGAGAGAGAGAGAGAGAGAGAGAGAGAGAGAGAGAGAGAGAGAGAGAGAGAGAGAGAGAGAGAGAGAGAGAGAGAGAGAGAGAGAGAGAGAGAATTTTTGTTATTCTCCGTTGAACCCGTTTTAACTTGTCTACGTCTTTTTTTGTAATAGGGGGACCAAAACTGTATACAGTACCCTAGCTTGGGTCGAACCAGCAACTTGTATAGTTTTAATATTATTTTTTTCCGATTTCTTATTAAAGACTCGTCCGATGGACAGAATTCGCCGCGAAACCAAGAAATTAATAAAAAGAATGTTTATGTTAATGATATCGATTATGGGCTCACTTGTAAAATATCAAAATTTGCTGATGACACAAAAATCGCTAGTAAGGTAGCTACGACACTCGACGAAGAAGCATTACAATCAAATATAGATCGAATTGCACGTTGGGTCAATCAATGGCAAGTGAAATTTAACGTTGACAAATGTTAAGTGTTACACACAATAACAATCGCGTACATTACGTAATAAATGGGCAACAACTTTCTGCAGTAAGTAAGGAAAAAGATCTTGGAATCACTGTGTCAAGCGATTTAAAGCCCAGTCAGCATTGTTCTGAGGTAGTTAAAACCGCAAACAAATTGGTTGGCTTGATCGGAAGAGTCTTTAAAAATAAATCGGAAAAAGTAATATTAAAACTGTATAATTCGCTTGTTCGACCCCATCCAGAGTACTGTGTACAGTATTGGTCCCCCAATTACAGAAAAGACGTAGAAAAGTTAGAACGAATTCAACGGAGAATAACGAAAATGATTCCAAGTTTGAGAAATTTATCTTATGAACAAAGGCTTAAAAAATAATTTAAAGAAGTAAATTTATTCAGCTTATCAAAACAAATAATGCGAGGCGATATAATAGAAGTGATTAAAATGTTTAAACGATTCAGTGATATTAATGCGGAAGATAACTTTACAACTGACCAATCAAATAGAACAAGAAGAAATTACAATTTCAAGATAAGTGGCAAAAGATTCTCATCGCACGAAGCCAAACACTTCTTCAATCAAGTCGTTAATGTTTGGAATTTTCTACCCTGTGATGTCGTTGATAGTACAACAGTTACGGCCTTCAAGAATATATTAGACATGTACTTTTAATCCAACCAGCAACTGATATATTACTCATTGTCGTAATAACGTTGTTATTTCGAATACTGGTGTCCTTGTCCGTTTTTATCGCCCGGTTAGTGGTAGCAGTAATGGTAGTTCTTTCCTCTTTCCTACATAATTTACATGCATTTTTCCATGCAGCATGGTTCTTTTTCCTTTCCTGCCAGCTTTGGCTGGAGGGATAGCGTGGTGGGGAGGAGCCTTTGCTGTCATTCATCTTCCACCTTTGATTAGATAGTTAGTGTAGCTTGTCATAAACAGCCTCGTTAGGACCATCAGAGCTGCTGTTATTTGTTCTTTCTTTGAGTTTTTGTGTTCCTCCTCCTCCTCCTTCTTCTGCCATCCTTAATGTTCACCCCAGCTTATGTGGCTCAGTGGATTTGCTTGTTTGCAGGTTATTTCTACATCCGTATGTTTGCCTGCTTCACTATCTATTGCATTATTTTTTTTTCACAAACATTTTTTTATCTTTATAACTAAATTCTAGCATTTTTGTTATTTTGATTCCACTTAAATGTCATTATTTTAATTTTCTCTTATACATCATTTTGAATTTACTTTTCCTGTTTGCTTCAATATTTCTTATTTTCTTACTTATTTTGAAATCAACCTTCATTTTCATTTTTTTAATAAATGTATTATTTTTCTTTACAGCTTTGTATTTTTTTTCACGTTTATGACATTTTTTCGACATCGTCATCTTTATCGACGTTATTCCCCTCCTCCTTCGCTTTTTCCTCTTCTTCTTCCTCCTCCTCCGTTTTTTCTTTCCCTTCTTCCTCCTCCTCCTCCTCCTTCTCCTCTTTCTCCTCCTCATTCTCCTCCTTTTTTTCCTTTTCCTTGATCCTTTTCCTTGTACTCCTTCTCCTCGTCCTCCACCTCCTCCTTTTCCTTCTCTTCTCCTCCCATTTTCGTTAGGAAAACAACGAAGGACGAACAAGAAATAACGATCAAAGTTTGGCAGTTCTCGGGATCGTAAAAATGGCAGACAGAAGTCGCTCAAATCCAGGTGACAACTTCTCATGTAATATATTTCCGGGCAGTATTCTTCAGTTCCTGGCTTCCTCTCCTTAACTCTTTCCTTCCACCTGATCCTCCGCCACCACCTCGTCCTTGACCTTCCCATCACCCTCGTCCTTACCACACAAACCCATCCATCTTCTAATTGACTGGGCCCTTCCTCTCCCTTCCTCTTCACCCTCCCCTCTGTTGTCCTCTCTCTCTCTCTCTCTCTCTCTCTCTCTCTCTCTCTCTCTCTCTCTCTCTCTCTCTCTCTCTCTCTTTAGTGTCCTCCAATGATTCACGTGCTGAAATGTGAAAAAAGAAAAAAAAGACACTTGACATATCGAATCTTTAACAACCATCTCTCTCTCTCTCTCTCTCTCTCTCTCTCTCTCTCTCTCTCTCTCTCTCTCTCTCTCTCTCTCTCTCTCTCTCTCTCTCTCTCTCGCGTGTGCGACCCTTTTGCCAAACCCAACGTTAAAAACTAACCTCTCATTTGCTTTCTTTTGCTTACCGAGATGGCGCTAAAGAAATGTTCATCATGCTCCGGGAATTTACCATGCCATTTCTTCACAGGACGCTCGTCTCGTCTGTAAGATCTGCCTGATGAGACAGTAGATGGAAACCAGGCTCCTTAAACAAGATGAGAGGCTGACAGCTGGCCAGGATAAGATCACAGAATGAACACGTACTGTCGAAACCTTGCAGGAATTTATCCAGGGCAACATCGGCGCACCTGCTGCCACTGACGCCCAATCATCCGCCGCGCCTGCTCTCCAAGCCCCGACATCAACCGAGGATGTCTCGCCACAGGGAAATGGAAGAGCTTCACCTGACACTGTAGGCTTCACTCCCGTGAGAGGAGGAGCTAGACCCGCCACCATGGCCATTTACCCTACTCATCAGACTTGCCATACTGAAAGAGAAGGACGAGGAGTAGATCACTTTCTTGGTTGGGAACTCTATGATTCGCCATCAGGTGGTTGAATTCTGTGGAAGAGTCCCCCGTCGTAGGCGTAACCATTCTTATTCTGGAGCTGGAGTTAACGACATCACAGCTGCCCTGGACGAGGTCTCCGCTGAGGCTTCTAATGATTATCTGTTTGTTCTCCGCACAGGTACGAACGACGTTACCACGACCCGGTCTGAGGAACTCACCAGATTCGGAAGGCTCCTTAACGACGCAGTACGTGACACCCGAACAAAAAACTGCTCTCGGCCGCGTCCCTCCACCCCGCCCGTGTAAATAGACGGCATGCAACACAACAAACGCGAAACCGTGAACCCGCAAGTAACACCACCTCTATTACTAAACCTCAAGATAATATAAAAGTCCTAAGTTTCAATGTTCGTAGCCTAAGAAACAAGTTTGATGAATTGAGATGTCTTGTTTCAACAAAAAGTTTTGACGTAATCGCTATAACCGAAACATTTATCGACACCACAAAATTAATATTGATTTAAGTTCAGAATACAACATAGATGGCTACAGACTCTTCAACAAAGATCGTGTTAACTGTAGAGGTGGTGGTGTCGCCCTTTACGTCAAAAAAAAAAAAACTCTGACAGAACACCAAGAGACAGTAACGTTGAACATTTGTGCGTGCGAGTAAACATTGCTAAAGTCAATTTAAATATATATGTTACCTACAAGCCTCCCGGGCTATCACTCGAAGATGATGTTGAAATGTACAGCGTTTTAAGGCAGTCACTTAATAACAACGACTTACTGATATTGGGAGACTTTAATCTCCCTCGTATTGACTGGGCGACACTGTCGGTTACAGAAGGCGAGTCACATAGAATGATCGATTTTTTTGAAGAAAATTACCTAAGCCAAATGGTTACTGAACCAACCCGACAAAATAACATACTAGACCTTGTTATAGCGACCCAAGATAACCTAGTCAGTAATGTTACGATAGGAGAACACTTCGGTTCTTGTGATCATAAATTAGTGCGCGTCGACATTAGAGTTCAAACAACAGAGGATGAAAATAAAGTAATGGTGCCCAATTTCAAAAGAACAAATGTCTTAGAAATCCGACAAAACCTAACAGAAATACAACTATCAGGTGATTGTAACGTAGAGGAAGCCTGGCTAAACTTTAAAAATCATTTACTCATTCAGTAGAACACACTTGTCCCATTGTGCGAGAAGCGAAGTAACACTAATAAAAGCCCACCTTAGTTTAATAGCGAAATTAAACATTCGGTTAAGGAGAGAAAATTGTCTTACAGGCTAAAGAAAGAACAAAGCACGCCCGAAAACATTATACTTTATCATGAACCAAGGCGGCGAGTAAAAAGATTAGTATGTCAGGCAAAGCGTAGATATGAAGAAAACATTGGAGCCAACTGTAAAAATAATCCGGAATCCTTCTTCAGTTATATAAATAATAGTAAGGCGATCAGAAATGGAATTTGACCTCAAACAAACAGTGATTGTGAACTAGTGACTGACAGCCAACACGTTGCGAACTTATTAAACAATTACTTTTCCTCGGTGTTTAATACTTACAGTCTTCCCACCACTACCACCAACACCAGCGACGACAATAGTACTAAGGTAAATCTCGTTCATGCATTGCCTAACTTTATAATAACTACCGATGAAGTCCTAAAAGCTTTTCAATCCTTTAAAACAAATAAAAGTCCCGGACCTGACAAAGTATATCCTATACTGCTTAAAATACTCCCCCCTATCACAACCGTTTTCAATACGTCCTTGCGACAAGGCATCGTCCCTTTGGATTGGAAAAAAAGGAAATGTAACACCAATTTTTAAGAAAGGAGACAAAAAATACCGGGTAATTACACGCCCATTAGTCTAAATTCGGTTGTAGGTAAGCTACTCGAGAGAATAATTAGAGACAAAATTGTGAGTTAGCTTGAAAGCCACTCATTAATTGGGGATTCACAACATGGCTTCCATAACAAAAGATCCTGGCTAATAAACCTATTGACCTTTAATAACAACCTCTTCTCAGTTTATGACGTAACCAAATCACTGGACGTAATTTATTTTGATTTCCAGAAAGCGTTTGATAAAGTTCCACATCATAAATTACTTTATAAATTAAAGCAACTAGGTATTGACAATCAAGTACACCACTGGATCGCGAATTGGTTGAGCAACAATAATCTTACTAGTAAATTTCCAGACGACACAAAGATTCGTAACTCGGTTCTCACTGACAAAGACAAACAAAGCCTCCAAGAGTATTTGCATAAAATTTCAGCTTGGTCTGATAGATGGGAGATGCCCTTTAATGTAGACAAGTGCCAGGTTCTTCAAGTTGAAACAAGAAATAAGAAGTTCGATTACGAAATGCGCAGCGTCAAACTCAAAACGGTCAATGCGTCAAGGACTTGGGTGTCAAAATCGCATTAAACCTCAAATTATCACAGCAAAGCATCGATGCAGCAAATAAAGCGAACTTAATGTTAGGCTTCATTAAATTAAACTTTTTATTGAACAATAAAGAAGTAATACTTCCGCTCTACAATAGTTTAGTCAGACCTCACTTGGAATAAATTATGCGGTACAGTTTTGGTCTCCCCACCATGCAAAGAACAATGCTAAATTAAAATGTGCTCAACGTCGGGCAACAAAAATTATCCCTTCTTTGCGCAACAAACCCTACGACGAGAGGCTTTCCACCCTTAACATGTTCTCTCTTGAGAAACGTCGCCTCTGAGGAATCAAAATTGTTTATGATCGATGACACTTTGCGAACGAGGGCTAATGGCACAAAACATAAATGTAGACAAGTAAATTCAGACTGCACCAAATTTTTCTTCACCAACGTTGTAGTGCGAGAATGGAATAAGCTCCCACCTTCAGTGGTCCAGTGTAACACGATTAACTCCTTTAAAAACAGGCTCGACCGATACTTCCTTCAACTTAATATTAACTAGTGTTGAAATTCAAAGTTCTGGAGCCATCTGATTAATGCAGACTTACTTAGTTAAGGACAGATCACCTAGTCTGGACCATGGGTCTGTGTGGTCTGATTTTATGTGTAAGTCAGTCTCTCTCTCTCTCTCTCTCTCTCTCTCTCTCTCTCTCTCTCTCTCTCTCTCTCTCTCTCTCTCATGGGCCAACCACCTCCGCAAAGCCACAAATGAAGTTAGCTCTGTTGTTCCGTCAAGGCAACATTTGGTCCTCCTTCTACTCCTGCTCCTGCTGCCCCCTCCTCCTTCTCCTCCTCCTTCTCCTATTACGAAATCCTTTCAATCATTTTCTCTTCCTATTCTTCCTGTTTCGTACCTCCACTTAATCTTCCTCCTCGATTCTTCTTATCGCTCCCTAATTACGTTATTCTTCCTTATAGCTTAGTCCCTTTTTGCCTTGATTACTCCTCTCTTCCTTTTCCTGAGACTGAGACCCTATTCCAGCTGCTTTCCACTCTGAGCTCTCTCGGGTCAGGCGAACAAAGGGAACCCACAAACAGGATGCTCGTACACCGATTCATTGCTCGTAAACCAAGGCTTTTTTTGTTATTTTGCACATAAATCAAAACATTCGTAAAATTAGGCATTCGTAGCCCGAGTTATTACTGTAATTAAGAAAATAGAGGGATTGATCTTTCCATCCCATTTTTGGGTACGTCTTGGTTTCCTTTCGAGAGACTTGATTAGTGTTCATGTCTGTGATCCACATGTCTTGAAATGGATAACGCACACATTAAAATCATCACTATGCAAATGATTTAAAAGTTAATACCCTTTCCCCTTCATGGCACATGAATCAGAGACCAAGTCTTTCATCCAATATTTGTATCATATTTTCCATGCAAACAAGCTCCGTGATTTTATCAATCGTAATACGATGAAAGAAACTTATAAAGAGTGAACAAAATCCATAATAAAACAGGTAATTAATTATGAGTTTCACTGTACAGAGACTTACTCCCGACAGTGTTGACGGTTGTTTTCCTCGCCCCCGTGAACACAGGCTTTTATCTCGCAGGTTGTTATACGGAAATTAAGCAACACTCGCCAGTCTGTCTGTTTTTTTTTCTTTTTATAAATATCTAAGTGCCTGCGTTCCTTATGTTGTCGGCGGGCTCTTTCATTTTTCTTTTAAGTCTTTCTCTTTTCTTTCATTTTCACTAATTTTCCTCCTCCTTTTCCTCTTCCTCCTCCTCTTTCTCTTCGTTACGTATTTACGATCGTAGAGAAGCAAAATATACCCGAAGGCCCAGTTCCTCCGAGGGGGACTACGCCCCTGGAAATTTACACAATATCCGCCCAAGACGTGAAAAAGTATATGGACAAGCTCGACACGAACAAGTCAACGGGACCTGACAACTTGTCACCGCGGTTGTTGAAAGAACTGAAACAGCAAATACTGCAGCCTCTTCACACGCATATTTAACAGGTCGCTACAACTGAACAAAGTACCCGACGACTGGAAAATGGCGAACGTAGCCCCAATTTACAAAAAAGGAGATAAGAACGTTGCCCTAAACTACAGGCATATAAGTTTAACATCAGTGACAGGCAAAATCATTGAGAAGATTAATAGAGACAAATTTGTCAACTTCCTAGAATAAAATAATGTAATTTCTGGCACACAGCATGGGTTCCGAAATAAGCGTTCTTGCTTAACGAACTTATTGGACTTCTTCCAAGGTATATACGATAACTGGGATAATCACGTCCCAAGTGATGTCATATACCTGGACTTCTTGAAGGCCTTCGACAAGGTGCCACACGAACGACCCCTTAAAAAAACTAAAGTCAGCGGGTATAGGAAGAAACCCGACTGCATGGATAAGAAAACAGAGAGTTTTACTTAACAGGCAGGGGTCGGTGCTGGGACCCATTCTCTTTATCTTATACATCAAAGACTTCGAAGAGGGATTGAAATCCTCCCTATCAAAGTTTGCCGACGACACTAAAGTGGGCGGAAGGGCCCTCACGACTGCCGACTGTGAAATCATCCAAAAGGACCTTGACCAGATCATCCAGTGGTCCGAAAAGTGGCAAATGTTGTTCGACGTTGACAAATGCAAAGTCATGCACTTTGGTTCCAGAAACAGTAACCATACATACAATATGCGTGGAAATCATCTGCAGGTCGTGCAGGAGAAATCGGAACTTAGAGTCACTATCAGCAGTGACCTAAAACATGCAAAACACTGTAAAAAAGCATATAACAAAGCCAACACTATGCTCGGGTTTATATCAAGAAACTTCGAATATGAGACGCCGAAAGTAATGTTATCCTTATATAACTCAATAGTAAGACCTCACCTCGAGTATGCGGTACAATTCTGGTCCCGTAATTACAGAAAAGACATTGAACTATTAAAAAGAATCCGGCGACTCGCTACGAAGATGATTCCACCCTTGAGAGCCCTGCCGCATGAAGAACGACTCGGGCGACTTAACCTCTTCACGCTAGAAAAGAGACGCCTACGGAGGGATATGATTCAGGTCTTCAAGTACCTAAAGAAATTCAGTAACGTCGACCACTCCAAGCTCTTTGAGCTACAGACCAACTCAAGAACTAGAAACAACGGCCTGCCCATTCGACCGTAGCGATGCAACACATACATTGGTAGGAGTTTCTTATCTAACCGAGTCATACGCCATTGGAACGACCTCCTTGCTGAAGTAATGCCTTGAACTGCTCTGCAGGCACCAAGTGACTGTCAAGCAGATCACGGCTCTATAGCAGGCAACCTCGTAATGAGGCAATAGGCTTTATGTTGCCTGTCATTCCATGTTTCCATGTTTTCTGCTCCTCCTCCTCCTTCTCTTCCTCCTCCTCCTCCTCCTCCTTCTCCTCTCTCCTTTCTTCTTTTTCTTTCTTCTTATTTACTTATTTTCTTTTCCTTATCTTCTTCTTCTTCTTCTTTTTCTTCTTCTTTTTCTTCTTCTTTCAACGCCTCTTTCTCATCTTCTTCCAACAACTTTTCCTATTTTTTTTTCTGCCTCCTCTTCCTATCTCCTCCACCATCTCTGGGCTCTAGTAATCTACACATATAGCCCAAAGTAAGCAGGTATAGAGGGCTGGACAAAGCGTTGCCTTCATACCTGGCAACGAGACAGGTTCACAGGTGAGCACGCCGCAGGGACCGTGTTGAGGCGAGCTGCAATGCGGGGAAGGCAATGATGTGAATTGCCTTCGTCATCCTTGCCTTCTTGTGTTAGAAGCCGCATTGTCAGGCTCTGTGGAGGCTTTTATATATATTGCCTAGTCGCTGTCTGTGTCTGTATTTTTATTTTTTACAGAAAAGGAGACAGTTCAACGGCGTGAAAACAAATAATGAAAAAAAAGACCGCTACTTACTGCTCCTGAATCAAGTATAGAGGAGTGGCCAAAAAGAGGGGTCAATTTCGGGAGGAGAGGTGTCCAGATACCCTCTTCTTGAAAGAGTTCAAGTCGTAGGCAGAAGGAAATACAGATGAAGGAAGATCGTTCCAGAGTTTACCAGCGTGTGGGATGAAAGAGTGAAGGTGCTGGCTGACAGTATAGGGATGAGCTTGATTAGAAACTCGTGTGAGGCGAGGCCGCGGGAGTGTGTGGGGGGGGGGGGAGGCATGCAGTTAGCAAGTTCAGAAGAGCAGTCAGCGTGAAAATATCGATAGAAGATAGCAAGAGAGGCAACATCGCGACGGACTTTAAGAGGTAGAAGACTATCAGTCTGAGGAGGAGAGCTGATGAGACGAAGAGCCTTAGACTCCACTCTGTCCAATAGAGCTGTGTGAGTGGAGCCCCCCACACGTGAGATGGATACTCCATACGAGGGCGGACGAGGCCCCTGCATATGGATAGCAACTGTGCGGGGGAGAAGAACTGGCGGAGACGATACAGAACGCCCAACCTCAAGGAAGCTGATTTAGTGAGAGAGATGTGTGAAGTTTCCAGTTAAGATTTTGAGTTAAGGATAGACCGAGGATGTTTAGTGTTGAAGAAGGTGACAGCTGAGTGTTGTCGAAGAATAGGGGATAGGTGTTTGGCAGATTGTGTCGAGTTGATAGGTGGAGAAATTGAGTTTTTGAGGCATTGAAGGACACATGGTTCCTTCTACCCCAATCGGAAATGATAGCAAGGTCTGAGGTTAAGCGTTCTGCAGCCTCCAGTCTGAAGTCATGTACTTCTTGTTGGGATGGTCTTCTATTGAAAGAAGTTGAATAATGCAGAGTGGAATCGTCGGCGTATGAGTGGAGAGGACATTTTTTTTTGTTATGGAAAGATCATTGATGAATAACAGGAAGAGAGTGGGTGATAGGACAGAGCCCTGTGGAACACCACTGTTGATAGGTTTAGGGGAAGAACAGTGACCGTCTACCACCATAGAGATAGAACGGCCGGAAAGGAAACTGGAGATAAGGGAACAGAGAGAGGGATAGAATCCGAAAGAGGGCAGTTTAGAAAGCAAAGATTTGTGCCAGACTCTATCGAAGGCTTTAGATATGTCTAGCGCAACTGAGAAAGTTTCACGGAAACGGCTAAGAGAGGATGACCAAGAGTCAGTTAAGAGAGCAAGAAGATCGCCAGTAGAACGCCGCTTGCGGAACCCATACGGGCGATCAGATAGAAGGTTTTTTTTTTTTTTTTTTTTTTACATCTAAGGAGACAGCTCAAGGGCGCAAAGAAAAAAAAGAAAAAAAAGAAAAAAAAAAAAAAGGCCCGCTACTCACTGCTCCCGAACAGAGGTTAAAGGAGTGTCCAAAATCAGAGGTTAATTTCGGGAGGAGAGGTGTCCTGATACCCTCCTCTTGAAAGAGTTCAAGTCGTAGGCAGGAGGAAATACAGATGAAGGAAGAAAGTTCCAGAGTTTACCAGCGTGAGGGATGAAAGAGTGAAGATGCTGGTTAACTCTTGCATAAGGGGTTTGGACAGTATAGGGATGAGCATGAGTAGAAAGTCGAGTGCAACGGGGCCGCGGGAGGGGGGGAGGCATGCAGTTAGCAAGTTCAGAAGAACAGTCAGCGTGGAAATATCGATAGAAGATAGAAAGAGAGGCAACATTGCGGCGGAATTTAAGAGGTAGAAAACTATCAGTATGAGGAGGAGAGCTGATGAGACGAAGAGCCTTATCCTCCACTCTGTCCAGAAGAGCTGCGTGAGTGGAGCCCCTCCACACATGAGATGCATACTCCATACGAGGGCGGACAAGGCCCCTGTATATGGACAGCAACTGTGCAGGGGAGAAGAACTGGCGGAGACGGTACAGAACGCCCAGCCTCGAGGAAGCTGATTTAGTAAGAGATGAGATATGAAGTTTCCAGTTAAGATTTTGAGTTAAGGATAGACCGAGGATGTTTAGTGTTGAGGAAGGTGATAGCTGGGTGTTGTCAAAGAATAGGGGATATTTGTTTGGAAGATTGTGTCGAGTGGATAGGTGGAGAAACTGTGTTTTTGAGGCGTTGAAGGACACCAGGTTCTTCTTGCCCCAATCGGAAGTAATAGTAAGGTCTGAGGCTAAGCGTTCTGCAGCCTCCAGCCTTGAGTCGTTAAGTTCCTGAAGGGTGGGTCTTCTATTAAAAGAAGTTGAATAATGCAGAGTGGAATCATCGGCGTAGGAATGGATAGGACAGTTCGTTTTGGAAAGAAGATCATCAATGAACAACAGAAAAAGAGTGGGAGATAGGACAGAACCCTGTGGGACACCACTGTTAATAGATTTAGGAGAAGAACAGTGACCGTCTACCACGGCAGAAATAGAACGGTCAGAAAGGAAACTGGAGATAAAGGTACAGAGAGAAGGATAGAAACCGTAGGAGGGTAGTTTAGAAAGCAAAGATTTGTGCCAGGCCCTATCAAAAGCTTTTGATATGTCCAGCGCAATAGCAAAAGTTTCACCGAAACGGCTTAGAGAGGATGACCAAGAGTCAGTTAAGAAGGCTAGGAGATCACCAGTAGAACGCCCCTTGCGGAACCCATACTGGCGATCAGATAGAAGGTCAGAAGTGGAAAGGTGCTTTTGAATCTTCCGGTTAAGGATTGATTCAAAAGCTTTAGATAGACAAGAAAGTAAAGCAATAGGACGGTAGTTTGAGGGATTGGAGCGGTCACCCTTCTTAGGTACAGGCTGTATGAAGGCATACTTCCAGCAAGAAGGAAAGGTAGATGTTGACAGGCAGAGGCGAAAGAGTTTGACCAGGCAGGGTGACAGCACGGAGGCACAGTTTTTAAGGACAATAGGAGGCCCTCCATCAGGTCCATAAGCCTTCTGAGGATTGAGGCCAGAGAGGGCATAGAAAACATCATTTTGAAGAATCTTTATAACAGGCATAAAGGAGTCAGAGGGGGGATGAGTAGGAGGAATATGCCCAGAATCGTCCAGAGTGGAGTTTTTAGAAAAAGTTTGAGAGAAGAGTTCAGCCTTAGAGATAGATGAGACGGCAGTGTTGCCGTCAGGACTGAGGAGTGGAGGGAAAGATGAAGAAGTGAAGTTGGAGGAGATGTTTTTGGCATGATGCCAGAAGTCACGGGAAGAGTTAGAGAAAGCAAGGTTTTGACATTTTCTATTAATGAAAGAATTTTTGGTTAGTCGGAGAATAGATTTGGCACGATTTCGGGCAGAAATGTAAAGTTCATAATTAGCATTAGTTTGAAGGCTCTGGTACCTTTTGTGAGCTACCTCTCTATCATTGACAGCACGAGAACAAGCATGATTAAACCAAGGCTTTTTAGCCTTGATTTAATAAGGATTGATTCAAAAGGTTTAGATAGACAGGAAAGTATAGCTATAGGGCGGTAGTTTGCGGGATTAGAAAGGTCACCCTTCTTAGGCACAGGCTGTACGAAGGCGTACGTCCAGCAGGAAGGAAAGGTAGATGCTGATAGGCAGAGACGAAAGAGTTTGACCAGGCAGGGTGTCAGCACGGAAGGACAGTTTTTAAGGACAATAGGAGGCACTCCATCAGGTCCATAAGCCTTCTGAGAGTTGAGGCCAGAGAGGGCATAGAAAACATCATTATGAAGAATCTTAATAACAGGCATAATGGAGTCGGAGGGGGGGTGAGTAAGAGGAATATGCCCAGAATCGTACAGGGTGGAGTTCTTACATAAAGTTTGAGCGAAGAGTTCAGCCTTAGAGATAGCTGAAACGGCGGTGCTGCCGTCAGGGTTAAGGAGAGGGGGGAAAGAGGAAGAAATGAAATTGGAGGAGATATTTTTGGCTAGGTGCCAGATGTCACGGAAAGAATTAGAAAAAGCAAGGTATCTCTCTCTCTCTCTCTCTCTCTCTCTCTCTCTCTCTCTCTCTCTCTCTCTCTCTCTCTCTCTCACACACACACACACACACAGACTGGCTGGCTACTGTACGGTTAAGACGTGGAGGCTCCTGTTCCTGCTGTGGTTGTCCAATAATAGTCTAGACCCAACTAATTATATGGATATCAACGCTATTAAACTGCTGCTTGACTCTCAAGAAAAGGCCTTCAAGAGTGCTTTGGACGTGATTGTGGAGCAGTTTCAAGCAAGGATCTCGATTATGGAAACAACTATTCGTGATCTTACCACAAGCTTAGAATTCACACAAGCTGAGGTGCATGACTTAAAACGAGAAGCAGACAATTTAAAGAAATTGAACTCTGACAATCAATCAAAAATACAAGATAGTGAAAGAATAATTGTGGACCTGGAGGAACGCTTCAACTATCAAGAAGATAATAGTAGGAGGAACAACCTGCGCATCAGTGGTTTAGAAGAGCCACAAAACATCGAAACATGGGAGCAGACCTCGGCCCGTTTGAGCGAACTATTTCTTAATAAGCTACAACTACCTATTATGAGCTTGGAACGAGCTCATCGAGTGGGTCCTGTGTCAACATCTAGCCCACTCACGGTACTGGCGCGCTTCGAGAGGTTCGGCGACAGGGAGGCAGTGCTCAGGAATGCCAGAAAATTAAAGGGAACGGGTATCTTTATTAATGAAGACCTGTGTGCTGCATCGCAAGCTAAAAAGCAGAGTCAGTTCCCACTCATGAAGGAGGCGCGTTCTCAAGGTAAAATTGCCTATTTCAAGCACACCAAACTTATCATCAGGGATATAATGGGACAGCAGTCAAGTAGTGCCTCTGGTGGCTTGGCTGGTGCTTCGGGACAGCGGACGAGTGGTGCCTCGGGCGGCGTGACTGGTGCTTCAGGATGCCAGTCAGGTGGTGCCTCTGGTGGCTTGGCTGGTGCTTCGGGGTCCGGTGCTGGTGGTGCTGCCTCTGGCTTCGGGTTGCCCAGTGCTGGTAATGGCGTGGGTGTTGGTGGTGCTGCCGATGTACCTCCGACGCCTGCTTCGGGGTATGGTGCGGGTGGAGCACCTTCTGCGCCTGCTGTGGTTTCTGGTTCCGGGAAGCTCGGCGCTGGTCGAGGTGAGGGTACTGGAGCTGGTGGCAGCGCTGCTACTGATGACAGTGCTCCTGCTGACGCTTCAACTCAAGAGAACGATCGAGGGATGCCTAGCACCAGACAAAAGAAAGAACTACGTGACCGTAAAAAGAAGCAAGCACAGCTAGATCTCTCCCTAGTCTAAATCTAAGTTATAAATGGCTACTTCAATGTCTCATTTCCCTTTCAATTTACTTAATGATGATGATTTATTAGACCACCTTCAATGTATTGATATAAATGTACATTGTTCGTATAATTTCCGTAATCAGCATTTTAATCCTCTTATTATACTAGATGATAAATACAACAGTGATTTAAATATTAATTACTTCTTTAACAAGTTACGTTATATGAAAATTCCTGACGCAAACTACACTTTTATTGACTCATTGAAATCTTTAGGTAATAACAACTTTAAGATTTTGAATCTTAATATACGCTCTAGTCCTGCTAATTTACAAACGTTTACTGACATAGTGCTATCTCAAACTAATATTTACTCCAAATTAGATGTTATAGCTTTTACTGAAGTGAAATTAGATCAACAACTAATTCCCATGTATCAAATACCAGGTTATAAAATGTTTGCTACTTGCAGAAATAGGTAGGGGGGAAGAGTGGCGTTGTATGTTGCTAGTAAGTACAGCTCAACACTCTCCGAATATTTTTCATTATGTAATAATTCCATTGAATGTCTAGGTGTTGAATGTAAGATTTTTGATAAATTATGTTTGTGTGTTTGCATATACAGGCCACCAAGTGGAGACAAAAATATTTTCCTCGATGCATTATTGGACATTTTAACGACTATATTTGATAAAACATATACTGCAATATTTATACTTGGAGATTTTAATCTAGATTTAATTGATTACAATAACAATTTTGTATATGAATTCACTACACTTATGTATTCCTTTTCTCTGCTTCCTGTAGTAACTAAACCAACAAGAGTCACGGATAACACAGCTTCATTATTAGATCACTTATGGACAACTGAAATAGAATTTAATATTAGTAACTTTATAATAGAAACTGACTCATCAGATCACTTCCCTACATTATCCCAATTTAAACTACAAAATCATATGCAAACTTTGCCTATTTACAAAAATTTAAGAAATTATTCAGAATTATCACTTATAAATATCTCGAATGAGTTGAGTCATGTTGACTGGTCTCAAGTCTTACAGAGTAATTCCGCAAATGAATCTTATAATATATTTTACCAAATATTCAAAGAGCTATATGAAAAACATTTTTCAGTGAAACAAGTTAGAATAAATAACAAAAATGAAGTAAGTCCTTATGTTACACAAGCCTTGAAAATAGTATTCGTGACAGAAACAGATTAGAGCGTTTAGCGGCCAAGTGGCCCTTAACCTACAAATAAACATACCGTAAATACAGAAATAAAATAACTTCCTTATTAAGACTAGCTAAAGAAAATTATTATAAAAATGAATTAAAATTAAATCAAGGTAAAGCTAAATCACATTGGAAAATCATTAATTGTGTTCTTGGTAGGTCTTCAAATGTTAAAACACATTAAACTGAGTTAAAGCAGCCATGTGATAATGTAAGTAATAAATTTAATGATCACTTCTTAAATATCGGTAACAATGAATCCATAGGAGACATTAATGACAACTTTAAAAAATATCTACCCAGTGCACCTAATTTTTCATTTTTTCTAACTCCAACAAACCCAACAGAAATTGAGAAATATATTAATTCCATTAAATCAACATCTTCTGGTATCGATGATATATCACCCAAAGTAATAAAACATGCAGCTTCATTTTTACTGGTTCCTTTGGCCCATATTTTTAACTTTAGCTTACTTTAATTCATCTGGAAAGACACCTGTTCGAAGGCTGAAGTTATTCCCCTATACAAGTCAGGTGATCGAACAGAAGTTAACAACTATCGTCCTATATCGATTTTACCAATATTAAGCAAGATTTTAGAGAAAATTATAGCACACCGCCTTGCAAACTAAGTTCTACAATAAAGTATTTGAGGCGGTTGACAGAGATGAAAACTATGATGTAATCTATCTTGATTTTAGTAAAGCGTTTGACAAAGTTCCTCACCAACGACTGTTGCTTAAATTACAGGCTCACGGAGTAGAGGGTAAAGTTTTGAACTGGGTCAAGGCGTGGCTTGGTAATAGGAAGCAAAGAGTGCAAATCAATGGTAAAAGATCTGACTGGGGATGTGTTACGAGTGGGGTCCCACAAGGTTCGGTATTAGGTCCACTTTTGTTTATTATTTATATCAATGACTTAGATACAGGAATTAGTAGTGATGTTAGTAAATTTGCAGATGATACCAAGATCGGTAAAGTAATTGAGTCGGATCAGGACGCTAGTATTCTCCAAGGTGAACTCAACAGATTGTATGACTGGGCGGATAAATGGCAGATGGAATTCAATGTTGGGAAGTGCAGTATTCTGAGTGTAGGTAGGAACAACCCCTCACATAACTATTGCTTAAATGACACTCTCATAAGCAGGTCTGGGTGCGAGAGGGATTTAGGGGTCTTAGTGAGCTCTGATCTCCGTCCAAGGGCACAATGCATTTAAGCTAGAAATCGAGCTAATAGGGTCCTGGGATTTATTTCAAGGAGCATAAGCAACAGAAGCCCCGAAGTTTTCCTCAAACTATATTTAGCATTAGTTAGACCTCATCTTGACTATGCGGTTCAGTTCTGGTCACCTTACTATAGAATGGATATCAAAATGTTAGAATCGGTGCAGAGGAGGATGACTAAGATGATTCAGGGGTTGAGAAACTTGCCATACGAAGAAAGAGTCAAACAGTTAAACTTGCATTCTCTAGAAAGGCGAAGGGTGCGTGGAGACATGATCGAGGTTTATAAATGGATGAAAAGCTTTAATAAGGGAGACATTCATAAGGTTTGGTTGGTAAGAGAACCGGGTAGGACACGAAGTAATGGGTTTAAACTGGATAAATTCAGATTCAACAGGGCCATAGGCAAAAATTGGTTTACTAACAGGGTGGTGGATGAGTGGAATAGGCTGAGCAGTCATGTGGTGAGTGCCAATACAATTGTCACATTAAAAAATAGACTAGATAAATTCATGGACAGCGATATTAGGTGGGGTTAGATACACGGGAGCTTAGGGTCAAAGGAGCTGCCTCGTCCAGGCCTACCGGCCTCTTGCAGACTCCTGCGTTCTTAGGTTCTAACCCATCCTAGCCCCTCAATCTCCCTTCAGCTGGGACTTGTTGCTCCTCGTCACCCTTTCCTTTTGTTTCCTTTGCTTTTTCTTCAACTGTATTTTCTTTTCTCTCACCTTTCCAGATATTTTTCCTTTTATTTCTTCCATTCTATTTATTCTATAATCTTTATGTTTCCTTATTTTTTTTCTCTCGGTATCTTTATTTTTCTTTATCTTCTTTATTCCTGCCTTTGCTTGAGAATTCACAGCAAGTATACCCCAGGATATGGAGAAATGACTTTGTTTCCCCCATTGATTGGCATTCTTTGTGATTTGCTCCTCTACTGGATGTCTTCAGAACAAGAGCTGCATCATGCTCCCTTTTCCCCAGATGCCGGCCCCTTCCCTGCCCTCAGCTGCTGTTCCTACGCTGTGTGTGTTGGTGGAGATAGAACTACCCAACTTGATAATCGTCACTAAAATAGTTTTTCCTTTCTTCGTCTTGGATGTTTTCGGGGTGGATATGCTGTGTGCTTGTCTATTCTGATATTTTTTCTACCTCTCTAAAACTGATATGGCTTTGTCCTTTCCGAGGATTTTACTAAAGCTTGAGGACTCCTAGCTTATAAAATATCTTTTTCAGCGATTAATGGAGCGGAAAACGATGAAAATGGGCTACTTCATAAGGTAAAACACGTATTCCCAGATGTTATATTACGATGCCATGGATACAAAAGAAAGAGCAAAGGAAAGCATAAAGTAAGCGAAAAAACAAAATAATGACAACCCCCTCCCTTTACTTTCTATTCCTAATATTTTTTTTCTCCTGTCTCTTTACATTGCTTTTCTCTCACGGTGTTCAATATCATTCCTGTCTGCTCCTTTTTTTGTCACTACAGTTTTTCTCACTTTGTCCCCTAACATTTCTTCTCTCTCTCCAGTCTGTTTTCATTGCTCTCCTCTCCTCTAATTAATGTCTTCTCTTTCTATCTCTTCTCCTTCTTTCCCCTCCTGTCGGCACTCAGTTCTTTCCGCTCCCGGCATTTGCATTCTTACGCTTCTTACATTACCTTCCACTTTCAGTTGGTTTTCCTTTTTTTTATTTTGTCACCTGTTCATGTTATATCTCATTTTCCATTATGTCTCATTCTTTCCTTTTCCGTACCTTAGGCCTATAAAACCTACCTTACATTCCTGCTGTATAATAGTTCATTTTTGTTCATTTCGTAGTGTCTCGATTTCGCCCTCATACAATAATTTTTCCTTGTCTTTCCTGGCGGTGATGACTCTGAGGTATACATGTTCGCGATGCTCACCTGGAAAAAAGACAAACACATGTAAATAAGCAACCCAGAACTGCCTTACCTGGCCGTGACGAGATGAGGCTACACACCTGTAAAGCTCCCTTCTCGCCGCGGCGGGTAAACTTTGGAATACTTATATATCTATAGTTACAGTTCTTAGAATATTGTTTTAATTAATATGTAAGGTGGATAAGACTTATTCTGCATATATATATATATATATATATATATATATATATATATATATATATATATATATATATATATATATATATATATATATATATATGATAGAGAGGCAGCTCACAAAAGGTACCAGAGCCTTCAAACTAATGCTAATTATGAACTTTACATTTCTGCCCGAAATCGTGCCAAATCTATTCTCCGACTAACCAAAAATTCTTTCATTAATAGAAAATGCCAAAACCTTGCTTTTTCTAACTCTTCCCATGACTTCTGGCGTCTAGCCAAAACTTCTCCTCAAACTTCACTTCTTCATCTTTCCCTCCACTCCTCAGTCCTGACGGCAACACTGCCGTCTCATCTATCTCTAAGGCTGAACAATTCTCTCAAACTTTTTTCTAAAAACTCCACTCTGGACGATTCTGGGCATATTCCTCCTACTCATCCCCCCTCTGACTCCTTTATGCCTGTTATAAAGATTCTTCAAAATGATGTTTTCTATGCCCTCTCTGGCCTCAATCCTCAGAAGGCTTATGGACCTGATGGAGTGCCTCCTATTGTCCTTAAAAACTGTGCCTCCGTGCTGTCACCCTGCCTGGTCAAACTCTTTCGCCTCTGCCTGTCAACATCTACCTTTCCTTCTTGCTGGAAGTATGCCTTCATACAGCCTGTGCCTAAGAAGGGTGACCGCTCCAATCCCTCAAACTACCGTCCTATTGCTTTACTTTCTTGTCTATCTAAAGCTTTTGAATCAATCCTTAACCGGAAGATTCAAAAGCACCTTTCCACTTCTGACCTTCTATCTGATCGCCAGTATGGGTTCCGCAAGGGGCGTTCTACTGGTGATCTCCTAGCCTTCTTAACTGACTCTTGGTCATCCTCTCTTAGCCGTTTCGGTGAAACCTTTGCTACTGCACTGGACATATCAAAAGCTTTTGATAGGGTCTGGCACAAATCTTTGCTTTCCAAACTACTCTCCTACGGTTTCTATCCTTCTCTCTGTACCTTTATCTCCAGTTTCCTTTCTGACCGTTCTATTTCTGTTGTCGTAGACGGTCACTGTTCTTCCCCTAAATCTATTAACAGTGGTGTCCCACAGGGTTCTGTCCTATCTCCCACTCTTTTTCTGTTGTTCATTGATGATCTTCTTTCCAAAACGAACTGTCCTATCCATTCCTACGCCGATGATTCCACTCTGCATTACTCAACTTCTTTTAATAGAAGACCCACCATACAGGAACTTAACGACTCAAAGCTGGAGGCCGCAGAATGCTTAGCCTCAGACCTTACTATTATTTCCGATTGGGGCAAGAGGAACCTGGTGTCCTTCAACGCCTCAAAAACACAGTTTCTCCACCTATCCACTCGACACAATCTTCCAAACAACTATCCCCTATTCTTTGACAACACCCAGCTATCACCCTCCTCAACACTAAACATCCTCGGTCTATCCTTAACTCAAAATCTCAACTGAAAACTTCATATCTCATCTCTTACAAAATCAGCTTCCTCGAGGCTGGGCGTTCTGTACCGTCTCCGCCAGTTCTTCTCCCCCGCACAGTTGCTGTCCATATACAGGGGCCTTATCCGCCCTCGAATGGAGTATGCATCTCATGTGTGGGGTGGCTCCACTCACACATCTCTTCTGGACAGAGTGGAGGCTAAGGCTCTTCGTCTCATCAGCTCTCCTCCTCATACTGATAGTCTTCTACCTCTTAAATTCCGCCGCAATGTTGCCTCTCTTTCTATCTTCTATCGATATTTCCACGCTGACTGCCCTTCTGAACTTGCTAACTGCATGCCTCCCCCCCTCCCGCGGCCCCGCTGCACTCGACTTTCTGCTCATGCTCATCCCGATACTGTCCAAACTCCTTATGCAAGAGTTAACCAGCATCTTCACTCTTTCATCCCTCACGCTGATAAACTCTGGAACAATCTTCCTTCATCTGTATTTCCTCCTGCCTACGACTTGAACTCTTTCAAGAGGAGGGTGTCAGGACATCTCTCCTCTCGTATTTGACCTTGATATCGGCCACCTCTTTTGTTTCTTTTTTAGGAGCAGCGAGTAGCGGGCTTTTTTTATTATTGTTTTCTTTTTGTGTGCCCTTGAGCTGCCTCCTTTGTTGTAAAAAAAAAAAATTATATATATATATATATATATATATATATATATATATATATATATATATATATATATATATATATATATATATATATATATATATATATATATATATATATATATATATATATATATATATATATATATATATATATATATATATATATATATATATATATATATATATATATATATATATATATATATATATATATATATATATGTGGGGTGTCCCGCTAGTTATGGTACAAACTCAGGGATATGATACTTCACCTCATTCTAAGACAGAAATACTCTATACACATATGCTGTTTTTTGCTTTGTTTTGCTATAAATTTAGGTTGTTTAAATGTGTGGCGAGAGTGTTGCAGGAACGGCTCTGCCGTACGGATGCAGGGAAGACTATGGGATGATGTGGAGCAGCCGGGAGTGAGGAACACTTATTCGTACACCAAACCACTTCAGAGCTTCTGAAAGGCTATTCCTCAAACGGCTGAATTTTTTTGTGAGCTTGTTATGTGAAAATAATGTATAGCCTACTTGTAGTGAAGTGGGGAAGCAGGAGGCAGTGGAGGTAGTGTGAGGGATTGGAACGGTCACCCTTCTTAGGCACAGGCTGTATGAAGGCGTACTTCCAGCAGGAAGGTAAGGTAGATGTTGATGGGCAGATGCGAAAGAGTTTGACCAGGCAGCTTATCAAAACGAAGGATGCGAGGCGATTTAATAGAAGTGTTTAAAATGTTTAAAGGATTCAGTGATATTAATGCGGAAGATTACTTTACAATTGATCGATCAAATCGAACAAGAAAAAATAACAATTTCAAAATAATTGGTAAAAGATTTGCATTGAACGAAGTCAAACGCTTCTTCTTCAATCGAGTCGTTAATGATTGGAATTCTTTACCCAGTGATGTCGTTGATAGTACAAGAGTTACGGCCTTCAATAATATATTAAACAAGTATTTTGAATCAAACCAATAACTAAGATATTATTCATTACTACAAACACCTCCCATCCACCACCAATACATTAATCCCAATAAAATAAAAGGAGTATACAATAGGCCAGCTTTTGTAAACCTAACCCCACCTATCCTTTATATCGACGAAGTAATATATCTTTGCCAAACGTATCTGTCTTATTAGGACTCACCACATGACTTTCATTTTTTTGGAACTAATCCATTATTTTATTAGTAAAACAATTGTTGCCTCTGTGTGTTCCTCCTTGTTCTCGTTTTACTGAAACCGTATTTACAGAAGCTTTATTAAAACCCTTCATCCATTTATAATTTCCAGTCAAATCTTGCACATTTTACATCACTAGATAATGTAAATCGAAAATGTCAACAATATTAGCACTTCCTCTTCACATATCCTAACATTGCTTAATGAGAAGACTATAACTAAGCTGCATAATCGAGATGAAGTCTGAAGTAAGTAGGTCTAAGTAAATATTGAAGATGAATTCAAAGCTTCTTTAACTAACTTTTCTTGAAATGAAACCCGGCACCCAATTTCCACATCCCTGCGACTGAATGCAATGTTTCTTTGAACAGAAACCAGAAGGCAGTAAATTGCCTATATATTTCTCATATCTTGACCTGCTAACGCTAGTGCCATTTAAGGAATTACTAGTTGAGGAGAAATAAAATTTCTTCATGCACTCACAATACTACATTTCTGACAATAAAGTCCATTTGCCACTTCCCCGTCCAACCATACATTGCAAGCTGTAATGATCATACTGCAATGAATTACCATCTTGATTAGGTTAACAAGAATCCAAATCACTATGATAAACATTAGTGGACCCATTACCAAACCATGTGGAACCATACACATCCCGCAGCTGCAATCGCGATCAGTACTGTTGATTTACAGCCTTTGTGTTACTATGGCTCAGCCACTCCCTGATCAAGTTCAACATATTCCCATTTAATCCGTGAGCCTTTACTTTTTAACAGTTATTCGTGAGGTACTTTACTGAACATTTTAGTAAAATCAAGATATATTTTATCATAGTTTTCATCACTGCTTACGACTTCAATTCCTTGATTATTGACATGAAATATTGGTGCGCTATTACCAAGCATTTGTTAACCCATGATTCGAATAATTAACTAACGTATGCCTCTTCGGGTAAACCCGAATACTTTTGGCAGGTATGGAATCCACCATATTGCGTATAGTCGGTTCACCCAAGTCTGAAGTGAGCATTATCGTGCGATGGCAGCCTGTTGTCACACGGCGTATCCGATTTCGTGGATACTGTATGCTAGCCTACGCATAGTAACCAGTGGTCAGTGTCAATAATATACAAGCGACAAAAACAAATACCGTCAATTATAGTCGATTTTGAGTTGAAAAGTATTACTAATATCGCAAATAGCTGTTTTATTAATATAAATCCTGCTAATTCTACCGTTACTGCACTATAGTACTTATGTAATTGGACGATAATTACACGTGAAAGACTGATCTTTCTTTTAGGAAAATTGAATCATATAACCTAATTTCCATCACCTCACCAAAACCACACCATGATCAGAGGCATCTCCACATCACCACAGCCATTTCCTCCATCACCACCACAACTACCATCACCAGGTGAAAAGGAAATTAACTACCATCACTATCCTTTTATTTTTCATACCTCCTCATTCCAATTATGTCCCCTTTGCCCTTTCACCACCACCACCACCACTTCCTCTTCTTTCTCCTCTTCCTTCCTCCACCTCCTCCTCCTCCCCCTCCTCTCGAGAGGGTGCAGCGTCGAGCTACTAAAATGATCTCTAGACTGCGAAACAAACCGTACGAAGACAGACTTAATGAGCTGAACTTATTCATCTTATCAAAACGCAGGCTAAGAGGTGACCTTATCGAAGTGTTTAAAATGTTCAAGGGATTCGATAACGTTAATATTCATGATTATGTTACAGTCTCTCAATCAAGTGTAACAAGAAACAATGGATACAAAATAACGAGGAAGCGTTTCAACTCAAATGAATCAAAACACTTCTTCAACCGTGTCATCAACGTATGGAATGGTCTGCCTCAAAACGTCATCAAAAGCGAAACTATTAACAAGTCCAAAAAACAACTAGCTAACCCGAGCATCCGCTATTTTGCTCCGGTCTAACAGAAAGTAGTGTTAGCTTAGTTGTCATGTATGACCTTCCTTCTATCCATACAAAATACCATTGTAGTTTTTCTATATCACATGGTATTCTTCCTTTTCTTGCCAGCTTCGGCTGGAGGGACTGGTGGGAGGGGAGAAGCCTTCATCTTTGCTGTCCTGTGTCTCTGACTCGTAGATTAGAGTAGATGGCAGAAACAACAAATAGCCTAGTTAGGACCAAGAATTCTGTTGCTGTTTGCTTTTTCCTTTGTGTAGCTTTGTACTCCTTTCTCCTCCTCTTTCCTCTCCTCCTCCTCCTCCTCCTCCTCCCCATCTTCCTCCTCCTCGTTCTAGCAGTTAGGTGTTTTTTTGTTGATGGTATTTTTGATGAGTGGTAATGGAAACTGCTCTGAGACATGACGGGGATTGATAAAACTTGCATGAAAAAACAAAGTAGATGGTGGTGGTGGTGATAGTGGTGGTGGCGGTGGTGGTGGTTGTGATGATGATGATGATGGTGGTGGTGGTGTAGGAGAGGCTATAAAAAGACAGTACAAAAGGCAGTGTGTTAGAGAAAATATGTTTGGTATGTAAAGTTTATAAGGGGTGTTGGGGTAAAAGTAGTCAAGACATGATATTTTGGTGTGTGTGTGTGTGTGTGTGTGTGTGTGTGTGTGTGTTCAGGTTGAAAAATAAACAAATTGTAGAAAAAAATGAAAGCCGTTAGAAAGTCGATCTTAATACGAGTTGTTAGAGAAAGAGAAAAGACGAATACACAAGCACTGCACTTTTCACTGATCACACTGATAAGAAGTCGTTTTTTTTTTTTTTTTTTTTTTTTACAGTACCAAGAAGGCTTACAAAGCACTGTTCCTATAAAAGAAGTATGGAAGAATGGCCAAAAAGAGGTCAGTTTCTTGATTCTTCCCTCTTGGCAGAGGTTAAGTCGTAGGGAAGAGGAAATACAGACGAAGGAAGGCTGTTCCAGAATTTACCAGATTAAGGAATGTAAGAATGAAGATGCAGGTTAACTCTTGCATAAGGGATTTGGACTGTACAGTGATGAACTAGAGTAGAAAGTCGTGTGCAGCGGTACCGCAGTAGTGGGATAGGCATGCAGTTATCAGGTTCAGAAGATCAATCAAAATGAAAATATGGATAAAAGATAGAGAGCCAACAGTGCGATGTAATTTAAGAGGCAGAAGACTGTCAGTAAAAGGAGGGGAATTGGTAAAACGAAGAGCCTTTGACTCTGTCATGTCCATAAGCGCTGTTTGTGTGAAACCCCCGCACACATGAGATGCATACTTCATGCTAGAGCAGAAGAGGCCATCGTAAATGAACAGCAATTGTGAGGAAGGGAAAAACTGGTGGAGATGATTCAGAACGCTCAATCTCCAGGAAGCTGATCTAGGAATAGGGAAGAAATTACGTTTCAAGTTAAGATTTTGAATAAAGGACAGACTGAGGATGTTTTATGTATAAGGTGACAGCTGAGTGTTATCGAAGAATAGGGGATAGGTGTTTAGAAGTTTGTGTCGAGTTGACAGGTGGAGAAATTGAGATACTGATGCACTGAAGGAGACCAAAATGGTCTGAGGTTAAACGTTCTGCACCCTCCAGCCTTACAATACCTGTTAGGAGTGTCTTCTGTCAAAAGATATTGAGCCATGCAAAATAGTCATGTGCGTACGAATGAATACTGCCGTTTTATTTTAGAACGAAGATCATTAATGTATAACACAAAGAGAGTTGGATATAAGACAGATCCCTGCGGGACACCACTGTTGATAGGTTTAGATGAAGAAAGTACCCGTCTACCACTGAAAGCAGTGAAAATAAAAAAAAGAACATTAACCTTTTATATTGTTGTTTCTATTTCTGCTACAACTACTGCTCCTACAACTGCTTTTAGTACAACAATAACTTCCACTACTGCTACTACAACTACTACTACTACTACTACTACTACTACTACTACTACAAATATTACCACTACTACTACTACTACTACTACTACAAATATTACCACTACTACTACTACTACTACTACGACTACTACTACTAATAATAATACAAGTATACTAATACTACTACTACTACTACTAAATCTGCTTTTTTTATTACGTGTTAGCCTATAGCGCCGGTAGGCATTTTTCAGGGGCCTGGTGGTCGGCCCCAGCCCGTCATGGCGCAGGCAAATGTTTATAGTGGCGCCATCTATTCTTGGCTAATGCTGCCCCCCGGGGCTCATTCTTGATTCACTTGAACGGTTTCCTCTAGCGTCCGGGTTGATGGGTGATCTTCAGGACAGCATGTGGGTAGTCTTAGGCCACTTGGCGGTAACTGTGAAATCCTAGGTGGTAGCGGCGGATTCGAACCAGCGTCGTCCAGAAAGCGGTGAATGCGGGGCCCGCACGCTGACGACTAGCCACCGCCTCCCCGCTTTTAGTGGTACTATTGTTTTGTACTCTGCTGTTTGGACTACGGTACTATTACTACTAGTACTACTACTACTACATATAACTACATACTACTACTACTACTGCTACTACTATTACTACTACTACTACTACTACTACTTCTACTACTACATACTACTACTACTGCTACTATACACAAGTCCATACTACTACTACTACTACTATTATTATTATTATTATTAATAAGAGTAATGATAATGATAATAATAATAATAATAATAATAATAATAATAATAATAATAATAATAATAATAATAATAATAATAATAGGGTTGATGGCCTATTTCAACTACTACTATTTTTAGTATTACTTTTTACGGTTCTTGAAGCGGCTTTTGTTTCTCCCTACTGTGTGTTTCAGAGGCCGTGTTTTATCGTTTTTTCGGGAATAACTCTTTAACAAAGGGTCGAGTCAAGATGATAAGCTTGCACATAATGTTTCAGACCCTGTCCTATATTATTCAATATGGTTCATTAACAAGATCGGGATTAACAAGAAGGATTTATAAGAGTGACGGAATGGTAAGCTCAGGCAAATGTTGTGGGTCGCGATGCGACAATAGCCTGTCGTAGCTGTGACGTAGTCACTCACTCACTCACTCACTCAAGAGAGAGAGAGAGAGAGAGAGAGAGAGAGAGAGAGAGAGAGATTGCTGTAGTCTACCCTAAAAAAAATATATATTGATGTCACGTTTATGGCAGGGTCGTGCGTGGTGGTGCTTCGAAGCGGCGCGTCGCCACAGCGATCCTTGTCTCGAATCTGGGTTTTGCGTATTGTTGTGACCCGCTTGTTTTAATCCTTTTCTTTATTTATTGCCTTTATTCTTCCTTTTTTATATTATATTCATTTTAAGCGCTTCTTGTGGCCTGTCTTAGGAAGATTATTTTACCATTGAGAACTTAAGAAAAGGTGATAATTTTCATTCCGTCAGCCACCGCTTTTACCCCCTCTCTCTCTCTCTCTCTCTCTCTCTCTCTCTCTCTCTCTCTCTCTCTCTGTAGTTCCTTATTTGCTTTATGTTAATACAAGTAATGAGCGGCATTATTAAAACCTTGGCAGACTTCGGTGGTGGTGGTTGTGGTCGTGGTAGTAGCGGCGGTAGCAGTTGTGGTTGTGGTGGCTGTGATGGTGGTTGTGGTGGTGGTGGTGGTGGAGGTTGTGATGACTGCGATTGTGGTGGTGGTTATGGAGGCAGAGTGGAGGACGACTACTAGCAAAGAATGGCATTAAACAGAAAACTGGAGTAGCTGCGCAAACACCAAGTGAAGACAGATTGGCCGACCTGACCTGACCGAGGAACTTTCCTTGTTCCCATTCACGGCAGTGCATGAGGAAGAGTTGTCAATAACCCTGATATTCGATACGTGGATCAACAGGAGAGGCCCTCTGGATTACGCAAGAAGGACTATAAACTGGAGGGATAGACACTGAAAATGGATGTAAATAGGTAATCACAATGTGTTGCTCAGGGGCGGCCCAGAGGAACAGACCGGCCACATCAAGGAGATTCCTGATGACCGTCCGGGAGTTGAGGTAACCGTAACATAATCAACAAAGCAGCAAGGATTACATTTCGAAGATGACAGCAATGCTGGCGGCCCAGAACACATGCAAGAAACAGTTGGTGCATCAGCATGGGAAATTAAAAAAGTTTAACTATAACTATACACTCTTAAGACTGTGGGGAGAAAAGCCCCTGGCGTTGCTGGCAGATAAGGCGGTTGTTCAAACCATGACAACCTGGTCTAAGACCCACAAGTTTGAGGTCCCTCAGCGGCCCATAATGCCCCAACGCTAGGCCAGACAAACAAAATTCTATCTTCAGGATTGGGCAGGGTCAGCTGCGCCCATATTGGAAACTCTAGTGATTTAAACGTGAATAAGTGGTGTAAACATCAGGAACAGAAAGTTGATAAGTTCTGGTGTGAAGCTGGAATTTACCAACTTCCTTGTACACGAGCCTTAGAGACAGTGAGGAAAGTTTTGGACCATGCTGACAAGAATCTTTAGCCATATGCAGCTAGACTGCTAGAGTCGATGAGTGTAGGGTTCCAGGCATTCTCTTTCAACAACACGATGAATATTTCCAGCATAAGGGATCCGTGATAGGTTCTCGATTGACTATGGTAATAACTTTCCTGTACCGAAAACCCGTGGAAAGTGAACACTACTCACGACTGCTAACTAGAGCAACTAAGTGGTTCACATATGTTGACAATATACCGGTCGTCATCGGCAAGAGAAAAGACATAATGAGACTAAAAGGTTAAATTGCGTGAACCCAAAAATCCAGTTCACAGTAAGGGAGGTCAGTGACCATCTTCTGTTCTTTGATGTCCTCCTTTTAAGATCAGGGAACGCTGTCTCCTGTACAGAATTCATAATACCAACCAATAAGGCCGACCACATTCACTACCTCAGTGCCCATAATAGGAGAACGAAAAGAAGTGTAAAGAGGTGTAGTGATAGGCTTCTTCTCACGGGCTCTCCAAATATGTGGTAGCGAGTTCTCGAGTAATAAAATTTACCACATCAAAGATAACTTCGTCAGACTAGATTACTCCAAGGGTGTCTGGGTTGGGTTGCGAGGGAGAACAAAGACTAAACTAGAGAAGAATGGCACAAAAACAGACAACGCTAAAGTGGAAATCCCTGGCCGTCCCTAAATCGAACTTGGCTCAGACTCAAAGGAGAGCCGTATGTCACGCGGGTTACCTAATAGTCTGTTCGGGGGAATCAACGATTATGTGAACTGATGCGAAAAAGTAGTGGGACAAAGAACAAGGAAGGTGAGTGTAGCTATTTCTGTGAGACTGGCAAGAGTTTGGAACATACAGCGGACGTGCCTTGGTAGACCATAAAGACAAAGATGGACACGAAAAGGAACAGAGCGACAGTGCTGTGCAACGGCCTGGGCAATAAACACGGAAAGGTTACCGAGGCCTCATACATCGCCACGAACCGAAATATTACCAAGAAAAGTGGAGATGTCGTGTGAGCCGTTTTCAGCAGCCAGGGTGTGTGCAACCCACGGCGACGGAGAAACGTAATCCAGGATGAGGGAAAAAGAGACGGCGCCGCCTTATCACCAGCGGCCAGGCGGACAGTGGGTGTTGGCCTGACCTATGAGCGCAGCGAACGGGATATCCCATGTGACCTGTATATAACAGGATGACACCTGAGCCACCTCAGATCTCCTGCAGAAGGCTTAAGCGAAACTTGTCGGGATTACACTCACCTCAGTACACCTGCTTCCTTTCTTTTCCTCCAATAATAATAATAGTAGTGTTACTACTATTAATAATAATAATAATAAATAAGAAGGAAATAAGCAGAAAAAGGGGAAAACGAAAAAGAAAAACAAAAACAATAATATAAAGAAGAAACTATACTGAACATCTAAGAAGGATAACGGGATAAAGAGGTAAAAAAAAAAAAAAAAGGTAGAATAAGGTGAATATGATCAGAAAAGAAGAAATAGAGCAATGAGCAACAAAAGAGGCACGGTATGAAAGAAAGCACAATGAAAAAGCGTAAACATGAGAATAACGTAGCTGCCACACAACACACTCATCGCCTTCCCTTCCTCCTCATATCCTCCTTTCTGTCAATCCTATTTGCTTTGTTACCCAGATCTCGAGAAAATTTTCCATGAATAGAAAATAAACTCAGCCGCCCACCACGCCATCCTGTGAGAATATAGATTACTTTCATGTACTTCACTGCTCCTCCTACTCCTCCTCCTCCTCTTGTGCGTCGTGGTTAAAGATGAACTGTTACCTGTGCTTTATCTGTTGCCTGCTTAATTAGATTAAATAAGGTTTACAAGTGGATTGTTCGCTGTCTTTATTGTTCAGAAAGTTTTGTCCAGGGTGAGACAGGTGCATTTACCTCAGAGAAGTAAAGGGAGGAAGGTGTGTCATGAAAAAAAATATTGTTGGGGTAGGATAATAGAGAATCATAGTGTATCATAGTATTATTATTAATTATAATAATAATAATAATAATAATAATAATAATAATAATAATAATAATAATAATAATAAATAGTAATAATAAAAAAATAATAATAACAATAATAATAATAATAATAAAAAAAAAAAATAATAATAATAATAATAATAATAATTATAATAATAGTAATAATAATAAATAATAATAGTAATAAATATTATTATTATTATTATTATTATTATTATTATTATTATTATTATTATTATTAGTAGTAGTAGTAGTAGTAGTAGTAGTAGGAGTAGTAGTAGTAGTAGTAGTAGTAGTTGTAGTAGTGTTATTATTGTTATTGCTTTTGTATCAATAACAATAATAATTCAATAATAATTTTATTATTATTATTATTATTATTATTATTATTATGATGATGATGATGATGATGATGATGATGATGATGATGATGATGATTAATAATAATAATTTTATTATTATTATTATTATTATTATTATTATTATTATTATTATTATTATTATTAGTTTTAATTATTATCATTATTATTATTATTATTATTATTATTATTATTATTATTATTATTATTATTATTTAGTAGTAGTAGTAGTATATTCATGGCGAAAATTATGAAATTTTATTGTTAATGATAATAAGTGATAATGGTTACCATCCAACCCTTGGTTTAATCATGCTTGTTCTCGTGCTAATAAAGATAGAGAGGCAGCTCACAAAAGGTTCCAGAACCTTCGAACTCCCGCTAACTTTGATCTTTACATTTCAGCCCGGAATCGTGCCAAATCTATTCTCCGACTTACCAAAACTTCTTTCATTAATAGAAAATGTCAACACCTTGCTTCTTCTGATTCTTCCCGTGACTTTTGGCATCTAGCCAAAAATATCTCCTCCAATTTCACTTCTTCCTCTTTCACTCCTCTTCTTAACCCTGACGGCAGCACTGCCGTCTCATCTGTCTCTAAAGCTGAACTCTTCGCTCAAACTTTCTGTAAGAACTCCACCCAGGACGATTCTGGGCATATTCCTCCTACTCATCCCCCCTCTGACTCCTTTATGCCTGTTATTAAGATTCTTCCAAATGATGTTTTCTATGCCCTCTGTGGCCTGAACTCCCAGAAGGCTTATGGACCTGATGGAGTGCCTCCCATTGTCCTTAAAAACTGTGCTTCTGTGCTGACACCCTGCCTGGTCAAACTCTTTCGTCTCTGCCTATCAATATCTATCTTTCCTTCATGCTGGAAGTATGCCTTTGTACAGCCTGTGCTTAAGAAGGGTGACCGTTCCAATCCCTCAAACTACCGCCCTATAGCTTTACTTTCCTGTCTATCTAAAGCTTTTGAATCAATCCTTAACCGGAAGATTCAAAAGCACCTTTCCACTTCTAACCTTCTATCTGATCGCCAGTATGGATTCCGCAAGGGGCGTTCTACTGGCGATCTTCTTGCTCTCTTAACTGACTCTTGGTCATCCTCTCTTAGCCGTTTCGGTGAAACTTTCTCTGTTGCGCTAGACATATCGAAAGCCTTCGATAGAGTCTGGCACAAGTCTTTGCTTTCTAAACTGCCCTCTTTCGGATTCTATCCCTCTCTCTGTTCCTTTATCTCCAGTTTCCTTTCCGGCCGTTCTATGTCTGCGGTGGTAGACGGTCACTGCTCTTCCCCTCAACCTATCAACAGTGGCGTTCCACAGGGCTCTGTCCTATCACCCACTCTCTTTCTGTTATTCATCAATGATCTTCTTTCCATAACAAACTGTCCTGTCCACTCATACGCCGACGGCTCCACTCTGCATTATTCAACTTCTTTCAATAGAAGACCCTCTCAATAGGAAGTACACGACTCCAGACTGGAGGCTGCAGAACGCTTAACCTCAGACCTTGCTATCATTTCCGATTGGGGCAGAAGGAACCTTGTGTCCTTCAATGCCTCAAAAACTCAACTTCTCCACCTATCAACTCGACACAATCTTCCAAATACCTATCCCCTATTCTTCGACAACATTCAGCTGTTACCGTCTTCAACACTAAACATCCTCGGACTATCCTTATCTCAAAATCTCAACTGGAAACTTCATATCTCCTCTTTCACTAAATCAGTTTCCTCGAGGTTGGGCGTTCTGTTTCGTCTCCGCCAGCTCTTCTCCCCCGCGCAGTTGCTATCCATATACAGGGGCCTTGTCCGCCCTCGTGTGGAGTATGCATCTCACGTGTGGGGAGGCTCCACTCACACAGCTCTTCTGGACAGAGTGGTCTAAGGCTCTTCGTCTCATCAGATCTCCTCCTCCTACTGATAGTCTTTTACCTCTTAAATTCCGCCGCAATGTTGCCTCTTTTTCTATCTTCTATCGATATTTCCACGCTGACTGCTCTTCTGAAGTTGTTAACTGCATGCCTCCCCCCCTCCCGCGGCCCCGCTGCACACGACTTTCTACTCATGCTTATCCCTATACTGTCCAAACCCCTTATGTAAGAGTTAACCAGCATCTTCACTCCTTCATCCCTCACGCTGGTAAACTCTGGAACAATCTTCCTTCATCTGTATGTCCTCCTCTCTACGACTTGAACTCTTTCAAAAGGAGGATATCAGGACACCTTTCTTTCGGCCACCTCTTTTGATTCTTTTTTGGGAGCAGCGAGTAGCGGGCTTTTTTATTATTGTTTTCTTTTTTGTGTGCCCTTGAGCTGTCTCCTTTGTTGTAAAAAAAAAAAAAAAAAAAAAAAAAAAAACGTATTCGAATCAGTGCGAGGCGGACAACGACACCAACGTACTGGGTTGACTCCGGTGGTGGTTAGCATCCAATTTATCCTGTTGTTTACTAATACGTAGTGATGGTAAGAATAATTATAATAACAACAATAGTATGATGAACAATGTGAAATTTGAATAGAGAGAGAGAGAGAGAGAGAGAGAGAGAGAGAGAGAGAGAGAGAGAGAGAGAGAGAGAGAGAGAGAGAGAGAGAGAGAGAGAGAGAGAGATTTTTACAATATTTACATAGAAAATCAGATCACACAGCCCCCATGGTCCAGACTAGGTGATCTGTCCAAACCTAAATGATTAGACTTTAATCAGATGGCTCCAAAACTTTGCTTTTCAACTCTAGTTAATATTAAGTTGAAGGAGGTGTCGGTCGAGCTTGTTTTTAGAGAAGTTAATCGTGTTAAACTGGACCACTGAAGGTGGGAGCTTATTCCATTCTCACACTACAACTTTGGTGTAGAAAAATTTGGTGCAGTTTAAATTTACTTGTCTACATTTATGTTTTGTGCCATTATTCCTCGTTCGCAAAGTGTCACCGATCATAAACAATTTTGATTTGTCCACATTCGTAAATACATTAAGTATTTTAAAACATTCGATCAGTTTTCCTCGGAAGCGACGTTTCTCAAGAGAGAACATGTTAAGGGTGGAAAGCCTCTCGCCGTAGGGTTCGTTGCGCAAGGAAGGGATCAATTTTGTTGCCCGACGTTGAACACCTTCTAATTTAGCATGTCCTTTCCCTGGTGGGGATACCAAAATTGTAACGCATATTCCAAGTGGGGTCTGACTAAACTATCGTAGAGCGGAATTATTACATCGTTATTTCTTCATAAAAAAGTTTATTTTAATGAAGCCCCACATTCTGTTCAGTTTATTTGTTTATTTGTTTCTGTCCTATCTCCCACTCTTTTTCTGTTGTTCATTGATGATCTTCTTTCCAAAACGAACTGTCCTATCCATTCCTACGCCGATGATTCCACTCTGCATTACTCAACTTCTTTTAATAGAAGACCCACCCTACAGGAACTTAACGACTCAAGGCTGGAGTCTGCAGACCGCTTAGCCTCAGACCTTACTATTATTTCCGATTGGGGCAAGAAGAAGCTGGTGTCCTTCAACGCCTCAAAAACACAGTTTCTTCACCTATCCACTCGACACAATCTTCCAAACAACTATCCCCTATTCTTTGACAACACCCAGCTATCACCTTCCTCAACACTAAACATCCTCGGTCTATCCTTAACTCAAAATTTCAACTGGAAACTTCATATCTCAT
>NC_066512.1:9582112-9652112 GCF_024679095.1 Eriocheir sinensis | reverse complement strand
TAAGTATTTTAAAACATGCGAGAGTATACTGTACATGTAGGAATAAAATACTACAACTATAAATAGAGAGAATTAACACGTTGCGTTGAGTGTAGTACACTTATTTCGGTGGATTTGATTAGGCTAAATGAGTCATGAGACTACTCGCGGGCCAGCTTCACTCAGGCACGTTCGGAGCGACATTCAGCACGGAACACCAACATGGACCACAAACGAGCTCAGGATACTTCGCTCGTTTTATCATTACCGGCAGCCTTACAGACGCGCTAAGAATGGCAAACACGTAGTAGTTCTCAGCTAAAACAACCATGTATCAAAACCAACCACAGGCATTACATCAAATCAACACATTATCGAGACTTGCTTCGGTTTGTCTTGCTCCCTATATGACACTCGTGACTCCTCTCCTCCCTTCCCCCTCCCTTTCTTCTATGCAGAGCTGCTCAAAAAGTCCCAGCTTTAAATGGGCTCCCTGCACTACAAAATTATTGTAAATACATAATTGTATAAAGGGATAAGATGTTTCAAATGTTTCAAGGTACGGCTATTCTCTCCACATCACTCCCTCACACTCACGCTCCCCGCCCCTTCACACTCATTCCTCATCAGTGACAGTGTGTCAGGCTGCGGCCCCGTTCACGATGCACAGTGCACACACGCACGACCTCCCGTCCCTCTCTGGGCGGGAGGAAGCGCGGCTCACACTCCCATCACCGCCGCGGCGTCCACATCACCGGCCAGGAACCGATGACGTCACGGACGGCAGCCAATCACAGCACGGAACAACTTCCTTCAAGTGTTACTAGCTATTCGCCTTTACGGAAACCTTGAGTTCGCTCCCCAGATGTATTTGAACATGAAAAAAGTCTAAACCCTCTGTAATAATCAACAATGGCCGCCAGGACAAGGCTTAGACTGCAGGGCACTCAATCCCTCCTACCCTCCGGCCTCCCCTGTCTCAGCCATGGCCTGTACCCTGCGTCCATTCCTACAAGAATCACACCACACCGTTCCTCACCTTGATGCTCGCGTAGGGCCGCCTCAGCACGCCGCTGCCAGAAACACGACACACGCGACACACCCGCCGGAGACACGCAAGGCATACGGACACGCCCTCACTCTAATACTTTCCGCAGCACTCTGGGCTCGGCGTGACGTCACCGATGCGCCTTTGTTTTACCCACAATGCCCGATGGTTTTGTCGACTTAGTCACATGGACATCTGAAGCACTTCGGTCGCTTTCCATCGAATAATAAGCATTGCTATTGAAGTTTGCGACTAAATAAATAGTCTTCCATTTTATAGTTAAATAATACTGATATATCATGGCATCCCCTCTCAGATAATTGACAACAGAAGGCGCCTTCCCTCTACGTCATTGCCTCGCTTGTTACTGCCTAAATATTTCACTATAAAACAAGGATTCCTCTCCAGGCTACATGCTATAAACCATTCCTCTGTGTGGGGCGGCGCGGTACAGCATCACGATTACTTGTACTTACGCCCCACGACTGCATGATCACTGCCGCCAAGTACACACATTGTACAGTCGCGGACAAAAGTCCTGCGCAGCTTTCAGCCCAGTGTGACTCCTGGTCACCTGAGGTTCGAACAAACGGACGAAGCACCAAACCAACAGAGATGGCACACGTGAAGTGTTTGTGTTGTTTGTGTACTGAATAAAATTCTTGGTGTCATATGACCCTGGCTGTTGCGGCGGCTGACCTCAATCACTCACTCACTCATTCACTCACTCACTCACTCACTCATGTAAAATTATCATCATAATCTGATAGCATTATGGTATCAGCGAGATTAAGATATGACACGTCATTTAATTCATGGGGAAAATTTACAAAGGTGTGGCAGGCAATAGTATTTTTTAGGTTTTATGTCTCATGACCACTAAGGGTAAATTGATCATGGCGTTAGACTGCATGAGACAAATGAAGAAATGCACAGTGTGTGTGTGTGTGTGTGTGTGTGTGTGTGTGTGTTCTCTCTCTCTCTCTCTCTCTCTCTCTCTCTCTCTCTCTCTCTCTCTCTCTCTCTCTCTCTCTCTCTCTCTCTCTCTCTCTCTCTCTCTCTCTTGTGTGTGTGTGTGTGTGTGTGTGTGTGTGTGTGTGTGTGACCAAACCGGATACAGTGGAACAGTGAAATAAACTTCCCCATCCCCTCCTCCTTTCCCTCCCCCTATCCTTTCCCCTCCCCATCCCTTCCCCTCTTCCCCTCATTTCTCTCTTCCCCTCCTCCTTCTCTTCCCCTCCCCCTTCCCTCCTTCCCCCCTTCCCCTCTTCCCCTCCCCCTCCTCTCCCCTCCCCCTATCAGCCTATTAGTGAATTGCATTATTTATAGATCCTTCACGAAATTGAATAATCATTTAATATAAGAAGAAATGCAAAGAAAAATATATAATCATTACAATTGCTTAGACGTGAAAAATAGAGTAAACATGGAAGTGCTCTTTGGTTTAAAAAAAAATGTATACAGTGTATTATGGAACAAGCTTTTGAGTTTAACGAGTGTGTTCAGTAGTATCTCCTTGTTTCGTTAGTAAATGTTGGCAGAGGTCATCACTGAGGGAGCGAGATGATGTGTGCTTATTCTGTAGTGTTATGAGTCAGTCACCTGAGATCTACAACATAAGTAAGTAGCTATGATTACACGCTGTAGTTATGTATTGCATATAATTAATTGTTACCACACCACACGAATTTTTTTTGATTTTTACATATTACTGTTATTACCTAAACAGTTTATATTGTTATCGCTCTAATCCCACATGTAAGGGTTAAAATCAACATTATTCGGAACTACACATGCCCATATAATCTTTCAATATGATCAAACATCATTAACGTATGACAATCCATCCAGGAATGGCAGAAAGACGTGACAACGCTGTCGACGTAATAACTAAAAGGGGTAGAATCACCGGAATGTGGGAGTGTGGAAAAAGTTCCAGAGAAATTTCTGAAATGGCAGGTGTATCTGTCAGCACCGTCAACAGGTGGATCAGAAGATGGCAGGAGGAAGATTCGGTGAAAACTAAACCGCGCAGTGGGAGACCCAAAGTTACTACCCAAGAAGACGTCAACCGTATTATGGACACCATACAGGTGCACCCTAAGTTGAATGCAGTGAAGCTCACTCGTGACCTACAGCTACCTTGCCACCCACGCACCACAAGGCGACGCTTGCATGAGAACAAAATCAATTGTTATGTGACTGCTAAAAAAGAGAAACTGTCCCAGTCACAGAAAGAATGTAGACTTGGTTTCGCTCTCCAGTATCTAACAGTAGATGAAAGTTTCTGGAAAAATGTTATATTTACAGACGAGAAAAACTTTATATCAGTTGAAGCAGGCGCAAGAATGTGCTGGAGATCAATTAACACCCGTTATTGTGACAAACATATTCAAGAAAAAGCAAGGAGTGGCAGAGTAAGTGTTAATTTTTGGGGATGGATGTGGGCGTGGGGCCCTGATGAACTTGTTACATTAGAAGGACGGTTTACAGGTCAAGACTACGTCAGTGTTTTAGAGGATGTATTGCTGCCGTCAGTGCGAGCAGTGTTACCACATCCACATCCTATTATTTTTGTTCATGACAGGAGTCCCGTCCACACTAATAACGTGGTGAGGGAGTGGCTCGCACAAAACCCAGAAATTCTCCCGCTAGATTGGCCCCCTAAGGGTTGCGATATAAATCTTATAGAAAATCTGTGGGCCATCATGTCTCGGGAATGGGATGTGGGTGATGACATCAGTTGTGCAGCCATTGAACGACATGCCCAGGAAGTGTGGGAATCTGTGCGCCGCCGTCCCAACATCTGCTACAATTTAGTGACATCCATGTCAAAGATAATTAGTGAAGTAGTTGATGCTCAGGGAGGTTGGACAAAATATTGAATGCTACAACAATACTGATTATTGGTATCTGAATACTTTTAACAGGAGGTATCCTGTCTGTCTGTATTTTTAATTAAATGCTTCATTTATGATTTGTATAAAAAATATTAAGTTTGATTTTAAAGTGTAAATGTTACTACACATAGTAAAACATTTTTCAATGCATATTTGGGTTTGTTTAATTTGTTATTTTTTCAAAAAGATTATCAATGGTGAGATAGGGTTTTGAATATACTCTAGTTACTCTGTAATAAATTATTAAGTGTTTCGATTGTAAGGCCAAATACAATTATTCAATACTATATATGCTTTTTATTATATACCACAAATTAATTGTGCCTTAATAAGGAGCAGAAATCCCTATTTGTTATAACAGGGTTTGGTCAATATTTGACTGATTACAATAAGGGGTTAAATATAGTTCTAACTATATGAACTGCGTGACCTCTTTCCTATAAGGTACTATGTGATATAACTTTGCATATTCTAATAATTGTTATGCTTATGAAATAATTGAGAATCCCACAACCCTTGATCTTCACCTCCCTCCACGGAAAGCCCATAACCCTTATCTGCACACACCTCCACTTTCCTGTCACAGTTTCCCCATACTCGTTCACACACACACACACACACACACACACACACACACACACACACACACACACTGTGCATTTCTTCATTTGTCTCATGCAGTCTAACGCCATGATCAATTTACCCTTAGTGGTCATGAGACATAAAACCTAAAAAATACTATTGCCTTCCACACCTTTGTAAATTTCCCCCATGAATTAAATGACGTGTCATATCTTAATCTCGCCAATACCATAATGCTATCAGATTATGATGATAATTTTACATGAGTCAGTGAATGAGTGAATGAGTGAGTGAGTGATTGAGGTCAGCCGCCGCAACAGCCAGGGTCATATGGCACCAAGAATTTTATTCAGTACACAAACAACACAAATACTTCACGTGTCCCATCTCTGATGGTTTGGTGCTTCGTCCGTTTGTTCGAACCTCAGGTGACCAGAAGTCACGCTGGGCTGAAAGCTGCGCAGGAGTTTTGTCCGCGACTGTACAGCATCACGATTACTTGTACTTAGCCCCACGCCTACATGGTCACTGCCGCCAAGGACACACATTGTACAGCATCACGATTACTTGTACTTAAACCCCACGCCTGCATGGTCACTGCCGCCCAGGACACGCATGTACACCATCATGATTGAAATGCCAGTTGAATACTCGAATACTGAAATAACTTCTAGAGAGATTTACACTTCCGTATATTTGCCATAAACGATTTGTGGACATGACTTTACTTAGCCATCGTGGCTCGTCCTTGGCCCCTGTGTGGATGTAGATGTGGACATGACAAACAACCCCAGGCAGCTCCACTGTCCACTCTACTGAAGCCACTCCTGCTCTCTCTCTCTCTCTCTCTCTCTCTCTCTCTCTCTCTCTCTCTCTCTCTCTCTCTCTCTCTCTGATGTGTCATTTATATTCCTGATTTTAGTGGTGACGGTGAACAGCGGTGATTATGGGGATGAAGGTGGCAGGGGTTGTTAAGTGTTTGGTAAAGTTGTGGAGAGAGAGAGAGAGAGAGAGAGAGAGAGAGAGAGAGAGAGAGAGAGAGAGAGAGAGAGAGAGAGAGCAGGAGTGGCTTCAGTAGAGTGGACAGTGGAGCTGCCTGGGGTTGTTTGTCATGTCCACATCTACATCCACACGACCTTTTTGCTGGGGGCTTCGTGGTGCAGTGGTTAGCACACTCGGCTCACAATCGAGAGAGCCCGGGTTCGATTCCCGGGAGGAGTGGAAACATTTAGGCGGCTTTTCCGATACACTACGCCCCTGTCCACCCAGCAGTGAATGGGTACCAGATATTAATCGGGGGTTGTGTCCCGTCTCGTGGAATCTGTTCCTTTCTCCTATAATTCCTTCCCCCTCCTGTCTCTCTCCGGCATGTGACCACAGATGTTGCGCCGACTAAACAAAACTTTCTTTTTTTGTCCTTTTTGCTTAATTCCATTGCCTCGAGTTACTATTGAATAGTATATTTCGAATAGGCTTTCTAGAGTGATAGTCATTATGTATTCAGTATATTAAGGACATTGATCAGCCTTAGCTTATTGAGAGAACAAAAGTAACCAACTTTGTCTTTTTTCTTATTTTGTTATCATGATGTTACTCAACGCAGGGATTTGCTTAATCTTGCGTCGTTGTACTCTTCAGTAAGTTTTGATCCTAGTTCGGCGACCAGAACTGATTGGCATACTCTAGGTGTGGCCTTACAAATACCATGTATAGCCATTTTATTACTTCTGGGAGTTTGTGATCAATAATAATCAAAGATTTTTTACTATTACTCGCTGCTGTACATTGATTGTTCATTTTGATATTGCTACTCGTGATAACGTAGAGACATTTTCCTGATTAACATTTACGAGTTCCCGATAGTTAACATTGTATGGGAAAAAAATATTTATCTTTTTTTTTTTTTTTTTTTTTTTTTACAGCAAAGGAGACAGTTCAAGGGCACAAAAAAAGTAAACATTAATAAAAAAAAAAGCCCGCTACTTGCTGCTGCTTATGTGCATGAACCTACATTTTTTTTTTCAGTGTTGGAACACACTTGCCTCTTGTCGCTCTAGGCTGTGTTATTTATTAAGGTCGATATGGATTTTGTCGCAATACGCAGCACGTGTTACTTACCCGGATAATTTGGTGTCATTTGGGAAGTTGGATCCTTTTGATAATAGGTTATTCTCAAGATCATTTACTTACATTCTGAAAAATACATAGGCTCAAAATCGCCTCCGAACATGAGCCGCGGCAGTGTCTATCCACTTACCACGCCTGCGGTAACTCAGTTACGGGTGCACGGAGCCGTGGTAACTTTTGGCCTTACCACGGCTCTGGTAAGTGGTTGATGAATGCCGATTTACCGGGTGGGCGGAGATACCGCGAGACTTACCAGACAGAGGTCCGGTAAATGGTTTGATGAATCCCGCCCCAGAGGTCCGGTAAATGGTTTGGTGAATCCAGCCCCTGATCTGCGCATGCGCGGAACCCGATGTTTACAAACACAATGTTGATATCGTAGTTTGTCCAGGCAAGATGGCGGTAAGACAGCATAGCAGCTTTTATGGGAAAAAGGCCAAATTCAAGGACGACATGGACCTCATAATTCAGATAGCCTACTGTTAAATGAAGAGTATCCGAGAAACATGACCATCAATCAGAAGATAGTGTAAGTTATCTCATTTATCACATTTACCGACATACAAGGGGTGTAGGTTATCTCATTTATCACATTTACTGACATACAAGGGGTGTAGGTTATCTCATTTATCACATTTACCGCCATACAAAGTGTGTAGGTTATCTCATTTATCACATTTACCGACATACAAGAGGTGTTCATTTATCACATTTACTGAGATACAAGGGGCCCAGGTTATCTCATTTATCACATTTAATGACATACAAGGGGTGCAGGTGTTCTCATTTATCGCATTTACCAACATACAAGGGGTGTGAATTACCTCATTTATCACATTTACCGACATACAAGGGGTGAAGGTTATCTCATTTATCACATTTACCGACATACAAGGGGTGCGGGTTATCTCATTTATCACATTTACCGACATACAAGGGGTGCGGGTTACCTCATTTATCACATTTACTGACATACAAGGGATGAAGGTTATCTCATTTATCACATTTACCGACATACAAGGGGTGCTGGTTATCTCATTTATCACATTTACCGACATACAAGGGGTGCAGGTTACCTCATTTATCACAGTTACTGACATACAAGGGGTGAAAGTTATCTCATTTATCACATTTACCGACATACAAGGGGTGCTGGTTATCTCATTTATCACATTTACCGACATACAAGGGGTGAAGGTTACCTCATTTATCACATTTACTGACATACAAGGGATGAAGGTTATCTCATTTATCACATTTACCGACATACAAGGGGTGAAGGTTATCTCATTTATCACATATACCGACATACAAGGGGTGCAGGATATCTCATTTATCACATTTACCGACATACAAGGGGTGTAGGGTACCTCATTTATCACATTTACTGACATACAAGGGGTGTAGGTTATCTCATTTATCACATTTACCGACATACAAGGGATGCAGGTTATCTCATTTATCACATTTACCGATATACAAGGGGTGTAGGTTATCTCATTTATCACATTTACTGACATACAAGGGGTGCTGGTTATCTCATTTATCACATTTACCGACATACAAGGGGTGCTGGTTATCTCATTTATCACATTTACTGACATACAAGGGGTGCTGGTTATATCATTTATCACATTTACCGACATACAAGGGGTGCTGGTTATCTCATTTATCACATTTACCGATATACAAGGGGTGTAAGTTATCTCATTTATCACATTTACTGACATACACGGGGTGTAGGTTACCTCATTTATCACATTTACTAACATACAAGGGGCGCAGGAAGAAATTTTCATATTTCAAGCAATTTTCAAATTCAGAATATACGTCATCATTTTCTAAAAGATTAAAAAAATAAACTTAGGTGGGATGTATCACGATAGGCAGTCGACAGAAGACACGATACCGTCCCTTTCATAAATATTTATTACAGCCTTGCCAGTTCCAAAAAATATACAAAACAACTGATATCCATAAATAGTACAATAACAAATGTATGCATAATTCTAGTATGTCTCGTAAAGGGGGAAGAATCAAGTGTGGATTGGTGAAAATGGTAAAAAAGTGCACTATGCGAGGGTATTATATTGGCATGTGGAGTGAATGGGCGAGAATGAAATACCAAGAGGGATAACAGAGTAAAAGGAATGTTGTGAGTGTGAGAAGACAACCCCACTATGTAATGGAAGAACAGTGTCTGTGTACCAGAGAGAGAGAGAGAGAGAGAGAGAGAGAGAGAGAGAGAGAGAGAGAGAGAGAACCATTATACATGAATAAAAAAATCCGCTTTTACCCCCTATCAATCCTTACCACTACTGTCACCACCACCACTACCACTCCCATCACCATCATCACCACCAACACCTTCACTACTACCAACACCTTTACCACCATCACAACCGCCATCACCACCAACACTACCACCACCGTCACCACTACCCCCACCACTACCACTACTGCCACTACTACCATCATCAACATCCTCACCACCATAGCGATCATCACCATCAGCAAAGAATTAAACATGGAACCAAAGATGAACCGAAACACCCCCGGAGATGGAGGAAATGGAGGCTCTAACAGTGTATTCCCAGAGAAGAAAAAGACTGATATGTTTGGAGTAATAGAAGTGGAGTAGGGAAAGGGGAGGGAGACGGGGAAGAAGTTATGAGATAAAAAGGGGTTGGGGGGGATAATAGTAATAGGAGGGGAAGGGATCGGAGGTGGAGGCAGTTGTAATGAAATAAAGGGTATAGGGATGAAGCTGTGTGGGAGATAGTTGATTGAATGGGAGGGGAAGGGTAGCACTGTGTGAAACTACAAAAAGAGGATGAAAGAAAAGGAGGGCTGGGAAGGGAAGGAGAAGCCTGGGAGTGAGAGGGAAACTTGTAAGGGAGACACTTGGAAAGGGTTAGTGTAGGGGCAGGTGAGGAAAGGGCGAGACATTATATGGGATGAGGAAAGGACATGAGGAAAGGAGGGTGAGCAAAGGAGGCTGGCGGGAATGGATAGGCAAGTAAGGCCAGAAAGACATTTCACAGGCACGCTCGTCCCTCTCACCTCCCCTTTACTCTTCACCCGTCTCACTTACCCTTTCGCTCTCCTACTACCTCTAACATTTTAAGGACTCAGTTTACCTTGCAGCAGGATGTCTCGCCCACGGATGCAAACATACATTACATTTATTATTTTTTTTACATGCTAGCCCGTAGCACCACTAGGCTTTTTTAAGGGCAGTGGTTCCCAAACTTTTTTCACATGATGTCCCCTAGTGATTTATATATATATATATATATATATATATATATATCTATATATATATATATATATATATATATATATATATATATATATATATATATATATATATAAAACTCACGTGAAGATGATTCAAACAGTGTTACTCCCACACAATATTATGTGTGTGTGTGTGTGTGTGTGTGTGTGTGTGTGTGTGTGTGTGTGTGTGTGTGTATGTAGTTATTTCTTGCAAAACCGCAATTTTTGGCAGACGGAATCACGCCCCCCCAGGGGGGCGTACCCCCCGTCTGGAAACCACTGCTTTAGGGGCCTAGTGGTCGACCCAAGCCCGTCATGGCGCAGACGAGTGTTTATAGTGGCGCCATGTATTCTTGGCTCATGCTGCCCCCCGGAGCTCATTTTTTATTCACTTGGATGGTTCTTCTAGAGTCCGGGCTGATGGGTGGTCTTCAGGACAGCATGTGGCTATCTTAGGCCACTCATCGGTGACTGAAAAATCCCAGGTGGTAGCGGCGGATTCGAACCCGCGTCGTCCAGAACGCGGTGAATGCGGGGCCCGCACGCTAACCACTCAGCCACCGCTTCCCTTGATTTATGATTTGTGAGCTTATTTCCGGAACAGACACAAGCAAATGTTAACCATAACAACCTCGGACGTTTCCGTATATCTTTAGCACTACTATTATTCACTCCCTCCCTCCCTCTCTGACTTCCTTACCCTCTCACTGACTGACTCACTCCTACACTCCCTCGTTCGCTCACTCATTTCCTCTCCCCTTTTTATATCTTAGTTTTACTTAGTATTATCATTCTCTCCATCTTTCTTTCATCATTCGTATATCCCTTTTTCTTCCTTTTTTATTATCATCCTTGCTCCTCTCTTTCCATCCATTATCACATTTAATTTATCTGCCTATATCCTTAATTCCATCAGTCTTTCCAAAGCACACCATATCACTCACCTCGTCACTCTCACCTCACCTTCACTCTTCACCTGCCTCTCACTCACTCATTCCCTCTCACACTCCTGACAACTCTCTAGATGACCCCGTTTGCATTGCAACATATGCCTCGCGCTCACGTGTATACACACATATACATAAATGCATGCATATACATACATACATACATGTGTAGTACATGTATTTATGACTTCTCCTAATGAATCTGGTTTCCGAACAAATACAGGCAAATTTTATTGTCACAGCAACCTCTAACTTTCCAACACATATTTAAAGGTGAAGGTGGGTACATACGCTACGACTGCGCGTGGCTGCGGTGCTCATCTCCGATCCGTTGGCCCATTGAGCCTGTGGTAGGTAACAACCAGTTTCGCCGGGACACGGGGCAATGTGAAATCCGGATTGCCACAGTTTACGAATCTTTAAGAATACAATTATTCACTTAATGATTCACTTACTTCCTCCTTCATGCATTCACTCACTCTCACTCATTCACTTCTTTTCTCCCTTCTTTTTACATCTTACTTCTATTCACCATTATTTTTTCTCTTCATTTCGGTTTATCATTTACATCCTTCCTTTCCTTCCGTCCTTTTTTCCTGCATCTCCCTTTTCATCTGTTTTCGCAATTTCATTTTTATTTATCCATTCTGCATGGTGTTCATCGTCACTTACATAACATCACACGCTGCCTGCCCTCCCTTCCTCCACACTCATCACCTTCCTCAATCACTCCACACCTGCCCAAACCACCTAACCTTACCTGCCTACATACCTAGCGGCTCAATTGCCACTACCTTTTCCTCCTCCTCCTCCTCCTCCTCCTCCTCCTTCTCCTCCTCCTGCTGCTCCTCCTTCTCCTCCCCTGACAGACAAGACTGGAGCTGTAACTCAGGACAGTAAACAGATGGCCAGAATCCTCAACAGTAACTTCGCATCCATATTCACAGTCGAGGACATCGAAACCATGCCCGAGAGCCCTGACCCGCCGAGGGGAATCACGCCCTTGAAAATTGACTGAATATGCGACCAAGAAGTGAAAGAGTATTTGGATAAACTCGACACGAACAAGTCAACAGGACCTGACGGTTTGTCCCCGCGGTTATTAAAAGAGCTTAAACAACAAATACTTCAGCCACTCACTAACATATTCAACCAGTCTGTTCAATTGAACAAGATCCCGGACAACTGGAAGATGGAGAACGTAACACCGATTTTCAAAAAAGGAGACAAAAGTGTTGCATTAAACTACAGGCCCATAAGTTTGATATCAGTGGCAGGAAAAATACTCGAAAAGATTGTTAGAGACAAACTTGTTAAATTTTAGAAGACACTAATGTAATCTCCGACACCCAACATGGCTTCAGAAACAAGCGCTCCTGCCTAACGAATTCATAAAACTTCTTCCAAGGTATATATAAGAACTGGGATGCCCACATCCCAAGTGATGTTATATACTTGGACTTTCAGAAAGCCTTCGACAAGGTACCGCACGAGCGACTCCTTAAGAAACTGCACTCGGCGGGCATTGGAGCCGATCTGATCGCGTGGATAAGAGATTAGCTCACCGACAGAAAACAACGAGTACTACTCAACGGACAGCCTTAAGATTGGCTTCCAGTCACTAGTGGAGTTCCTCAAGGGTTAGTGCTGGGACCCATTCTCTTCATCATATATATCAACGACCTCGAATCAGGACTGAAATCCACATTATCGAAATTTGCTGATGACACCAAGGTGGGGGGAAAGGCCCTCACAAAGACCGACTGCGAAATCCTTCAGAAAGACCTCAATCACATTATCGAATGGTCGGAAAAATGGCAAATGTCCTTTAATGTTGACAAATGCAGAGTCATGCACATTGGGTCCAGAAATAGTAACCACACATACATCATGAGTGGGAGACCTCTGCAAGCGATGCAGGAGGAAAAGGATCTTGGAGTCACTATCAGCAGTGACCTGAAACACGCGAATCACTGTAAAAAAGCATACAACAAAGCCAACACTATGCTCGGGTTCATAGCGAGGAATTTCGAGTGTAAAACGCCAGACGTGACGCTATCCTTGTATAATTCCATGGTGAGACCGCACCTCGAGTATGCAGTACAGTTCTGGTCTCCTAATTACAGAAAGGACATTGATTTACTGGAAGGGATTCAACGACGCGCCACGAAGATGATACCAACCTTAAGGGCTCAACCGTACGATGAACGACTCAAGCGACTCAATCTCTTTACATTGGAGAAAAGACGCCTACGAGGGGATATGATTCAAGTCTTCAAGTATGTGAAAAAAAATCAATAACGTCTATTACTTCAAATTCTTTGAACTGCAAACGAACCTAAGAACAAGAAATAACGGTTTACCCATTCAGTCTAGTCGATGTAACACATACATCGGAAGGAGTTTCTTTTCAAACCGAGTCATCCGTCACTGGAACAATCTTCCTTCAGAAGTAGTAAATGCGAATACTATCAACTTCTTCAAATATAGAATCGACCGTCACTTCGCTGCGTCGGGAGTAAACTGAATATTGAGGTGCTTTCATCTGCTCCTCAATATCAAGGTGCTTTCATCTGCTCCTCAATGTCGAGGTGCTTTCATCTGCTCTCCAGGCCCCAAGTGGCTGTCGAGCAGATTAAATCACCAAAGCGGGCAACCTCGTAATGAGCCAATAGGCTTTCTGCTGCCTGCATTGCCATGTTTCCATGCTTCCATGTTTCCATGTTAACTTCTTCTCTTTCTCCATCAGTATCACCATCCTTCCAATAACTTATATATATATATATATATATATATATATATATATATATATATATATATATATATATATATATATATATATATATATATATATATATATATATATATATATATATATATAAACATCGGAACAGCAAATATCGTTCCCCCAACGCCTTATTCACTATGAACATTATCATCATTATTATTATCGTCCTCATTATCATCGTTGTCGTCATATATTTCTTGCTCCTATTCCCTCTCATATCTTTCTTATTCTTTCCGCTTTTTCCTACCTTCACAATCCCACTATCTCTGAGGTGTCTTCTTTCTTCTGTGTCTGACATCGAAGTTCTCTTTCTTCCTCTCCTCTCCGTTCCTCCTTGTCCCTCCTCCTCCCTTTCCTCCTACCCACTCCCCTCCTTTTAACCTTTACTTTCACTGATCCTCGCCCGTCGTATCTGCCTTTGTCTTCCTTTTCACATCGCTTCCCCTGCATGCATCTTACTTCCTACTCCCAACTCTCTTGTCCCCAGCCTATTTCATGCCAAACCCCAATTCAAATTTTCCTCTCACCTGCATCCCTCCCTCCATCACTATTCTGTCACTCCCCCATCACCTACACTCTACTCCCTACCTTGCCCCAACTTCTTTTCTTTACTCTCTCATCACTTCCATACCAATCTATAGAGCAGTGGTTAGCGTTCCCAGGTACGAATCCGCTGGCCCAGATTCAAATTCCGGCCTGGGGAGTCGGCGTGCATCCTTCCTTTCGGGCTGGTCGATTAATGGATATCTGGAGACACCTGGGGATGGGAAACCGTGGCAATCCGGACCTTCACACTAGCCCGTGTCCCAGGGTAATGGGCTTTTCTCCACCGCAGGCTCAATAGGCCAATGCGACGAGATGAGCATCGCAGCCGTGGGCAGCAACAGTGTATACACCCAACTTTACCTAACTTTACCTTACATATGGTCAATCAGTTTCCAGCAAGCACCCTTTACCACTGTCACCATCACCCCTTTGCTGTCACCATCACCACTCCCGTCACCCTCCTTCCCCACTCCATCATTCCAGCCCCACACGATGCCACCCTGACCCTCACCTGGCCAAACTAACAGGACGCTACAGATTTAATGGACCTTCACCGCTATCGACTGGTTTGGGCGCGTATATTTGGTCGCCTTTATAATTTATGTTATTTGACGGAGAAGGTTTTGTACCTGCGGTCTGTCTCTTATTTTGTCTTGGTCTGCATTTCTTTCTGTGTTAGTATGTGAATTGCAATACTACTACTACTACTACTACTACTACTAATAATAATAATAATAATAATAATAATAATAATAATAATAATAATAATAATAATAATAATAATATTAATAATAATAATAATAATAATAATAATAATAATAATAATAATAATAATATTAAAAATAATAATAATAATGATAACAATAATAATAATAAAAATAATAATGATAATAATAATAATAATAATAACTATAATAATACCATTCATACTACTACTGCTTCTACTACTGCTAATAATATTGTCGTTAATATCTGATTATACGATCGCAGTATTTGACAATACCTGCTCTACATAGTTATCAAGAATAGAAAATATAAAACTGAAAATGCCATCAGCCCCCGGTGGTATCCTGGGTTTCGATACTACTTTGAACACACACTCTCTCTCTCTCTCTCTCTCTCTCTCTCTCTCTCTCTCTCTCTCATTTTTTTTTACAGCAAAGGAGACAGCTCAAGGGCACACAAAAAAGGAAACAATAATAAAAAGAAGCCCGCTACTCGCTGATCCTATAAAAAAAAAAAATCAAAAGAGGTGGCCGAAAGAGAGGTCAATTTCGGGAGGAGAGGTGTCCTGATACCCTCCTCTTGAAAGAGTTCAAGTCGTAAGCAGGAGGAAATACAGATGAAGGAAGATTGTTCCAGAGTTTACCAGCGTGAGGGATGAAAGATTGAAGATGCTGGTTAACTCTTGCATAAGGGGTTTGGACAGTATAGGGATGAGCATGAGTAGAAAGTCGTGTGCAGCGGGGACGCGGGAGGGGGGGAGGCATGCAGTTAGTAAGTTCAGAAGAGCAGTCAGCGTGGAAATATTGATAGAAGATAGAAAGAGAGGCAACATCGCGACGGAATTTAAGAGGTAGAAGACTATCAGTATGAGGAGGAGAGCTAATGAGACGAAGAGCCTTAGACTCCAGTCTGTCCAGAACAGCTGTGTGAGTAGAGCCCCCCCACACGTTACATGCATACTTCATACGAGGGCGGACAAGGCCCCTGTATATGGATAGCAACTGAGCGGGGGAGAAGAACTGGCGGAGACGATACAGAACGCCCAACCGCGAGGAATCTGATTTAGCGAGAGAGGAGATATGAAGTTTCCAGTTGAGATTTTGAGTTAAGGATAGACCGAAGATATCTAGTTCTGAAGAAGGTGACAGCTAAGTGTCGTCGAAGAATAGGGGATAGGTGTTTGGAAGATTGTGTCGAGTTGATAGGTGGAGAAATTGAGTTTTTGAGGCATTGAAGGACACAAGGTTCTTTCTACCCCAATCGGAAATGATAGCAAGGTCTGAGGTTAAGCGTTCTGCAGCCTCCATTCTGGAGTCGTGTACTTCCTGTTGGGGTGGCATTCTATTGAAAGAAGTTGAATAATGCAGAATGGAGTCGTCGGCGTAAGAGTGGACAGGACAGTTTGTTATGGAAAGAAGATCATTGATGAATAACAGGAAGAAAGTGGGTGATAAGACAGAGCCCTGTGGAACACCACTGTTGATAGGTTTAAGCGAAGAACATTGACCGTCTACCACCGCAGAGATAGAACGGGCGGAAAGGAAACTGGAGATAAAGAAACAGAGAGAGGGATAGAATCCGAAAGAGGGCAGTTTAGAAAGCAAAGACTTGTGCCAGACTCTATCGAAGGCTTTCGATATGTCTAGCGCAACTGAAAAACTTTCACCGAAACGGCTAAGAGAGGATGACCAAGAGTCAGTTAAGAGAGCAAGAAGATCGCCAGTAGAACTCCCCTTGCGGAGCCCATACTGGCGATCAGATAGAGGGTTAGAAGAGGAAAGGTGCTTTTGAATCTTCCGGTTAAGGATTGATTCAAAAACTTTAGATAGACAGGAAAGTAAAGCTATACGGCGGTAGTTTGAGGGATTGGAACGTTCACCCTTCTTAGGCACAGGCTGTACAAAGGCATACTTCCAGCAGGAAGGAAAGGTAGATGTTGATAGGCAGAGACGAAAGAGTTTGACAAGGCAGGGTGTCAGCACGGAAGCACAGTTTTTAAAGACAATAGGAGGCACTCCATCAGGTCCATAAGCCTTCTGAGAGTTGAGGCCAGAGAGGGCATATAAAACATCATTATGAAGAATCTTAGTAACAGGCATAAAGGAGTCAGAGGGGGTATGAGTAGGAGGAATATGCCCAGAATCGTCTAAGGTGGAGTTCTTACAGAAAGTTTGAGCGAAGAGTTTAGCCTTAGAGATAGATGAGACGGCAGTGCTCCCGTCAAGGTTAAGGAGAGGAGGGAAAGAGGAAGAAGTGAAATTGGTGGAGATATTTTGGGCTAGGTGCCAGAAGTCACGGGAAGAATTAGAAAAATAAAGGTGTTGACATTTTCTGTTATTGAAAGAGGTTTTGGTAAGTCGGAGAATAGATTTGGCACAATTCCGGGCTGAAATGTAAAGTTCATAGTTAGTAGGGGTGCGAGGGCTCTGGAACCTTTTGTGAGCTGCATATCTATCTTTAATAACACGAGAACAAGCATGATTAAACCAAGGCTTTTTAGCATGAGAAGTAGAGAAAATACGTGGAATGTATGCCTCCATTCCAGAGACAATCACCTCTGTGATGCGCTGGGCACACACAGAGGGGTCTCTCTCCTGGAAGCAGTAATCATTCCACGGGAGATCGGAAAAGTACATCATCAGGTCGTCCCACCGAGTTGAGGCAAAATGCCCGAAGCATCGCCTCAACATATTATGCCCTAACATATTATGGCACTTTCTGAGAGGCGGAAAAAAAGTGGCGATTATCGCTAGTTTGGTTACAAAAGTAACGAAGATACCGATATATATTTAAATAAGTAGCGGATGGCCGATAACCCGATTTTGTTATCAGCGATAAAATATCGCGATAACATATCGCGATAACGCCCAGCTATGCTGTCCACTGACCTAGTCGACCCCAAGCAATGGTGGTCCTTGGTGAAGGAGAGGCAGGGCACCACCACCCAGGACAGAATCCCGCCCCTCAAAACGGCAGCTGGCCACTGGGGGGTTAAAAACAAGGACAAGGCGGACCTCCTGGCAACACATTTCAGCAGGAAAATGAGTGTCCCTGAGCCAGAGAGGCAGCCTCTCGCCCTTACCCGCCTGTGTGACACCAGCCTGGGCAGCCTGGTGATAGCGGAGGACGCCGTGGCCCAGCACCTCCTCAGTATGAACACCAAAAATGCTCCAGGCTCAGAAGGCATCAGTCCCTTTCCCCTTAAAGCACTGCGCGGGAGAGCTAACTAGACCCATCACCCTACTATTCCGTCAGTGCTCACAGAGCGGCTCCTGGCCAAGCCTGTGGAAGAAGGCACGTGTTACACCCGTGCACAAGAAGGGAGAGAGGACAGACCCTGCCAACTACCGCCCCATATCGCTCCTGTCGGTGGTCAGTAAGATACTGGAGCGGATCATTTCTGAGCAGCTGACACGACACCTGGAGGAGCACCACCTCATGTCCACACTACAGCATGGATTTAGGAAGGGAGCCTCAAATCTGCTCCCCCTGCTGTCCAAGGCCTGGCAAGACAGCCTGGACTCAGGCCGTCCCTCGCTCGTCGTTGCCCTCGACATTGCAGGGGCTTTCGACTGTGTGTGGCATGGCGGCCTGCTTGCCAAACTTCAGCAACTCGGGGTCACGGGACAGCTGTTGGATCTGTTGTCGTGCTACCTGCAAGGCCGCAGCCTGAAAGTCATTGTGGGGGGCTACACGTCCGCCATGCACCCGATGGAGGCTTCTGTTCCACAGGGGTCGGTCCTGGGCCCCATCCTGTGCAACCATCTTCCACAATGACCTCATCCAGAGCCTCCCGGCAATCTCGGCATATGCAGACGATTGCACCCTGTCCTGCAGCTACTCCAGGGAGGAGGCAGAAAATGCGGTGGCTGAGTCGACAGCGTGGCGGCGCCGCGTTCGGGACGACGCGAGTTCAATCCCCGCCCGGTGCCACCAAGCTGGGATTTTTCAGCCGCCGCCGAGTGGCTTAAAACTACCCACATGCTGTCCAGAAGACCACCTATCAACCCGGACTCTAGATTCTAGGGTTAAAGATGAGCTCCGGGAGGGCAGCATGAGCCAATGCAAGATGACGCCACTATAAACAATGGCCTGCGCCACAACGGGCTGGGCCATGCCATCAGGCCCCTCAAAAGACAAGCCTACCGGCGCCACAGGCGAAGATGTAAAAAAAAAAAAAAAAAAAAAAAAACGCCAACTTGGTGACATCATGGCCTGGGGAAGACGGTGGCAAGTCACGTTTGCTGCCGAGAAGACCCAGGCCATGATTATATCACGCTCAGCCGAGGACGCCAGACTACTCAAGGGATAGCAGAGGTTTGGAGACGACACCCTGGCCATTAGGGACGCCATCAACATCCTTGGGGTGGAGGTCGACTCCAAACTCAGCTTCGACTGCCTCCTTGAGATCGTGGTGCGCGAGGCATCCCTGAGAGTGACACTCTTGCGTCGAGTCCGCCACCTTCTCGACGCTGATGGACTCCTAAGGCTGTACAAGGCCCAGGTGAGGCCCATCATGGAGTATAGCCCCCTCACCTGGATGAGTAGCGCCCAGTGCCACCTCTCCCTGTTTGACAAGATGCAGAGGCGTGCTGAAAACCTCATATACGGTGCCTGTGACCTCCAGCAGCAGCAGGGACGACGAAAGGGACACCGGCAACAGCAGCAATGGCAACAGCAACAACAACTTCCGCACCACCGTCACCATCCGAGACAGGACGGCCCCCGCCACCAGATGGATAGTCTGGAGCACCGCAGGAGGGTCGGTGCCCTCACAGTGCTGCACAAGGCCCAGGTGCACAATACCTCGCTGCCCTCGGAGTCCCATGGGGGAGGTCATAGCGAGCTACGAGAACGATAGCGTCTGGCGATCTCCTCCTCGAAGTACAAAGGACCCGCACGCTGAGGTGTCAGCGGGCTTTCACCTGTGCCACAGCAACACTGTGGAACGCCCTTACGGCTGAAGTGGACGTCTCAGCCGTGTGCACCTAGCTTGTCAAGACAGCTGCCCACCTGTGGTGACCGCGAACAATACGGACTTAAAGGGGGGGGCCACACCCACATTAATACAAAAAAAAAAAACTAATAGTGATACTGGGTAAGCTTTAGGATGATAACTTCTTTAGCTCAAGAAATCCCACGCCCTATTAATAATCTTTTCAACCTATGTGCTCTTGTTTAAAGAGAGAGAGAGAGAGAGAGAGAGAGAGAGAGAGAGAGAGAGAGAGAGAGAGAGAGAGAGAGAGAGAGAGAGAGAGAGAGAGAGAGAGAGAGAGAGAGAGAGAGAGAGATTGCTCTGGATGAGCCACAAGGACTGATAAAAAGATTTAACACGTAAATGCTGAGGGAAGGAAGAAGATCGAAGGCCGAAACTGTTAATGCTCCTCTTCCTCTTCCTCCTCCTCCTCCTGCTCTTTCTTCTTCTTTTTCGTTTTCTTTTTCATTTTTTTTTCATCCTTTTCTTCTACTTCTTCTTCTTGTTCTTCTTGTTCTTCTTGTTCTTCTTCTGCTTCTTCTTCCTTTTTTCTTTTTTTCTTCTTATTTTTCTTTGTTATATTGAATGTAATATATATTATCATCTTGTTAAAAAAATGATAATATTTTAGGTTATTTTCCTCCTTCCTTTTTCCTCAAATTCTTACTCTATCATTTCTTATAATATTGATATTTTTCTTTATAATTCTTCTTATTTCGAACAAAACTGCCTACATCATGCACGATTAATTACAATCATTTTCTTATTTATCAAAGTTGTTTTCCTTTACATACTCCTCTTCTTCCTCCTCCTGCTCCTTCTTTTTCTTATCCGCGTATAATCATAATAATGCATCATCTGTAGTCGCCATTGCGACTGGATTATTCGTCACCCTCATAACCAAAAGCATCGTCACCCTCGGTTTGAGCTGCATTATCACTAACATAGCTGGTGGCACCTGTAAAACTACTTATCATATCATTAAGTATTCATCCGTGTAATTACTGTAATGCAGAACCTCTGAAATGCGGCGCGTTGGGAAGGGAAATGTTTTTTTTTTTTTTTCGGCCTTAACTGTCTCTGTTCTGTGCATTTTTCAGCAGTTATTCGCACGGTAGTTAAGCGGGATCTAAATCATATAAAATTAATGTATTCATGATTCTTGAGTTTTTTTTCTTTCCTCTTTCGAGCGTTCATCAGTCACGAGAAAATATACCTCTTCCTCATTTTGTTTGTTAGATAGAAAATAAAGATAGGTAGATAGATAGACTGCTATAAACAGAGAGAGAGAGAGAGAGAGAGAGAGAGAGAGAGAGAGAGAGAGAGAGAGAGAGAGAGAGAGAAGGGAGGAACTGAAGAGCAAGTCTTAAGAGAAACATAATGGAAGAGCCAACTTACCTCAGGAAGGAAGCATTGCAAGGTTTGGGAGGAGGAAGAAGTGGAGGAGGAGGAGGAGGAGGAAAAGTATTGCCGTTAAAAGGAGTTTTTCTTTCTGGAACAGCAGGAACAGTGGAAAGCAAGAAGAGAAAACGCTTGAAATACGAAAATGGGAAGAAAAATCGTATAAATGGAAAAGGGTCGCAAAAAGAGGAGGTAGAAGAGGAAGATGGAATAGCCTACGCTTAGAAGTTGGATTAAATAGCCTGCGCTTAAGGCGAAGTAATTAAGAAAAAAAAAATCGGAAGAGGAGGGAAAGAATGAATTAATTTAAGGGAAGCAAGGCAGGAAAGGAATATAGAGAAAAAAATAACGAAAGGAGAAACACTTAGGGAGAAAGAAAGGATGGAGGAAGAGATGGAAAAGTTGAATATGAAAATGGCTGGAAACTAGAAGAGGGTGAACAATGAGACGGCAAGAATATTGGAAGGAAAGAGGTGTAGTTAAGAAAGAAAGGCAAAAGTGAGGGACGAAAGGAGAGGGAGAGGCCGCTCATTCTCTTCCGTGGAGAGCAGTACAAACTCTTCCCGGATGAGACTGTGTGTGTGAGTAGTGTGTGTGTGTTGCTGTCTCCCTGTCGTTGTCTGTAAATATCTTGCGTCGCTCGGCTTTCCATGAAGATACGAACTTGTGCCCAACAAATATGAGAGGAAGGAGAGGGTGAAGGAAAGAGTGGATGAGGAAGAAATGAAGGAGGAAAGGATAAGGAGGGAGGGAGAAAAAGGAGGGATTGAGGACGAGGATGGCAAGAATCAATTGAGGAAGAGAGAGAGAGAGAGAGAGAGAGAGAGAGAGAGAGAGAGAGAGAGAGAGAGAGAGAGAGATGGGGGGGCATGTGGAACCAAGTGAATAAAAGTTTACCTTTGATCAGCTTTGAGACGTAAAAAAATGGTTTGTCAGGGTCTGAGCTAAGTGGTCTGCTTTTTTTTCCATCCTTTCCGTTTTTGTTCTTTCGTAACTCCATGGTTTACTTCCTTTCTTCATTATTTCATTTCTACTTTCCTTTCACACTTCCTTCTTTCCATCTTCCTTTGTTCTCTCGTTCCTGCTTCTCCTTTTTGTTCCCTTTCTTGGTTCTTTCCTTACCTCCTTTCTATTGTTTTTTTTTTCTTTTCCGTCATTCTTCCTTTCTTCTTCTACCTCTTCCGATTTTCATATTGTTTTATGTCTTTACCAATCTTACTCTCTCTTCCACTCTCCTCCCTCCTCTTCTTCCTTCCAACATCATCCCTCCCTCATCTCCCTTCTCTCCCTTAGTCACATATCTTCACTCATTCCTGCACCCCAACTTCCCGCTTTCTCGACCAACCTCCTTCACAGGCTTTCTTTTCTCCCTCCCCGCTGTTTTCATACTGATCTTCCTTCCTCTCCTAAGTATTTCTTCCTCACATCCTTCTGCTCTCATTTGTTTCCGTTAAACTGTTTTATCGACCTTATTATACCTTCACTATTCTGGATGAATATTTATTTTATTGCCACTTTCAATTTTTGGCGGTTTATCTTATATTTGATAGTTTTTAAAAGTTCTTTGTGTTTTGAGTCCTCATGTATTGTGAATAGGATTAATAACTATAACTATGACAGATGGGTCAAGATTAATATTACTAACGTGTCTATACCTCGTTTCCTATACTTAACCAACCTCTTTTATTATCATGTATCATATCTACTAACCTTCAAACCTCCTGCATTGGAAATTAGGCATTTGATTATTATTAATTCATGCAACAAATGAGGCCTTAAAGCACTTTAAGAACTAAAAGAAAAGAAAATGGAAGAAAAAAAATAAAATCACCAGAAGTAGGAAGCGGCAATAAAAAAAAAATAATTTATACCATTTTCTGACCCCTTTTATTCTTAATGTTTTCTTAGTGGGTTTTTTTTCTCTCCTGTTTTCCTTTAGCTCTGTTTCTTATCTCTTTGTTTCCATTTTATATGCCTTTCGTTGGTCAATTTACAGTTTCACCAAACCAACAATTTTGTTACTTGGTTCATGTTTTTCTGGTGATAGATGTAGTGAATTGCATGATTTTGTACCTCATTTCCGTCGCAAATGTCTACTTTTCGAGTTATGCCTCTCTTCAAGTTATGCCTTTCCCCTGATTCTCAACGATCTTGAGGAACCTGTGGGAACTCGGGGGTTTTGGGTGGGGGGAGCATGAAATCGAGTAATATGCATTTCAACTGAGGTCGAATCACATTAAAACACCAGTGAAAAGGTTTACATTACGGTTTGGGCGGCGGCGGCGGCGGAGGCGGACATAGGGAGGTGAGCAGTGTTGCCAACGATCCGCAAAATTTAGTAAAAGTAGCTCCAGCCACGGGGAGGTGAGCAGTATAACTTTACATAACCTAACCTCTAACGGAGGGGCTTCGCCCCCCTCGACCCCCCTCCTTTTTTTTTTTTTTTTTTTTACAGCAAAGGAGACAGCTCAAGGGCACAAAAAAGTAAACATTAATAAAAAAAAAAGCCCGCTACTCGCTGCTCCTAAAAAGAATCCAAAGAGGTGGCCGAAAGATAGGTCAGTTTCGGGAGGAGAGGTGTCCTGATACCCTCCTCTTGAAAGAGTTCAAGTCGTAGGCAGGAGGAAATACAGATGAAGGAAGATTGTTCCAGAGTTTACCAGCGTGAGGGATGAAAGAGTGAAGATGCTGGTTAACTCTTGCATAAGGGGTTTGGACAGTATAGGGATGAGCATGAGTAGAAAGTCGAGTGCAGCGGGGCCGCGGAGGGGGGGAGGCATGCAGTTAGCAAGTTCAGAAGAGCAGTCAGCGTGGAAATATCGATAGAAGATAGAAAGAGAGGCAACATTGCGGCGGAATTTAAGAGGTAGAAGACTATCAGTATGAGGAGGAGAGCTGATGAGACGAAGAGCCTTTGCCTCCACTCTGTCCAGAAGAGCTGTGTGAGTGGAGCCCCCCCACACATAAGATGCATACTCCATACGAGGGCGGACAAGGCCCCTGTATATGGACAGCAACTGTGCAGGGGAGAAGAACTGGCGGAGACGGTACAGAACGCCCAGCCTCGAGGAAGCTGATTTAGTAAGAGATGAGATATGAAGTTTCCATTTGAGATTTTGAGTTAAGGATAGACCGAGGATGTTTAGTGTTGAGGAAGGTAATTGCTGGGTGTTGTCAACGTATAGGGTATAGTTGTTTGGAATATTGTGTCGAGTGGATAGGTGGAGAAACTGTGTTGTTGAGGCGTTGAAGGACACCAGGTTCTTCTTGCCCCAATCGGAAATAATAGTAAGGTCTGAGGCTAAGCGTTCTGCAGCCTCCAGCCTTGAGTCGTTAAGTTCCTGAAGGGTGGGTCTTCTATTAAAAGAAGTTGAATAATGCAGAGTGGAATCATCGGCGTAGGAATGGATAGGACAGTTCGTTTTGGAAAGAATATCATCAATGAACAACAGAAAAAGAGTGGGAGATAGGACAGAACCCTGTGGGACACCACTGTTAATAGATTTAGGGGAAGAACAGTGACCGTCTACCACGGCAGAAATAGATCGGTCAGAAAGGAAACTGGAGATAAAGGTACAGAGAGAAGGATAGAAACCGTAGGAGGGTAGTTTAGACAGCAAAGCTTTGTGCCAGACCCTATCAAAAGCTTTTGATATGTCCAGCGCAATAGCAAAAGTTTCACCGAAACGGCTCAGAGAGGATGACCAAGAGTCAGTTAAGATATTAGGAGATCACCAGTAGAACGCCCCTTGCGGAACCCATACTGGCGATCAGATAGAAGGTCAGAAGTGGAAAGGTGCTTTTGAATCTTCCGGTTAAGGATTGATGCAAAAGCTTTAGATAGACAAGAAAGTAAAGCAATAGGACGGTAGTTTGAGGGATTGGAACGGTCACCCTTCTTAGGTACAGGCTGTATGAAGGCATACTTCCAGCAAGAAGGAAAGGTAGATGTTGACAGGCAGAGGCGAAAGAGTTTGACCAGGCAGGGTGACAGCACGGAGGCACAGTTTTTAAGGACAATAGGAGGCACTCCATCAGGTCCATAAGCCTTCTGAGGATTGAGGCCAGAGAGGGCATAGAAAACATCATTTTGAAGAATCTTTATAACAGGCATAAAGGAGTCAGAGGGGGATGAGTAGGAGGAATATGCCCAGAATCGTCCAGAGTGGAGTTTTTAGAAAAGTTTGAGAGAAGAGTTCAGCCTTAGAGATAGATGAGACGGCAGTGTTGCCGTCAGGACTGAGGAGTGGAGGGAAAGATGAAGAAGTGAAGTTGGAGGAGATGTTTTTGGCTAGATGCCAGAAGTCACGGGAAGAGTTAGAGAAAGCAAGGTTTTGACATTTTCTATTAATGAAAGAATTTTTGGTCAGTCGGAGAATAGATTTGGCACGATTTCGGGCAGAAATGTAAAGTTCATAATTAGCATTAGTTTGAAGGCTCTGGTATCTTTTGTGAGCTACCTCTATCATTGACAGCACGAGAACAAGCGTGATTAAACCAAGGCTTTTTAGCGTGAGGAGTAGAGAAAGAACGAGGAATGTATGCCTCCATTCCAGAGACAATCACCTCTGTGATGCGCTGAGCACACACAGAGGGGTCTCTATCCTGGAAGCAATAATCATTCCACGGAATGGAAAGTACATCCTCAGGTCGTCCCACCGAGCTGAAGCAAATAGCCAGAAGCATCGCCTCTTCGGTGGGTCCAGAGGATGTACAGGAGCGATAGGACAGGATGCAGAAATAAGATTGTGATCGGAGGAGCCCAACGGAGAGAACAGTTTGACAGAATAAGCAGAAGGGTTTGAGGTAAGGAAGAGGTCTAGAATGTTGGGCCGATCTCCAAGACGGTCAGGAATACGTGTAGGGTGCTGGACCAACTGCTCTAGGTCGTTGAGGATAGCAAAGTTGTAGGCTTGTTCACCAGGATGGTCAGTGAAAGAGGATGAAAGCCAAAGCTGGTAGGAACATTGAAATCTCCTAGGATGGAGATTTCAGCGAAGGGAGAGGGTCAAGATGTGCTCCACTTTAGAATTCAAATAGTCAAAGAATTTTACATAGTTGGTAGAGTTAGGTGAGAGATAAACAGCACAGATGTATTTAGTAATAGAATGACAGTGAAGTCTTAACCAGATGGTGGAAAATTCAGAAGAGTCAAGGTCGGGCACGAGAGCAGTGATGTCGTTGCGCACGTAGGCGCAACATCCAGCTTTGGATTGAAATTTAGGATAGAGATAGTAGGAGGGAACAGAGTAGAGATTGCTGTCAGTAGCCTCAGAAACCTGTGTTTCGGTAAGGAAGAGAAGGTGAGGTTTAGAGGAGGAGACATGATGTTCCACAGAATGAAAATTAGAGCGAAGACCGCGAATGTTGCAGAAATTGAGAAGAAAGAGGTTCGAGGAGTTATCAAGACACCTCTCGGGTCGGCAGCCAGAAGGGGAGTCCTCCCTGGGGGAATTTGTGGTCCCCCCCCCAGGCGGGGACTCCGAGGCTTGGTGTCTGTGCGCCATTTTGAAATTTTAATTTTGGGAAAAGGTGTATATGTTGTGAGAATGTAGTGTGGGGGGGATAAAGCGAGGATCTGTCTTAGAGAGCATGCTGAACTACTCTCCGGTGTTGGTGAGACAATAGGGAAACGGTTAGTGAGGACATGGGAAGGGTCTTTGGAGGGCTTCAGCTCCCTTCTCACCTCCCATATATACCTCACCGGGAGTGGCTTGCGCCCGTTCGGTAGGTGTCTTCCTACCTACTCCTAATATGCTAATCCCCTTCCCCAAGCGATCTTGGGGGACCCGTGGGAAATCGAGTTTTTGGGGTGGGGGAGTATATTTAAGGTACTCCAACCGAACTTTACATAACCTAACCTCTAACGGCGGGGGTTCGCCCCCTTGACCCACCTCCTAACCAGGGGGGGCGCACCCACATTAAAATCTCCTATGAAAAAGACCCTAGAAGTAGACCAACTGTCGGGAAATGTCAAGTGTCCATTATAATTAATCCCTTTGTGATTGTAGAAAAAAACTCAACAAGGGCCAGGTCACAGTCTGCCCCCTCCTCCCGCAGCCCCTCTGCACACGACTTTTTATTCAAGTTCATCGCTTTGCTGTCCAAATCCCTTAGGCAAAAGTTAACCTCACGCTGGTAAACTCTGGAACAAACTTCCTTCATCTCTATTTCCTCCTGCCTATGAGTTGAACTCTTTCAAGAGGAGAGTATCACGACACCTCTCCCCTCCGGAATTGACCTCTCTTTCGGCCAGTTTCTGAACCCTTTATATAGGAGCAGTGATTAGCGTATTTTTTTTCCATTGTATTTTTTTTCCTTGAGCTGTCTCATTTGCGGCAAAAAAAAAAAAAGGCAATACTGCTTACCTCCCCGTGGCCACAGCTATTTGTGCTAAATGTAGCTGATCGTTGGCAACACTGCTCACCCGCAGTGGATCGTTGGCAACACTGATAACCTCCCTATGGCCGCTTCCGCCACCGCCGCTCAAACCGTAATGTATGACTTGAAAAGATGCATAACTCGAAAAGTAGACATTTGCGACGGATATGAGGTACAAAATCATGCAATTCACTACATCTATCCCCAGAAAAAACATGAACCACGTGACAAAATCGTTGGCTGGGTGAAACTGTAAAATGTCACTTTCGTTTATACATAACTTGTTTAATGTATTCCATTATTTTCCATTGATGTTCCCTTTGTTCTCATTTACTTAATTTCGGTTCCCTCCTTCTTTTCTACTATCCTTCCACATTCCATTTTGTACCTGTTTCATTTTCAATTTAACTTCCTTTTTTTTTAACCTACCGCAATCGATGCTTTTGCGTCTGCCTTTCTCTTTATCTTTAGCCCCCCTCTCCTATCATATGTTTTCATTATGTTTTCCATTCCTGTTTCCTTTCTTATTTATCTTAATATTATTTAATTTCTCCGATCAGTTCTCCTCTCCTATGTATCCTATATTTCCCATTATATCTTTTTTCCTCTATTGCTCCTCTCCAATAAGCATCCCGCCCATCCTGCCTCCTCACGGGTCGCCTTTCCTTGTCCGCTAATATTAAACTTTTTTTCCTACCACGGTCCCGCTATCCCATCGAAAACCCATCTCGCCCTCCACTCCCATCTTACCCAGCCTCCATTCTTGCTTCCTTCAGACTAGTTTTTCCCCTTGCTAACCATTCCATATACGTTTATATCTTTTTTATATCTTCCCTTATACATTCCTCCTCCGTCACTGACTTCCCACCTTCCCTTCCATTCATCCCCCGGGAGCGTTCCCTGCATCCCCCAGGGACACACTGACCCAGAATCTTTTGATGGACAAGAGGAAGTCACCACCACTGTCACAACCATCACCACTACCACCACCACCACCACCACTATCACCCCCACGACCACCACTACCACCACCATCACCACCACCACTACCAACACCACCACTACCACCACCACCACCACCACACCCACCGCTACTACTACTAATGATAATAATATTACCACTTCTACTACTAATGATGATAATATTACAACAACAACAACAACAACAATTACTGCTAAAGTACTACTACTACAACTTGAGAAAAAATAAAAATATCAAATACAAAAATGTAGAAATAAAAAATAAATAAATATCAAATAAAAAATTCATAAAAAAACGCAGAAAAAAATAAAATAAAAACAAATATAAAATATCGAGTCGAGGATTAACTTTATCGGTACGTATATAACGAACAGTGGCTCCACGTTAAGTCATGCGAAACACGCCTGCACGTGGCCGAGGACCGATAGATAATACGGTGTTTCCGTTTTGATTAATTAAGGATGCATGTGTTTTGTAAAAGGTATGTACAATCTAGGAGAGTGTGTATTTCACCACGGCATGATCACGAGTTTAACTCGCAATCGCCGGCAAGTACCCTCCCGATTAAAGCAAATGCAGGGCTCATTTGTCGATCTCTGGGTACTGCAAGGACCCCACACACCACACACCCAACCCCCCTTGCTCTCGGGCCCCCCTTGCTCAAGGGGGGGAAGCCCCGTTCACACTGTGCCGCTCTGGCCCAAGACAACCCACGACTCTAGGGTACACGAGGTCTTGGGTGTTGATGTGAAGGGGTCGGGCATGTCTTGAAAGAGGTCTGGAGACTGCTGCACCGACGTGTGACGGGAGTCTGGAGTCGTGAGGGGCAGCGCATAAAAGTATTCCATGCTAAACTTTCACGACAAGAGTCGGCAAGAGTCAGGACCAACCGTCACTTCCGGTTGAGGTCTGAGGGAGGTCTGGGGCAGTCGTGACGACTGTCGGGGCCATTTTTCAAATTTTTACCGTTTCCTATCGGCAGTTGTCTGTGCCGACTACTTAAGAATGATGAGGGACTGTCGTGACGACAGTCTTCGCCTATTGAAGGACGTTCGTGACGACTGTCGGCTCAGAAATATTGGCTAACACTGCCGCCATCAAGAATTTATATTTTTATTTTGCAATCACAAGCACAATAACAACTTCTGGGCATGGTTACGTTTCGCTGGCACAAACCTGGGAGCCGCACAGTATACGCACGCACTCCTTTTGGCTCGCTCTCTCTTGTGTTGAATGACAACTAGGGTTGCCACCCTGAGGTCAGAAAAATGTGGAATGCAACATCTCACTCTCCAATACGGAATGGATCCATATTTAAAGGAACGGGTGGCAACCCTAAAATTTATCGAGCATGCAATGAGTGACAGCCGCAGCACGCTGCTGGTGGAGGCAAGTGGAAGGGGGGAGGAACGTTACGTCGCGTATTTTGCACGTATTTTAGGACGAACCTTTGATAAATTTTACGGGCTGGTTTTGTCATTGACCGAAAAATGCGGTCACTACAATTTTAAGATACTGAATTTTATCTGCTTGACCATTCAGATAACAAAATACCGTACGGAACAAATGCCGTTCCGTATTGGTTCAAAACGGAACGATACATTTCATTCTCGAATAAAGAGCGATTCCGTATTTTAAGGAACGGCAAGGCTGCCGCCAAGACAGTCGCCAAGACAGTCGCGAAGACCGTCAGGAAGACCGTCGGCCAACTCCTTGGCAACTGTCGGCCAGCTAGTAAGCCAACCAGTTGACAGACAAGCTGGAAGACTGTCGTCAAGCCGTCTGCGACAGTCGGCCAATCGGTCGGCAGATTCGTGGTTGTCGTAGACATGGCGCCATTTAAAAAAATGACCGTTGAGACTCGTCTTGAGACTAGTTGGCAGCATGTCGCAGACATTCTGCCAACTAGTTGGCCGAATGTTCCAGACAGTCGGCAGTCATGGTAGCCGACATCAAGACGCCAAAAAATTCTTGGAACGTGGGAGCCGACTTGTCGCTGGGTTGTCGTGGCCCAGTCGGCACAGTGTGAACTGGGCTTAACCACTCAGTCAACGGAAAAAAAACGAACTGAGCGGGGCTCTAACCGCCTCCTGTCAGGCCGTGGAGCCTGGCAGCGCAGCACTTTACCGATTGAATTATCAGAGAGGAGTGTGTGTGTATGTGTGTGTGTGTGTGTGTGTGTGTGTGTGTGTGTGTGTGTTTCACCACGGCCTGATCACGAGATGGACTCGTAATCGCCAGCAAATAGCCTCCCGATTACTCGTAGATCAAGGCTCTTTAGTCGATCTCTGGGTACTGCCAGGAGCCCAGGACCTCATACACCACACACCCCATCCCCCTTGCTTAAGGGGTACAGTAACCACCCCTAGTCAGCGGAATAAACCAGGCCTGAGTGGGGTTCGAAACGCTGCCTGCCACACCGCGAAACCTGGCAACGCAGCGCTTTAATCGACTGAGCTATCGGAGCGGTAGGCAACTCACCACGGCCTGATAACGAGTTGGACTCGCTTTCGCCAGCAGGTACCCTCCCGACACGAATAAGTGCATGCTCATTATCGTCGATCTCTGGGTACTGCCAGGACCTCACACACCACACACCCCATCCCCCTTGCTCAAGTCTCCCGAATTCGTCTAGTTCTACGTACTGTGAGCTCCATGGACTCTTGGATGCTGTCACTTTGTTATCGCGGAGCAGACTCAACGGCCTCATCATCTGTGACTCAAAATCTGCTCTCCGTGCCCTCTCCTCCCCCAGGCCTACATACCAGCAACTGGTCACACAAATTCTCCGCCGCCTTGCCACAGCCCTCGCGAGTTCACTGACGGTGCACTTTTTATGGATTCCGTCACACATCGGTCTCTTGGCCAACGACGTTGCGGACCGTCTTGCAAGGGCTGCCTGTGACCTGGACCCGCCAGCTGCTGGTGCCGCTGCTACCTCCTTGCCGTGGTGCAAGAAAATGGTACGCCAAGCTGCCTGCTCCTCCACCCGTCACCGTAGCGATGCTGAGAGGGCCGCCAGTGCGTCTATCCAGCACTACGAACACGTCCTGCCTCGTCCACACATGTACCGTCGCTCTGGTCTCATGGTTCGCCGCCATAACGTAGTGTGTGCTCGTCTCCAGCTTGGGTACCGGCGAGTGTGGCAGCTGGCCGAGGCGGGGGACGCGCCTCACTTCTCCTGCAAGCTGTGTGACGCGCCCAATGCTAACACCCTTGAACACTATTGCTTGGAGTGTCCACGTGTTGCTGACTTAATACCGCAAGGACTCTCACTTGTGGAGACATGTAAATATTTATCGTCTGGAAACAATCTAGATGTTATCCTCACTCGACATCCACATTTTGGGGGATGCTAAATTATTATTATTATTATTTTTTTTTTCCCTACTGTTGACTCAGTATCACAGCGTGCCCTGTGAGGCACGAGTCGCCTGTACCCAAGTTAGCATCGTGAACATGTACTAGGCTTGGCACCCTTGCGTGTAATAAATTAATCAAAACAAAAAAAAAAATTGCTCAAGGGGGGACAGTAACCACTCCTAGTCAACGGAAAGAATCCGGCCTGAGCGGGGCTCGAACCGCTGCCTGTTTGGCCGTGAAGCCTTGCAGCGCGGCGCTCTAGTCGATTGAACTACCGGAGCGGTAATGTATGTGTGTGTGTGTGTGTGTGTGTGTGTGTGTGTGTGTGTTTGATTGTGTTTGTGTGTGTTTGTTTATTTGATTTTAAATGTATGTGTGATCCTTTGTTTTGTTTATTTTTTTTTGACCATGTATGTATCTATAAGACATAAAAGACACAGACGTAGAAGTAATTTCCAGTGTTAATATAAAAAGACATAACATATATATGTGCGAGATGGTATGAAAGTAACTAATATAGGAGGATGAAAGTTCTAGAAGTCCATCGGAGAAAAGAAAGACAAAAGTTAGTCGGAACAATAGAAAAGAATAGAGGAAATAAATGAAAGTAAGTAAGAACGTGAGAGACTGGAGCATGAGGAGCAAGGGAAGGAGGTGTGACGGCAGGCAGGGTGGAAGAAAGGGGGGGGAGGGGTGAAGGGCGGGCAAGGAGGGAGAGACGGAACAGCGGGAGGGAAGAAGACGAGGAGGACAGGCAGGGAGGGAGAGAAGGAAGGAAGAGTTCAGCGACAAGGCCAAAGATGAAAAATAATGCGAGATTGAAAGGAATGCATAAATTGAGAGAGAGAGAGAGAGAGAGAGAGAGAGAGAGAGAGAGAGAGAGAGAGAGAGAGAGAGAGAGAGAGAGAGAGAGAGAGAGAGAGAGAGAGAGAGAGAGAGAGAGAGAGAGAGAGAGATGACAGTGGAAAAGGGAGGTTATACGTGGCTGCCCAATGTGGAAGACGGAGATGTTTTGCTAAACACTAATTAAATGGCGAATAACTGGGTAGTGAGATAAGAGCTAGCAGGAGAGATTCGTTGGAGGTAAGAAAGGGGATGTTGTATTGTGGAAAGAGGGTAGTGAGGTAGGAGTCAGGGCTGACTGAGTACGTATCCGGAGAGGAGGGTAATAAGTGCGAGTTAGGAGGTTGCAAGGGCGGAAGGAGGGTAAGGATGAAGGCAATGGTTGTTGGGCGTTGTGAGGATCGAGGGGTGAGAAACTGAGTAAAGGGTTTACTATAGTCTATCGACTCTAACTTGAGCGCATGGCGATCTGGCTCACTGTAAAGCCCCGTTCACACTGTGCCGACTCTGGGCCACGACAACCCAGCGACTACTGCATTTGACAAGTCGGCTCCCCGGCTCCAATAATTTTTTGGCGTCATGGTGTCGGCTACCATTCTGCCAACTAGTTGGCAGAATGTCTGCGGCATGCTGCCAACTAGTCTCAAGACGAGTTTCAACGGACTCGAATCTGCCGACCGATTGGCCGACAGTCTTGACGGTCTTGACGACAGTCTTCCAGGTTGTCTGTCAACTGGTTGGCCGACTAGCTGGCCGACAGTTGCCAAGGAGTTGGCCAACGGTCTTCCTGACCGTCTTCGCGACTGTCTTGGCGGCAGCCTTGCCGTTCCATAAAATACAGAATCGCTCTGTATTCGAGAATGAAATGTATCTTTCCGTTTTGAATCAATACGGAAGGGCATTTGTTCCGTACGGTATTTTGTTATTTGAATGGTCAAGCAGATAAAATTCAGTATCTTAAAATTGTAGTGAGCGCATTTTTCGATTAATCACAAAAAAACAGTTCGTAAAATTTGTCAAAGGTCCGTCCTAAAATACGTGTAAAATACGCGACGTAACGTTCCTCCCCCCTCCCTCTTGCCTCTACCAGGAGCGTGCTGTGGCTGTCACTCATTGCATGCTCGATAAATTTTAGGGTTGCCACCCGTTCCTTTAAATATGGATCCATTCCGTATTGGAGAGTGATGCATTCCACATTTTTCTGGTCTCAGGGTTGCAACCCTAGTTATGTCATTCAACACAAGAGAGATCGAGGCAAAAGGGGTGCGTCCATGCGTACTGTGCGGCTCCCAAGTTTGTGCCAGCGAAACGTAACCATGCCCGGAACTTGTTATTGTGCTTGTGATTGCAAAATAAATATATAAATTTCTTGATGGCGGCAGTGTTAGCCAATATTTCTGAGCCGACAGCCGTCACGAACGTCCTTCATTAGGCGAAGACTGTCGTCACGATAGTCCCTCATCATTCTTAAATAGTCGGCACAGACGACTGTGCCGACAGGAAACGGTAAAAATTTGAAAAATGGCCCCGACAGTCGTCACGACTGTCTCAAGACAAGCCAAGACTGTTGACGACAGTCGTCACGACTGCCCCAGACCTCCCTCAGACCTCAACCGGAAGTGACGGTTGGTCCAGACTCTTGCCGACTCTTGTCGTGAAAGTTTAGCATGGAATACTTTTTTGCGCTACCCCTCACGACTCCAGACTCCCGTCAAAGGGGTTTGGACAGGATAGGGATGACCATGAGTAGAAAGTCGAGTGTAGCGGGGCCGCGGGAGGGGGGGAGGTATGCATTTAGCAAGTTCAGAAGAGCAGTCAGCGTGGAAATATCGATAGAAGATAGAAAGAGAGGCAACATTGCGGCGGAATTTAAGAGGTAGAAGACTACCAGTATGAGGAGGAGAGCTGATGAGACGAAGAGCCTTAGCCTCCACTCTGTCCAGAAGAGCTGTGTGAGTGGAGCCCCCACATGAGATGCATACTCCATACGAGGGCGAACAAGGCCCCTGTATATGGACAGCAACTGTGCGGGAGAGAAGAACTGGCGGAGACGGTACAGAACGCCCATCTTAGAGGAAGCTGATTTAGTAAGAGATGAGATATGAAGTTTCCAGTTGAGATTTTGAGTAAAGGATAGAGCGAGGATGTTTAGTGTTGAGGAAGGTGATAGCTGGGTGTTGTCAAAGAATAGGGGATAGTTGTTTGGAAGATTGTGTCGAGTGGATAGGTGGAGAAACTGTGTTTTTGAGGCATTGAAGGACACCCGGTTCCTCTTGCCCCAATCGGAAATAATAGTAAGGTCTGAGGCTAAGCGTTCTGCAGACTCCAGCCTTGAGTCGTTAAGTTCCTGTAGGGTGGGTCTTCTATTAAAAGAAGTTGAGTAATGCAGAGTGGAATCATCGGCGTAGGAATGGATAGGACAGTTAGTTTTGGAAAGAAGATCATCATTGAACAACAGAAAAAGAGTGGGAGATAGGACAGAACCCTGTGGGACACCACTGTTAATAGATTTAGGGGAAGAACAGTGACCGTCTACCACGGCAGAAATAGAACGGTCAGAAAGGAAACTGGAGATAAAGGTACAGAGAGAAGGATAGAAACCGTAGGAGGGTAGTTTGGAAAGCAAAGATTTGTCCCAGACCCTATCAAAAGCTTTTGATATGTCTAGTGCAATAGCAAAGGTTTCACCGAAACGGCTAAGAGAGGATGACCAAGAGTCAGTTAGGAAGGGAAGGAGATCACCAGTAGAACGTCCCTTGCGGAACCCATACTGGCGATCAGATAGAAGGTCAGAAGTGGAAAGGTGTTTTTGAATCTTCCGGCATAGACTTCACAATCTCTTGACGGGAAACGGGGCGCGGGGCCGATTCGCAGGGGGCCGATTTTCAAAAATTTAAAATTTAAATATTTTCAAAACCAAAGCAGCTAGCGACCTGAAACTAAAACAGGCACCTCCCTTAGGCATATATGAGTCTCCATGAGCAGCGGTATCAAAAAATTCAAAGTCGTTCCCTAATAAAATCCCGATTAATTGTTTTTTATATAAGTATAACAAAACTTAAAAAGGCTATAAAATCCTCAGATTTTACGCTAGATGCACAAACATCACCAAATGCAGAGATAATCACTTATATTTTCAGAATCAATAGCAATATTTAGCATATCTTATAAGTTTTTGCCCGAAATAGCTACTTATTTTTTTTATTTAGTGCAAAACATCTAATAAATCACTTAATTTTCACATTAGAAACTTAATACTTGAGGAAAGCATGCAGAAACATCTTAATTTTACTCAACAAAAGCAAAATATTCATTTTCTATATACAATCACAACTTATTTTGGTTGAATTCCGATGTCACTATTGCCGCAGCACGTCTTGCCGGCTATCTGGCCCTCGTCCCTGAACAATCACTTTAGCCTTTTGGCCTATGACTTGTGGGCCCCGGTCAGTTTCCTGGACTTGTCCCTGTTCCTCGCCGTCTCCTTCCTGCCCTCCTCGATACTGCTCCTCTTCCTGCCGGTCGGCTGCTTCAAGGCCTTGTTCTTCCTCGCTTCTGAGGTCACGTCCTTGGAGAAATTAGCACCGAAACAGTTGAAGAGGGACCTGCTGATGTGCGGCAAGATGGTGTTGGCCAGGTTGTGCCCCTCCTGGCACCTGTACCCCTGCAAGGTCGGGTCTGAGGCCGCCAGGAACTCCAGGAGGTGCCTGAACCCGTCCCTGTGGCGCATGGCAATGGAGAGGAACCTCAACCTGCGCTCCTTCTTGTCCTCCCTGCACATCAGGGAGTCCCACAGCGACATCCCGAAGGACGCCATGTGGGCCATTGGGAGAGATGGCCGCTTCAGGACCGCCCGGCCCGTCTCCAGCTCTCCCCTGTCGACCAGCTCGACCAGGGCGTCGAACATCACAGAGGGCGGGTCGCCCCTCTCGAGCTCCACGGTAATCTTCATCTCCTCCTGCTGGGCAAGCTCCTGCTTGCAGCACTCGGCCACAGAGGGTTGGCCTGGACCTTCCTGGCCAGGTAGCCGAAGTTGCCGACCGCGGCGAGGAGCAACTCGTCCGTCGGCGGGTCCGGCTGGTCGTCGGCCAGCTCCCTGGCAAGCTGGGCCAAGATCACCTCGTCGTCCTCCTTCTCCTCTGCCTTGGCCCGGTCCAGGTCGGCCTGCACGTCCCCGGGGAAGAACCCGACGAGCTTCAGCAAATGCAGGCGCTGGGCCAACCTGTTGCTCACCATGAAGTTCTGCACGCTCGTCCAGTAGTTGGCGCCGCACATGGTGCGGCTTGCCGAAAGAGTGCTCAGTCGGGTCAGAGTTGGCCTTCCCCATGCACATACTCGACCCCGTAGGACGTAGTGAACAGCCCTCACTACCACACTGCACTGAACACACCACTGCACTGCACACAACACTGAGTCACTGCACTGATGGCGTAGTACGGCTCCTCCACAGTTTACTCCACGGGGTCGCGGCGTCCTCATATCTTGTGTCTCCTCCGTCACTTCCACTCGATCCACTGCCTTCTGTGTCTTCTTGTATCGTCCTCTGGATCCTTGCAGTTGTGGGGAAGGGTACAGAGACGATGAATAACTGTAGGTCCTTTACTTGGAGAGTAAACAGAGGCAGGACAGCGATAATCCTTTACAGAGGGGAAGTGCCCAGCTGACTGCGTGCCTTAAGGCGAGTTAGGCGACGCGGGAACTGAGCTGAGTTGCCATGTAGGCACTAACTAAACGTACATTTCTTGTTTCCTAATACGTAAAACTGTGGACTTCACTATCCTACAGTTATCATTCATTTTACGTAAAGATTTCAACCTAAAGTTACGCAAATTTGCCATTTTTTACACAACGTTTTCAAAGTGCACGCATGGTGCTATTTTATATAAGTTACCTTGAATCCTCGACCAAATCACTCTAGAGACACTCCTGCCTGCTTGTATGCACTAAAACTTGAAGATTTCGTCCTGTTTCCACTTAAATTCGGAGTAAGAACGCAGAGTGTGTTTGAGTTGTCGCAGTGAAAGTCGCCATAACAATCGGCCCCTTACGCGAAGCCAGCGCGCCAAGACTGAAGAGATTTCCCGTCAACTAGTTGTGAAGTCTATGCTTCCGGTTAAGGATTGATTCAAAAACTTTAGATAGACAAGAAAGTAAAGCTATAGAACGGTAGTTTGAGGGATTGGAGCGGTCACCCTTCTTAGGCACAGGCTGTATGAAGGCATACTTCCAGCAAGAAGGAAAGGTAGATGTTGACAGGCAGAGGCGAAAGAGTTTGACCAGGCAGGGTGACAGCACGGAGGCACAATTTTTAAGGACAATAAGAGGCACTCCATCAGGTCCATAAGCCTTCTGAGGATTGAGGCCAGAGAGGGCATAGAAAACATCATTTTGAAGAATCTTTATAACAGGCATAAAGGAGTCACAGTGGGGATGAGTAGGAGGAATATGCCCAGAATCGTCCAGAGTGGAGTTTTTAGAAAAAGTTTGAGAGAAGAGTTCAGCCTTAGAGATAGATGAGACGGCAGTGTTGCCGTCAGGACTGAGGAGTGGAGGGAAAGATGAAGAAGTGAAGTTTTTAGCTAGATACCAGAAGTCACGGGAAGAGTTAGAGAAAGCAAGGTTTTGGCATTTTCTATTAATGAAAGAATTTTTGGTTAGTCGGAGAATAGATTTCGCACGATTTCGAGCAGAAATGTAAAGTTCATAATTAGCATTAGTTTGAAGGCTCTGGTACCTTTTGTGAGCTGTCTCTCTATCATTGACGGCACGAGAACAAGCGTGATTAAACCAAGGCTTTTTAGCATGAGGAGTAGAGAGAGAACGAGGAATGTATGCCTCCATTCCAGAGACAATCACCTCTGTGATGCTCTGAGCACACACAGATGGGTCTCTATCCTGGAAGCAATAATCATTCCACGGGAAATCGGAAAAGTACATCCTCAGGTCGTCCCACCGAGCTGAAGCAAAATTCCAGAAGCATCGCTTCTTCGGTGGGTCCAGAGGGTGTACAGGAGCGATAGGACAGGATGCAGAAATAAGATTGTGATCGGAGGAGCCCAACGGAGAGAACAGTTTGACAGAATCAGCCGAAGGGTTTGAGGTACCGACGCGGTCTAGAATGTGGGGCCGATATGTATATATATATATATATATATATATATATATATATATATATATATATATATATATATATATATATATATATATATATATATATATATATATATATATATATATATATATATATATATATATATATATATATATATAATACGACTGCATGGTGTTATAAATGGGTTGGGATTTGAGGGAAAGACAACGACTTTGTGAACTTTCGATTTCACTTGGCAAAGTGGCTCATGGGACGCTGCCGCCTGAGGGACCTTGGCAACAGGCGCCAGGTAGGGATGGTCAATTGCCGTTAATTTGAGTAACGGTAGTACCGGTACCGAAAACTCAGGTACCGGTAGTACCGGTACCGACAGGAGTGTATTTTTTATTTTTTTTATCTTAATTAAGCTTGATGTTTTAATGACGTTTGATGAAATACCTTATTAAATTTTCTGTATAAAACTCTCTCTCTCCTCTCTCTCTCTCTCTCCTGAATGAAGTTGAATATTTATTTTTTCGATAAAAAATTAGCATATAATTTTATATATATATATATATATATATATATATATATATATATATATATATATATATATATATATATATATATATATATATATATATATATATATATATATATATCTATATATATATATATATATATAGTATATATATGTTGATATATGCCAAAGTCAGTTGACCCTGCCTGTCAGTTGACCCTGCCCCAGCTGGGGGTACACGTGTGTCACCTTCAGTTGAGACCTGCCTTGCCTGGTACATGTGTGTCACCTTGCTCCTCAGTGTTTCGACGCTTTGGCTCCTTATCTGCTACCCAGCGGTTCCTGAGGCTGTTCTGTTGCTGTAGTGTGCTGCAGTGACTGAACAACAACTACTACTACCCAAAACTCTACTACTACCCAACACTCTGCTCTGCTAAGTGTTATTTCTGATTCATTACATTCCATCACCCTCACCTTAACACACTTGCTTTCCTTCGCTGTACTAACCCCATACATCTCACAACCTCACAGTGGTGCACGCAAGCTCCTTCTAAACGTTCTACACGTATTTTTTTTTCCTATTCATTTTCCAGGAAGTGTTCATAATAGGTGCTGTTTCAGGCTGTAATTTTCCTTGTTAAACGGAAATTTCCAGGCCACCAGACACCCCGCTCGCCGGCCGTATTCCCAGGGGACCCTTTGTTTCACCCGGGACCCTCTGTCTCACTACGCTCCGCGGAAGGATCAGCCAATATGCCCTCAAATTTGAAACGTTGTTCTAACTGTGGCCTTCGCCAAGCTCCGCAGTACTTTAGGACAAGTAACGGGGCAAGCGAGACTTGCCGTTTCTGCATCAAGGCAGAGCAAGATGAAAGAAAAATCAAGCACCTGGAATCCACGATCCACTCGTTAACACGGGACATGAAATATTTGGCGGAGCGAGTCACAGCGTGTAGCAGGTGTTCCTGCTCATCTACTCGCGGGGGTACCTCACCCCCCCTTCCTTCCACCCCTGTTTCTCCCCATACAGCAGCCTCCCTTCTCCTGCCTGCCTCCCCCTCCTCGCTAGTGCCTTCTCCCTTCACTTCCCCTCCTCCTGCATCTCCTCTTCCTTCCACTCCTCCAACCGCTTCTCTCTCTCCTCCCTCTCCCTCTCCTCATCCGCCATCTCCCCTCTCCACACCCACCATACTTCCCTTCCCTTCTGCCGCCACTCATTCATCACCCCCCTCTCCCCTTTCCTCCACCTCTTCCCTCCCTTCCGTCTCTTCCTGCTCTTCCTCGCATTCTCTCTCATGGTCCTCCACCACATCACCTCCCCCCTCCTCTGCTACCACTACCTCCCCCGCCTCCTTTCCTCCCTCCCACATCCCTCCTCTCCCCTCCTCCTGCCTCCCCCACCACCTCCGCCACCACCTCAGCCACCTCCTCCTCCCCCTCCCCTTCGACGTCATCCTCTTCCTCTCTCTCCTTCCACTCATCGTCCTCCTCCTCCTCCTCCTCCACCGCCTCCTCCTCCTCCTCCTCCTCCTCCTCCTCCTCCTCTCTTCCTCCTCCTCCTCCTCCTCCTCCCTCCCCTGCTGCCCTCCCTCTCCTCCTGTAGCGGCTTCCTTCCGTCTACTGACAAAGTTAATAAGAGGAAAGTACTGGTGGTTGGGGACTCTCAAGTCAGGTTCATTGACAGGTACTTTGTTCAAGGGATAAGGAAAATAGGCTTCAGTGTGCTTTCCTGGGCAGGCATCCAGCACGTATCTGACAGAATGGAGGAAATTTTAGCAGGGAGGGACACAGCCAATCGTCTTCTGCAGTTTCGGTGGTAATGACATCGGTAAGGTGGGTAGCGAGATATTTCAGCGCTTCAGGAATCGTTTGCTAAAGTGAGGGACTTCGGGGGTGCCGGCTGTTTGTGGGGTTTTGCCGAGGAGGGGTTGGGAGAGGATGGCTCAGAGCCTTAGCAGTAAACAGCAGGCTGGCGGCCCACTGTAAGCGAAATGGTTGGCTTTTCCTTGACAATTGGGACCTCTTCTACAATAAAGGCACCTTTTATGCCCAGGATGGCGTGCACCTGTCACTCCAGGGGGTGGAGGTTCTCGCAGACTCGCTCGAGCGCTCAGTTAGCCCCCTCCAGGAGTTTTAAGAGTCGGCGAGGGGGGGGGGCCTGTCAGTGCATCGCAGACTGGGACTAGGGGCGCAGGAGAAATCGAAAGGATATAAGAAAGGATGGGCTAACGGCTTATTACACCAACAGTAGGAGTCTCAGGAACAAGATAGATCTACTGAGGGGGAAAGCGTGTCGAAATTCGACATTATAGCTATCACGGAAACATGGGTAGATACTGCCAACAAAAACTTCATGTCTGAGTATGAAATAGATGGTTACCAGATGTTTCACAAAGATAGAAAGGGAAGAAGGGGAGGGGGGGTGGCACTTTATGTTAAAGACACACTTAAATGTTCCGCTAACAACTCTATTCAAACAAATGGCGACTCAGAATCAGTTTGGGTGGACGTCCACAAAGGGAAGGACAAACTAATTCTAGGGGTTCTTTACAGGCCACCCAACCTCAGCAGGCAGGACACTGATATATTACTACAAGAGGTAGGCAGGGCGAGCAGGAGCAAAAATGTCTGCATAATGGGGGATTTTAACTATAGGAATATAGATTGGGAAGGCGTGGTGGGTGATCTAGAGTCTGAGGATTTTCTGAAAGTAATACAAGATAATTTTCTCAAGCAGACAGTAACAGAGCCCACCAAGGGTAACAACATTCTGGACTTGGTCTTAACTAACAACGAGAATATGATCAGCGAGCTAGATGTTGTGGGGGATTTAAGTGGCAGTGATCACAAGGAAATTAGGTTTAAATTAGACTGGGCCCATGAACTCAACCCTGTGTTTGTGCCTGACTTTAGAAGAGCTGATTATGAGGGGCTCAGAAGACACCTTGAGGAGGTAAATTGGGGAACCTTAGGGCTGGAAGAGGGCCAGATCTCAGGGCTGGAGCCGGAAAGACAGGGGAACCATGTAGAAATGACCTACAATAATTTAGTTAGAGTAATTGCAGAGGGTCAGAGACAGCATATCCCTTACCAAGCACGTAGGAAGGAAAATAACGACCGCAAATGGATGACCTGCAGACTCAAGCATGAAATTGGCTTGAAGAGAGGAATTTATAGGAAAATAAAGAACTGAGAGATACACCTCAGTGGTAGGTATGTTGAGCTAGCCAGTTCGGTGAAGAAGAACAACCGCCTTGCAAAAAAGAAATTATGAGATTAGGGTAGCCAACGAGGCCAAGAGCGATCCCAAGGGCTTCTTCAAATTGTACAGGACGAAAACAAGGGACAGAATTGGACCGTTGAAAACAAACACGGGCGAGCTCGTTGAGAATGGAGAAGATATGAGCCAAATGATGAATGACTATTTCCTCTCAGTTTTCACGCAGGAAAATCTAACAACCATTCCGGAGAGAGTTCAGATATATGAGGGTGACGAGAACGACAAGTTGAGGGATGTGATCATCACTAGGCAAGTAGTCCAGGATGAGATTGGTAGGTTGAAGAAAAACAAATCGCCGGGCCCAGACGAAGTATTCCCAAGGGTTCTGAAAGAGTGCAAGGAAGTCCTTAGTGGCCCTCTTGCCGATATCTTTAAAATGTCGGTAAATTCTGGGTATGTGCCCAATCAATGGAAATTAGCTAATGTGACGCCGATTTTCAAAGAGAGACAAGTCAGCCACCTCAAACTATCGCCCAATTAGCTTAACATCAGTTGTGGGAAAGATGTTAGAGTCGATTATAGCCCGGAGCATTCGGGACCATCTAGAAAAGCATAATTTAATTCATGACTCACAACATGGGTTCACAAAGGGTAGGTCTTGCCTTACTAACCTGTTGTCCTTCTACACTAAAGTAATCGAGGCGGTTGACAGAGATGAAAACTATGACATATTATATCTAGATTTCAGTAAAGCGTTCGACAAAGTCCCTCATCACCGGCTATTACTAAAATTACAGGCTCACGGCGTAGATGGGAAAGTTTTGAGCTGGATCAGGCGTGGCTTAGTGGTAGGAAGCAGAGAGTGCAAATCAATGGTAGGAAATCTGAATGGGGCAGTGTTACGAGTGAGTCCCACAGGGTCGGTGCTGGGTCCTCTGCTTTTTATTATTTACATCAATGACTTGGACACAGGAATCAGTAGCGATGTCAGTAAGTTCGCAGATGATACCAAGATCGGTAGAGTAATCCAATCAGACAGCGACGCTACCGTTCTCCAGGATGAGCTTGACAGACTATATGATTGGGCGAGGAAGTGGCAGATGGAATTCAATGTCGGGAAGTGTAGCATTTTGAGTGTAGGTAGGAATAACCCATTACACAATTACTCCTTAAATGACACTCCTCTAAGCAGGTCTGGGAGTGAGAGAGACTTAGGAGTCCTAGTGAGCGCTGACCTCCGTCCTAGGGCTCAATGCATTCAGGCTAAAAATCGGGCAAACAGAGTACTAGGTTTCATCTCAAGGAGCGTGAGCAATAGGAGCGCTGAAGTCATCCTCAAACTTTACTTAGCACTAGTTCGACCTCATCTCGATTATGCAGTTCAGTTCTGGTCCCCCTATTATAGAATGGATATCAAGATGTTAGAATCTGTACAGAGGAGGATGACGAAGATGATTCAGGGGGTGAGGAACTTGCCTTATGAAGACAGGCTAAAGCAGTTAAATCTACACTCTAGAAAGGCGAAGGTGCGAGGAGACTTGATCGAAGTTTATAAATGGATGATGGGATTTAATAAATGGGATGTCAATAAAATTTTGAGAGTGAAAGAGCCAGGTAGGACGCGTGGCAATGGTTTTAAGTTAGACAAATTCAGATTCAACAAAGACATAGGCAAGAATTGGTTCACTAATAGAGTGGTGGACGAATGGAACAGGCTTGGGAGCCAAGTTGTGGGTGCCAATACCATAGATACATTCAAGAAGAGGTTAGATAAAGCCATGGATGGTGAGGTAAGGTGGGGTTGAGTGTACAGGAGCTGCCTTGTATAGGCCAACCGGCCTCTTGCAGACTCTTACGTTCTTATGTTCTTATGTTCTTAAAGTTTTGTTATAGTATAATTATATATGTTATACTCTGGAGCCTTCATAAAGGGAGAGGTGAGTCATAGACAAAATGAGAATGTATGATATATATATATCCTGCTTCATATACAGATGTATATATATATATATGCTTATGCTTATAAGAGGATAAATAAGGAGCATACACAGTGGCAGTGCTTGGTATGCTCATCCCTGAGTCTGGCTATATAAGCCAGTGGTGGTATGAACCTGCTTGCCTGGTGCACAAGGACACTGTGACACAGTTCCCACAGCTTTACTGTTCCCAGATTTCCTCAGATCCCCAAAGGGAAGAATGAAAACCTTGGATGAGGCCTCCTCATGGCCTGCCCTCAAATGCTCCAATAATATGAGTGCTGTGGGCGATGGTGAGTGTGCAGTCTTGAAATAATGTTTATAGTGACATTCAAAGGGCCCCAGAATTTGTCTTGTAATATGGCGGTCACATATGGGAGGGATTGAGGTGGTCAGATATACCTGAAGATCCGCCACCCCAGCCGCGCTCGGGAATATATCTTCAGGTGAGAAAATCTGGGTGGCAGATCTTCAGTTGATAGATGCTGCCACTCTTCTTCCCATTGTATCTAAAGTGGTTCGACCAGAGTCTATTATTCACAGTGACGAGTGGAGAACTTATCGTAATAACCTAACCTAACTAACCTAACCTAACCTAACTTAACCAACCTAACACAACCCAACCTTACTTAACCTAACTATTAACCTAACCTAACCTAACCTAACTTGACCTAACGTAACCTACCTAACCTAACCTAACCTAACTTAACCTAACCTAACCTAACCTATCACCTGAATGTCAGGCTGATCTTCAAGTGAAAGAATATGGGGTGGCGGATCTTCAGGTGAGACAATCTGGACAACTGGGGTGGCGGATCTTCAGGTGAGACAAATGATACCAAGATCGGTAGAGTAATCCAATCAGACAGCGACGCTACTGTTCTCCAGGATGAGCTTGACAGACTATATGATTGGGTGGGGGGAAGTAGCAGATGGAATTCAATGTCGGAAGTGTAGCATTTTGAGTGTAGGTAGGAATAACTCCCCTTACACAATTACTTCTTCCTTAAATGACACTTCAAAGCAGGTCTGGGCGTGAGAGAGACTTAGAGATTCCTAGTGAGCGCTGACCTCCGTCCTAGGGGGTCTTCAATGCATTCATGGTAAAAAAAAAATCGGGCAAACAGAGTACTAGGGTTTCATCTCAAGGAGCGTGAGCATAGGAGCGCTGAAGTCATCCTCAAACTTTACTTAGCACTAGTTAGACCTCATCTCGATTATGCAGTTCAGTTCTGGTCCCCCTATCATAGAATGGATATCAAGATGTTAGAATCTGTACAGAGAAGGATGACAAAGATGATTCAGGGGGTGAGAAACTTGGCTTATGAAGACAGGCTGAAGCAGTTAACTCCACACCTCTAGAAAGTTACATGAAGTTTGCGAGGAGACTTGATCAGTCTATAAATGGATGAAGGGATTAATAAAGGATGTCAATAAAATTTTGAGAGTGAAAGAGCCAGGTAGGACGCGTGGCAATGGTTTTAAGTTAGACAAATTCAGATTCAACAAAGACATAGGCAAGAATTGGTTCACCAATAGAGTGGTGGACGAATGGAACAGGCTTGGGAGCCATGTTGTGGGTGCCAATACCATAGATACATTCAAGAAGAGGTTAGATAAAGCCATGGATGGTGAGGTAAGGTGGGGTTGAGTGTACAGGAGCTGCCTTGTATAGGCGAACCGGCCTCTTGCAGACTCCTTACGTTCTTATGTTCTTCTTATGTTCTCGTAAACTGAAAATACGCACCGAAATGCTTTGAATTACTCTGCAGGCACCAAGTTTGGCAGATCACGGCTCTACAGCAGGCAACTTTGTAATGAGCCAATAGGCATTATGTTGCCTGTCATTCCATGTTTCCTCCTCCTCTTCCTGTCTTCCGTCCCAGTTTTCTTCATACAGCTCTTTCTTCCGTATCATCTACACCACATCCACCACCAAATCATCCTCTTCCTCTTTTGTTATCACCATCCTTCCAGTAACTCAAACTACCATTGTTTTTCTCATTCAACACGTCACACCAAAAACATACATCATGTGGGCGGTGGCTGAGTCGACAGAGTGACGGCGCCGCGTTCAGGAGGACGCGAGTTCAGTTTCCGCCCGGTGCCACCAAGCTGGGATTTTTCAGCCGCCGCTGAATGGCTTAAAACTACCCACATGCTGTCCAGAAGACCACCTATCAACCCGGACTCTAGATTCTAGGATTAAAGATGAGCTCCGGGAGGGCAGCATGAGCCAATGGAAGATGGCGCCACTATATACACTCGCCTGCGCCAGAACGGGCTGGGCCGACCATCAAGCCCCACCGGGACGAAGTCTTGGGCCGACCATCATTCCCCACCGGGAAAAAGTCTACCGGCGCAATAGGCCGCGATGTGAAAAAAAAATCACCAAAGGTTGTTTACCCTGTCTTATCTCCATCATAAACTTTACTGCCATTTTCACCATGACTATCATCATCATTATCATCATAACCATAACAATTGTCACCGTCGTCATAGTAAATAATTATTTTACGTGCGGGCTTTCTTGAATTGACCCAGCTCGTTTAAAGAGCAGGCAAATATTTTTATGGTGGGGACATTTTTGATTATTCATGCTGCTCCATTGAGCTCCATTGTTCCCCCTACTCCTTAACCTTCCTTTCCTCGCTATGTTATGACTAAATACCATATACAATATATGAAAGGTTACCTATTTTTCGTGTTCGTTCGTGTTGAATTGGAACATTCACTCATATTTTCATTTTCTTTGTGGATATTAGGCCTTCACGTTTCTGGCTAGAGTTTGCCAAAATCAAAGCATTATATTGCATTGGCATCTGTAATATTTTATAGTTCATATGATGTTACTGTTACATGTTCTGATTCAGTAACATTTTAATATATTACATTATTTTAGAATGAATATGTGGTTCAGGTTAAAGTTACTTTCCTTTGATTATTCAAATCGAAATTACTTATTGATAAACCAAAAAAAATCAGAGTACTGTAAATAATCTATTTTAAATTGAAATCTGAAAAAAAATAAAGTGTAATGTACGCACCCCACTAAGAGTTTAAAAAAAAACTTCCCTTCAGGTGCACAATGTTAACTGTGAGCAGCTACGGACAAAAGTATCGACTTTATATCTGAACATCGGACATTGTTCTGAGAAGTTTGACACACACACACACACACACACACACACACACACACACACACACACATACACACACGTAGTACATATGCCTCGCGATTTAACGATATGACGCTTACTTGCATAGGCGCCACGGTCCGTCTCTGGCCGCTGTGTAGATGTGGATGTGAATGTGTTAAACAGTTCCAGACGACTCCACACTGAAACACGAGGTCACTTGTATCACTGCTGACAGCTTTACTGGCTGGAGGAAGGAGTGATGTGCTAAATTGCAGTGGTTCCCAACCTTTATTTCAAGCGTCCCTAGTCATGCACCTCTGGACGTGACCGCGACCCCATTAGTTTAGTTGTATATATGTTATTATAAGATAATAACACCATGTTTGATATTTTGAGGTCGCGACCCCAGGGTTGGGAAAGTGGGTGCTAAAGTCGCTCTCTCTCTCTCTCTCTCTCTCTCTCTCTCTCTCTCTCTCTCTCTCTCTCTCTCTCTCTCTCTCTCTCTCTCTCTCTCTCTCTCTCTCTCTCTCTCTCTCTCTCTCTCTCTCTCTCTCTCTCTCTCACTCCAACCTTGCCAAACACTTCACCACCACCGCTACCACCTCCACTCCTATAATCACTAAAATTCACGGCAACACCAAAGCAAGGACTGTTGGTGACATATCAGTGAATGACAGAGAGAGAGAGAGAGAGAGAAGAAGAAGAAGAAGAAGAAATGCTCATGAATCAATAATCAGTTTTACCCTACCCATCGATGTCACCACCACCACTATCACTCCATCATCACCACCTACCAACACCTCACTATTTCCAGAACTACCACCATGATCATAGGGACATATCAGGAATGATGAGAGAGAGAGAGAGAGAGAGAGAGAGAGAGAGAGGTAGGAGTGAGGGAGAGAGAGGTAGGAGAGAGGGATAGAGAGGAAGGAGAGAGAGAGAGAGAGAGAGAGAGAGAGAGAGATGAGAGTAGAGAGAATCATTATATGAACTGACAACTGGCTTTTACCTACCCATTGATGTCACCACCACCACCATCACTCCCATCATCACCACTCCACCACCAACACCCTCTATTTCCAGAACCCTACCACCATGACAACCATCATCACTAACTCCACCACCGGCGCCACCACCACCTCAACCCTCACCACTACCACACCATAACTATCACCATCCGCACTACTACCATAACCATCATCACCATCGCACCACCCCCACCACCATCAGCACCATCAGTACAGAATCAAACATGGAATTGAAGATGAACCGTAACACACCCGGAAATGGGAGAAATGGAGGCAATAACAGTGTATCCCCAAAAGAGAGAAGGACTGACGTTTTTGGGTTAATGGAAGGGGAGGAGGGAAAGGAGAGTGAGATGGGGATAAAGTTATTGGAGGGGAAAGGGTTAGAGGGATAGCACATTTATTTTATTTTATTATTTTTTTAGGTACTACCTAAAGTGCCGGTAGGCTGTCTTGAGGGACCTCTTGGGCGCTTCAGCCCGTTAGTGGCCCAGGCGAATTATATTTATAGTGGCTGCCATGATACATGACTCTTGCTTTTCCCATGCTGGGCAAGGCTTAGGGGAGCTCTATAGTGCAGCAATGAAGGAGGTCGCGCAGGTTGTCTTCTGGGATGTCGAGAGCTGGGGTGCTGTCGTTATGGTAGACGCGTTCAGTGATGTAGTTGATGGTGCGGTCTACGGGAACATTGGTGAACAGCGATTCGACGTCTAATGATGCGATGGTACCTTGCACATTGTTGGTCTTGAGGATGTCAAGGAAATCGGTCGCCGAGCTCAAACTGTATTTCGCTGGGACATATGGGGTCAGTATTGTACACAGCTGCTTGGCGATGTTGTAAGTCGGGGTAGGTATTTGCGAGATGATGGGTCTGAGCTTGTTCCCTGGTTTATGTGTTTTTACTGTACCGTAATAGTAACCCATGCCGTACTCGCCGATGATCTTGCTGAATCTGGTGGTTTTGCTGACGTTGTTGATCTTCGTGATGAGCTTATTCAACTTTTTCTTGAGGCTATCCGTGGAGTCTCTGCTGATTTTGGCGAACTTGGCTTCGTCCGAAAGGATGTTGTCAATCTTGCCCAAGTACTCAGCGGTATTAATGAGCACATAAGCAGCGGTTTTGTCGGCTTTTCGGATGGTAATGTTGGGGTCTGCCTTAAGTTGTTTTGCGGCTTCAACGTGTCTTGGCTCTAGGATCTTGCTGTTGTGTGCTCCTCTAGTCTTCGACGATTCAGCTATAATTTCTTGTCGAAAAGTCGGTTTGACAGAGATTTCTCTTTGTTTGGCGTGCGATGATGTCACGAGAAATGCCGACCGAAACACCCTCTTTGTCATTCACGCGGGGACGAATGACGTAAAGACAACCCATTCTGAGGAACTGCTTGAGAAATACCGCCGCATGATAAAGCAGTATAAACGTAAAACGGATGCCAGTAACATCATAATCTCAGGAATCCTCCCGAGGGTCGGTGCCGAATCTAGCTTATACAGTAAGGCCTTCAGCACAAACAACAGACTTCAGTCCCTTTCCTCACAAGAAAACGTCCAGTTCGCTAATTTGTGGAACAATTTTTACTACGATTCAGATTTGTTCCTTCCTGATTGCATCCACTTAAACCCTGTTGGAGCAGCCCGTTTCGGGTGGCTGCTCTGTGACCAAGTGGCTCTTCGAAAGGCAAAAAACGCGGAGGCGAGAACACCAGCAGCTCCACCGTAAGAGAGCACTCAACCCGCAAAACCCCCGATTCGAAACACATTAAAGCTTGCTATGTAAACGCTTGTAGCCTACGTAACAAATTTAAAGACTTAAAAGTCCTCGCAGCTACAAATCATTATCACATCATCGGAGTCACAGAATCTTGGATAGACACTTCAAATAGAGATTTCATTGCGGAATATAGATTACCGGGTTATACCATCTTTAGTCATGAAAGAGAGAACAGACAGGGTGGAGGCGTTATCTTTTATATCCACAACTCTCTCCATCCAGTATTCGTGAAAACGGATATTATAACCAATGAAGACACCGTCTTCATTGAAATTAAAATAAATCTCATAAAATAGTAATTGGACTTATCTACAGACCGCCAAGGCAGACTCTTGATATCGACCATGCATTAAGTGAATTATTATTAGAAACAAGTAGCAGTTGAGAGGCAGTAATTGTTGGGGACTTTAACTTGCCAGTGAAAAGATGAGGTGAACCGTTGAACTGTCATACAGGGCTCGACCTGTACACAAATTTACTAGAAAGTGATTTGCATCAACACGTTCAAGAACCGATTCGAGAAAATAATATACTTGTCCTTATCTTTCAACGACAACTGATCTAGTTAACGAAGTAAATGTTGGTCAATTTTTAGTTCAAGCGATCACCGAACAATCACATTCAGCATCAATATGAAAGAAAGTAAAGTAACTCCTAGTGAAGAAAAGGTGCCTGGTTATCAGAGAGCGAATTTCTAAAGACTCCGATCAATTCTAAATAATTCTGACTGGACTGAAATCTCGGCGGAAACATATCTTGATAAATCTTGGGGAGGCCTTCACCACAATATTGAACAATGCCATAAGCATATGCGTACCCTATCGTAACAGACGTTCAGCTTTTAAGAAGAAACCAAAATGGTGGAATAACGAAATTCAAAATAGCCTATCTCTTAAAAAATGCGTATACAGTAGATACATATCAACTCAGAGTGAGGCTGACAAACTAGAGTTGGACAGAATTCGCCGCGAAACCAAGAAATTAATAAAACGAAGCAAGAAAAATCTTGAAGAATATATAGCGGAAAAAAGTAAATCTAATCCTAAAGAATTTTTTAGCTATGTAAATAAGAAAAAATCACTCACTTGTGGTATCGGACCGCTTGCTAATGAAAATGGTAACCACACGAACGATGAAAATGAAATGGCTACAATCCTAAATAACTTTTTCGCATCCGTATTTACCGACGAAGACTGTTTATCACCTCAACCGCCGGAGGTTAGAAGGACCGAAAAGATGTTAAGTGTCGTGCTCATCGTAGAAAGTGAAATTTTACGCACAATTGAAAAGATTAAAGTAAGCAAAGCTCCTGGTCCAGACAAAATTACCCCTTGGGTCTTAAAAGAAATCAAACATCAAATTTGTAAACCGCTCTCCATCATATTCAATAAATCTTTAACAGCTGGAAAAGTTCCGTCGGATTGGAAACTTGCAAATGTCACACCAATTTTCAAAAAGGGGGACAAGTCTCATCCAGGAAACTATCGACCAATTAGCCTGACATCGATTGTTTGTAAGTTAATGGAGACTATCATTCGCGACAATATGGTGAAATTCTTCGAAGAAAATAATATAATAAATAATTCGCAACATGGCTTCCGTAGTAAACGTTCGTGTTTGACTAACTTACTTGATTTTTTTCACTATATTTTTGAGGTGTTTGATGAAAGCAGATCAGTAGATATCATATATCTGGATTTTCAAAAGGTTTTTGATAAGGTCCCCCACCAACGATTGCTCTGCAAACTATTGGCGCACGGTATCTCGGGTAACATTCACAATTGGCTTGCGGGCTGGCTGTCTGAGCGGAAACAGAGAGTAGTTCTAAACGGTGTTACATCTACCTGGCTCGATGTCAGAAGCGGCGTACCTCAAGGATCAGTGCTTGGCCCCATGCTTTTCTTAATTTATGTTAATGATATCGATGATGGGCTCACTTGCAAAGTATCAAAATTTGCTGATGACACAAAATAATGCTATTAAAGTAACTGCGACACTCGACGAAGAAGCTTTACAATCAGATCTAGATCGACTTGCACGTTGGGCCAATCAATGGTAAATGAAATTTAACGTTGACAAATGTAAAGTGTTGAACATCGGAAAAAATAACAATCACGTTCGGTACGTAATGAATGGCCAACAACTTTCTGCAGTAAGTAAAGAAAAGGATCTTGGAATCACTATATCAAGCGATTTAAAGCCCGGTCAACATTGTTCAGAGGTAGTTAAAACTGCAAACAAATTGGTTGGCTTCATCGGACGAGTCTTTAATAATAAATCGGAAAAAAATAATATTAAAACTGTATAATTCGTTGGTTCGACCCCGTCTAGAGTACTGTGTACAGTTTTGGTCTCCCTATTACAGAAAAAGACATAGAAAAGTTGGAACGGGTTCAGCGAAGAGTAACAAAGATGATTCCTAGGTTGAGAAATTTATCATATGAACAAAGGCTTAAAGAAGTCAATTTATTCAGCCTATCAAAACGATGAATCCGAGGTGATATAATAGAAGTGTTTAAAATGTTTAAAGGATTCAGTGATATTAATGCGGAAGATTACTTTATAATTGATCGATCAAATAAAACAAGAAGAAAATACAATTTGAAGATAAGTGGTAAAAGATTATCAACGTACGAGGCTAAACACTTCTTCTTCAATCGAGTTGTTAATGTTTGGAACTCTCTACCCTGTGATGTCGTTGATAGTACAACAGTTACGGCCTTCAATAATAGATTAGACAAGTATTTTGAATCCAACCAGCAACTAAGATATTACTCATTGTCGTAATAACGTTAAGTTCTTTCGAATACTGGTGTCCTTGTCCGCTTTTATCGCCCGGTTAGTGGTAGCAGAATTGGTAGTTCTTTCCTCTTTCCTACATAAATTCCATGCAGTTTTTCCATGCTGCATGGTTCTTTTTCCTTTCCTGCCAGCTTTGGCTGGAGGGATGGGGGGGTGGGGGAGGAGCCTTCGCCTTTGCTGTCCTTCATCTTCCACCTTTGATTAGATATTTAGTGTAGCTTGTCACAAACAGCCTCGTAAGGACCATCAGGTCTGCTGTTGTTTGTTCTCACTTTTTGTTTCTTTGTGTTGTCTATCAATATCTCACACTTTAGCCGCTTCTGGTGTTTCTTGGGCTTAGAAAGGATGTGGTAAATCAGGCCGAAGTTCAGCAGTTCTTCTTGGTCAGGGGTGAGTGTTTTACTTGTGAGATTGATGTATCCTTTCTTGGGTCGCTGGTGTAGAATTTCGCCACCGTTCAGGTTGACCATTTTTTTCTGGTTAGTTTTAATAATGGTGTTGCGATATTGGTCTAAATTCTCAGTAAATAAATAAATAAATAAATATATATATATATATATATATATATATATATATATATATATATATACATATATATATATATATATATACATATATATATATATGTATACCGTCTCCGCCAGTTCTTCTCCCCTGCACGGTTGCTGTCCATATACAGGGGCCTTGTCCGCCCTCGTATGGAGTATGCATCTCATGTGGGGGCTCCACTCACAGCTCTTCTGGACAGAGTGGAGGCTAAGGCTCTTCGTCTCATCAGCTCTCCTCCTCATACTGATAGTCTTCACCTCTTAAATTCGCCGCAATGTTGCTCTCTCTATCTTCTATCGATATTTCCACGCTGACTGCTGTTCTGAACTTGCTACTGCATGCCTCCCCCCCTCCCGCGGTCCCTCTGCATACGACTTTCTACTCATGCTCATCCCTATACTGTCCAAACCCCTTATGCAAGAGTTAACCAGCATCATCACTCTTTCATCCACCACCCTGGTAAACTCTGGAACAATCTTCCTTCATCTGTATTTCCTCCTGCCTACGACTTGAACTCTTTCAAGAGGAGGGTATCAGGACACCTCTCCTCCTGTATTTGATCTTCCTTTCGGCCACCTCTTTGCTTTTTTTATTATTGTTCTCTTTTTTGTTGCCCTTGAGCTGCCTCCTTTGTTGTAAAAAAATATATATATATATATATATATATATATATATATATATATATATATATATATATATATATATATATATATATATATATATATATATATATATATATATATATATATATATATATATATATATATATATATATATATATATATATATATATATATATATATATATATATATATATATATATATATATATATATATATATATATATATATATAGGCAGTGGAAGTGATAGCGTACTGATCCCACATTCGCCGCGTGATGGACGACGCGGGTTCGAATCCTCACGCTACCACTCGGATTTTTCAGTCACCGCCGAGTGGCTTAAAACTACCCACATGCTGTCCTGAAGACCACCCATCAACCCGGACTCTAGAGGAAGCCGTCCAAGCGAATCAAGAACGAGTTCCGGGGGCAGCATGAGCCAATGCAAGATGGCGCCACTATAAATACTCGCCTGCGCCAGAACAGGCTGGGCCGACCATCAGGCCCCACCTGGAAGAAGCCTTGGGACGACCATCAGGCCCCACTGGAAGATGCCTACCGGCGCAACAGGCAACAACGTAAAAAAAAAAAAAAATTATATATATATATATATATATATATATATATATATATATATATATATATATATATATATATATATATATATATATATATATATATATATATATATATATATATATATATATACTAATATTCCTGGGAATCAGATTCCTCTAGTCACTGATTATTAACATTCGTGACGAGGGAAATAAATAATTGCGCAGCAGCCTCGTCCTTTTAAAATGTATGTATTATGCGAGGAATGACAATGCTTTATTAACCTAACAAACTGTGTGTGTGTGTGTGTGTGTGTGTGTGTGTTATTCACCTCTTGGTCTGCTGCGGGTCTCTCTCGAGACAGCCAGCCGTTCCCCTACGGAAGAGCACAGAGCTCGTAGTACCGATCTTTGGGTAGGACTGAGACCACACACACACACACACACACACACACACACACACACACCACTTTATTACACACCCTTCCGATAGCTCACAGGACTGATGCTTTGCCCTGTCTGTCTCCGCCCTGGCAGGATGTTGTTTGAGCTTCGCTCGGGTTATTGTTCCCCGTAGAGCAAGTGAATTGAGTGTGTGGTGTGTAAAGGCCCAAGCTGTAGGTATTCAGTGATCGATTACTGTTAGTTTGCTCTAATGAGTAGGGTACTTGCCTGTTGATGACGAGCTCAGCGCGTAATTAGGCAGGTATGAATTTCTTACACACACACACACACACACACACACACACACACACACACGTATATCTCACCGTCCTTGGCAGGTGTCGTGGTGCTGTCTGTCCAACTCTTACCTACAAACAAAGTTTATCATACCAAATTTCTTAAGATTTTCGTTTTTATATGTCTATCTTCTCATTTAACTAAATTAATTTTCCTGATGAATACTCTGAACTTTTCGAGAAATGCATGACTTACACGTCAGTTCATTGGATACCTTTCCAGCAGGGTTACTTTAGATTGTATAAAAATAAATTGTGTATGACGTTTAACTGGAACATAGGAATGAAAGGCTAATTTACTCTTTGTTTTAGATTGTGCCGTGAAAGGAATATTCTCCATCGTTTCTTTTCTTAGTTTCTTACTTGATTAATCAGGGCGTTCTATTATCCGGGTCGAAACTTCCAACGGAATGGCCTGGTAAGAGATATATATTCTACATGTATATATGTATAATGTGTGTGTGTGTGTGTGTGTGTGTGTGTGTGTGTGTTAACTCACCCTCTCTCTGTGTTTGCCCATTTACGAATTTCAAACGCTTTCAATTATTCCTCCTAATTTAAATATTATTGGCTTTGAACAGAGACTCTATATAGTTAGGCTAATTAACAATAATATTAAAACTATATATTTTGGTAATATTATCAACATTATTATCATTATTATTATTATTATTATTATTATTATTATTATTATTATTATTGTTATTATATATATATATATATATATATATATATATATATATATATATATATATATATATATATATATATATATATATATATATATATATATATATATATATATATATATATATATATATATATATATATATATATATATATATATATATATATATATATATATATATATATATATATATATATATATATATATATGTTGAGTGAAGGAGGAGGAAGCACAGGTGTTTGAGATTGATCGATTAGTATCGCTTTCGCCTCTTCAAGAGAAGTTCCTTTAAGAGGCGAAAGCGAAACTAGGAATAAACTCATCTCAAACACACCCGTGTTTCCTCCTCCTCCACTCATCATTATTACTAATATTACTAATAATATATTATTATTATAATTATTTCCATTATCATTATCATCATTTTTTTTATTGTTTGTATTATTATTATTATTATTATTATTATTATTATTATATTATTATTATTACTATTAATATTTTTATTATTATTATTATTATTATTATTATTATTATTATTATTATTATTATTATTATCATTACTATTATTATTACTCTTATTAGTGTTATTACTGATGATCGTAATAGTAGTAGTAAAATAGTAGTAGTAAGAGGAGTTGTTTTTTGTTTTTTGTTTTTTCACTCGGCCTGTTGCACCAGTAGGTTATCTTGATGGGGTCTGCTGGTCGGCCCAAGCCCGTCCGTGGTACAGGCAAGTGTTTATAGTGGCGCCATTTTATCTGGCTCATGGCCCCCGGAACTCCTCTTTGCTCCACTGTAGAGTTTCGTAAGAGTCCGGGGTTGATAGGTGGTCTTTAGGACAGCATATAGGTAGTTATAATTCACTCAGCGATGATTGAAAATTGTCAACTTGTAGCAGTGGGCGGGATCTGGGCCCATGTCTTTCAAGACACCGTCCCCGCATGCAAACACTCATCCAGTAGTAGTAGCAGCAGTAGTAGTAGTAGCAGTAGTGCTGGTGGTGACGCAAGCGTCTCTTCATCAAGGGACTCCGGGTCAGTGTGTCCTTAGGGAAGCAGGTCTTTAAAATGGTAGTAAAGATGTAAGAAACAGAGCTGAAGGAGAACAGAAGAGAAAGGAAGAAAACATTGAACATTTACTTTTTTTTTATTGCTGTCTTATATTTCTTGTGATTTTTTTTTTACACCACAGAGAGCAAATCAAAGGCAACAAACAGAAAATGTAAAAAAAAAGAGAGGTCAATTTCGGATGGAGAGGTGTCTTGATATTCTCTTCTTGAAAGAGGTCAAGTCATAGGCAGGAGGAAATACAGACGAAGGAAGACTGTTCAAGAGTTTACAAGTGAAGGGGATGAAAGAATGGAGATGCTAGTTATTTCTTGCACGAGGGGTTTGGACAGTATAGGACTGAGCATGAGTAGAAATTCGTGTGCAGCGGGGCCGCGGGAGGGGGGAGGCATGCAGTTAGCAAGTTCAGAAGAGGAGTCAGCATGAAAATATCGATAGAGAGCTGATGAGACGATGGGCCTTTGACTCCACTCTGTCCAGAAGAGCCGTGCGAGTGGAGGCCCCCCACACGTGAGATGCATACTCCATACGAGGGTGGACAAGGCCCCTGTATATGGAAATCATCTGTGCTGGGGAGAAAAAATGGCGGAAACGATACAGAACGCTCAACCTCGAGGAAGCTGATTTGGTAAGAGAGGAGATGTGAAGTTTGCAGTTGAGATTTTGAGCTAATGATAGATCGAAAATATTTAGTGTTGAAGAAGGTGACAGCTGAGTGTTGTCAAAGAATAGGGGATAGGTGTTTGGAAGATTGTGTGGAGTTGATAGATGGAGAAATTGGGTTTTTGAGGCATTGAAGGATACAAGGTTCCTTTTACCCCAACCGGAAATGATAGCAAGGTTAGAGGTTACGCGTTCTGCAGCCTCCAGTCTGGAGTTTTGTAATACCTGTTGTGAGGGTCTTCTGTTGAAAAATGTTGAATAATGCAGAATGGAGTCGTCAGCGTATGAGTGGATAGGACAGTTTGTTATAGAAAGATCATTGATGAATAACAGGAAGAGAGTGGGTGATAGAGCAGAGCCCTGTGGAACAACACTGTTGAAAGGTTTAGGGGAAGAACAGTGACCGTCTACCACAGCAGAGAGAGAACGGACGGAAAGGAAACTGGAGCTAAAGGAACAGAGAGAGGTATATAATCCGAAAGAAGGCAGTTTATAAGCAAAGACTTGTGCCAGACTCTATCGAAAGCTTTCGATATGTCTAGCGCAACTGAGAAAGTTACACCGAAACGCCTAAGAGAGGATGACCAAGAGTCACTTAAGAGAGCAAGAAGATCGCCAGTAGAACGCCCCTTGCGGAACCCATACTGGCGATCAGATAGAAGGTCAGAAGTGGAAAGATGCTTTTGAATCTTCCAGTTAAGGATTGATTCAAAAGCTTTAGATAGACAGGAAAGTAAATATATAGGGCGGTAGTTTGAGGGATTGGAACGGTCACCCTTCTTAAGCACAGGCTGTATGAAGGGGTACTTCCAGCAGGAATGAAAGGTAGATGTTGATAGACAGAGACGTAAGAGTTTGACCAGACAGGGATCAGGTTCATAAGCCTTCTGAGAGTTGAGGCCAGAGAGGGCATAGAAAACACTGTTCTTAAAAACCTTAATAACAGGCATAAAGGAGTCAGAGGAGGGATGTGTAGGAGGAATATGCCCAGAATCCACTATTGGTCCCCTGACAGGCGAGACCGGATCTGTAACTCAGGATAGCAAACAGATGGCCAGAATCCTCAACAGTAACTTCGCATCCGTATTCACAGTCGAGGACGTCGAAACCATTCCCGTTGGCCCTCACCCGCCGAGGGGGACCACGCCCCTGGAAACTGAATCAATATGCGACCAAGAAGTGAAAAAATACTTGGACAAACTGGACACGAACAAGTCAACGGGACCCGACAGTTTGTTCCCGCGGTTACTAAAAGAGCTTAAACAGCAAATACTTCAGCCACTCACTAACATATTTAACCGGTCAGTACAACTGAATAAGGTCCCAAAAGGCTGGAAAAGGGCGAGCATAACACCGATTTTCAAAAAACGAGACAAAAGCGTTGCATTAAACTACAGGCCCATAAATTTAACATCAGTGGCAGGAAAAATACTCCAAAAATTTATTACAGACAAACTTAAGTTTTTAAAAGACAATAATATAATCTCCGACACCCAGCATGGCTTCAGAAACAAGCGCTCCTGCCTTACGAATTTATTGGACTTATTCCAAAGTATATATAAGAACTGGGATGAACAAATCCCTAGTGATGTTATATACCTGGACTTTCAGAAAGCCTTCAACAAGGTACCGCACGAGACTCATAAAGAAACTGCACTCGGCGGGCATTGGAGCCAATCTGATCGCGTGGATAAGGGATTGGCTCGCCGGCAGAAAACAACGAGTGCTACTCAACGGACAGCCTTCTGATTGGCATCCAGTCACTAGTGGAGTGCCACAAGGGTTAGTGCTTGGACCCATTATCTTTATCATATATATCAATGACCTAGAATCAGGACTGAAATTCACAATATCGAAATTTGCTGTTGACACCAGGATAGGTGGAAAGTCCCTTACAAAGACCGACTGCGAAATCATTCAGAAGGACCTCAATCACATTATCGATTGGTCGGAAAAATGGCAAATGTCTTTTATTGATGCCAAATGCAAAGTCATGCACATTTAGATAGGGATAGGGGAGGCGTTGGCTGAGACGACAGAGTGACGGCATCTCGTTCAGGAGGACGTGAATTCAATCCCCGCCCAGTGCCACCAAGCTGGGATTTTTCAGCCACCGCCGAGTGGCTTAAAACTACCCACATGCTGTCCAGAAGACCACCTATCAACCCGGACTCTAGATTCTAGGATTAAAGATGAGCTCCGGGAAGGCAGCATGAGCCAATGCAAGATGGCGCCACTCTAAACATTCGCCTGCTTCAGAACGGGCCGGGCCGACCATCAGGCCCCACCGGGAAGAAGCCTACCGGCGCAATAGACCGCGACGTAAAAAAAAAAAAAAAAATTTACCACATATACATCATGAATGGGAAACCTCTGCAGGCGATGCAGCAGAAAAATGATCTTGGGGTCACTATCAGCAGTGACCTGAAACACGCGAATCATTGTAAAAAAGCATATAACAAAGCCAACACTATGCTCGGGTTCATAGCGAGAAACTTTGAGTGTAAAACGCCAGACGTGATGCTAACCTTGTATAATTCCATGGTAAGACCACACCTCGAGTATGCTGTACAGTGTACAGTTCTTGTCTCCTAATTACAGGAAGGACATTAATTTACTGGAAAGAATTCAACGACGCGCCACGAAGATGATTCCAACCTTAAGGGCTCAACCATACGAGGAAAGACTCAAGCGACTCAATCTCTTTACATTGGCGAAAAGACGCCTACGACCTACGAGGGGATATGATTAAGTTTTCAAGTACCTGAAAAAGTTCAATAATATCGATTACTCCAAATTCTTTGAACTGCAAACGAACTCAAGAACTAGAAATAAAGATTTACCCTTTCAGTCGAGTCGATGTAACACAGACATTGGAAAGAGTTCCTTTTCAAACCGAGTCATCCGCCACTGGAGCAATCTTCCCTCAGAAGTAGTAAATGCGAATACCATCAACTCCTTCAAATATCGAATCAACCGTCATTTCGCTGCGTCAGGAGTAAACTGAATATCAAGGTGCTTTCATCTGCTCCTCAAGCCCCAAGTGGCTGTCGAACTGATTAAATCACCAAAGCGGTCAACCTTGTAATGAGCCAATAGGCTTTCTGTTGCCTGCATTTCCATGTTTCCATGTCACGGTTAAGGAGAGGAGGGAAAGATGAAGAAGTGAAATTGGAGATGTTTATGGCTAGGTGCCAGAAGTCCCGGGAAGAATGAGAAAAAAACAAGGTTTTGACGTTTTCTATTAATGAAAGAGGTTTTGATCAGTCGAAGAATAGATTTGGCACGATTCCGGGCAGAAATATAAAGATCATGGTTAGCAGGAGTGCGAAGGCTCTGGTACCTTTTGTGAGATGCCTCTCTATCTTTGACAGCACGAGAACAAGCATGATTAAACCAAGGCTTTTTAGCATGAGGGGTAGAGAAAGTACGTGGAATGTGTCTCCATCCCAGAGACAATCACCTCTGTGATGCGCTGGGCACACACAGATCTCTCTCTCTCCTGGAAGCAGTAATCATTCCACGGGAAATCAGAAAAGTACATCCTCAGGTCGTCCCACCGAGCTGAAGCAGAATGCCAGAAGCATCGCCTCTTCGGTGGATCCAGAGGATGTACAGGAGCGATAGGACAGGATACAGAAATGAGGTTGTGATGGGAGGAGCCCAACGGAGAGAACAGTTTGACAGAGTAAGTAGAAGGATTAGAGGTAAGGAAGAGATATAGTATGTTGGGCCTGTCTTCAAGATGGTCGGAAATGTGTGTAGGGTGCTGAAACAACTGCTCTAGATCGTTGAGGAGAGCAAAGTTGTAGGTTTGTTCACTAGGTTGGTCATTGAAAGAGGATGAAAGCCAAAGCTGGTGGTGAATATTGAAATCTCCTAGGATGGAGATTTCAGCGAAGGGAGAGTGGGTCAAGATGTTTATTTATTTTTTTTTTTTTTTACATTGCAGCCTATTGCGCCGGTAGGCTTCTTCCAGGTGGATCCTGATGGTCGGTCCAAGGCTTCTTTCCGGTAGGTCCTGATGGTCGGCCCAGCCCGTTCTGGCGCAGGCAAGTGTTTATAGTGGCGCCATCTTGCATTGGCTCATGCTGCCCTCCCAGAGCTCATCTTTGATCCTAGAATCTAGAGTCCGGGTTGATAGGTGGTCTTCTGGACAGTATGTGGGTAGTTTTAAGCCACTCGGCGGCGGCTGAAAAAATCCCAGCTTGGTGGCACCGGGCGGGGATTGAACTCGCGTCCTCCTGAACACGAGGCCGTTACTTTGACGACTCAGCCACCGCTTAACTTTAGAGTTCAAGTAGTCAAATAATTTTACATAATTAGTAGAGTTAGGTGAGAGATAAACAGCACAGATATATTTAGTAATATAGGTAATGACAATGAAGTCTTAGCCAGATGGTGGAAAATTCTGAAGAGTCAAGGTCGTGGGCACGGGAGCAAGTGATGTCGTTGGGCACGCAGGCGCAGCATCCAGCTTTGTATTGAAATTTAAGATAGAGATAGTAGGAGGGAACAGAGTAGAGATTGCTGTCAATAGCCTCATAAATATGTGTTTCGGTGAGGAAGAGAAGGTGAGGTTTAGAGGAGGAGAGATGGTGTTCCACATAATGAAAATTAGAGCGAAGACCGCGAATGTTGCAGAAATTGATAAGAAAGAGGTTCGAGGAGTTATCAAGACACCTATCAAGTCGGCAGCCAGAATGGGAGTCCTCCCTGGGGGAATTTGTGGTCTCCCCCCAAGCGGGGACTCCGAGGCAGAGCGTAATTGTGCCATTTTGAATTTTGAATTTTGGGAAAAGGTGTGTATGTTGTGTGAATGTAGTGTGGTGTGGAAAGAGAGGATCTGTCTTTAGAGAGCATGCTGAACTACTCTCTGGTGTTGATGAGACAATAGGGAAACGGAAAGTGAGGACATGGGAAGGGTCTTTGGAGGGCTTCACCACCCTCCTCGCTTCCCATATATACATTTCCGGGAGTGGCTTACGCCCGTTTCGGTAGGTATCTTCCTACCTACCCCACTTTTACTTTCTCTTCATATCTTTTTAACTCGTTGAAGTGTTTTGAGGCCTCATTTGTTGCAAAAAATGAATAATAACCATAATATGCCTGAATCCCAATGCGTCGAAATGTGGAAACACTGAGGGGTCGAAGGCAGCAGAGCTCCCACTACTCCGTCAGGAGGTTCATATATATTCATCTGTCTTTTATTGATCCTTAGGGGATCGAAGCCCTCCTGTTAGTAAGAGTGTGAACATTCCCTTTGGATTTTAGCTGTGGTGAGCCGCGGGTCTTAGCTGCTGCAGGAGCCGCGAGATGCATTGGGCTACTCAGAAGCCCGCGGCCGAACGGATTAGCGCACACATTTCATGCAAATTTTCACACTTTTATTTTATCTCTACACTCTCCTACGGTTTTCCAGTAGGTTTTAAGGTTTGTAAAAAAATATATATGAGAACAGAAGAGCAGTTGATTAAGTAGAAATCGAGGTATCAACACGTTAGTAATATCAATCTTTACCCAGTTGTCATGGTTAGTTATTAACCCTATACTCTATATATAAGTCCTCAAAACATTAAAAAAAAAACTATAAAAAAACTATTAAATGTAAGATAAACCGACAAAACTAGAAAGTGACAATAAATGATATATTCACTGGAAAAAAAATAAAGAGAAAGAAATGAGAGCAGAAGGATGTGAGGAAGATATGCTCAGGAGAGGAAGGAAGAGCAATATGAAAACAGCGGGGAGTGAGAGAAGAAAGTATGTGAAGGAGGATGGTCGAGAAAGAGGAAAAGTAGCGTGAAGGAATGAGTGAAGATACGTGACTGAGGTAACTAGGGAGGGAGAGGAGATGATGTTGGAAGGAAGCAGAGGAGGGAGGGGAGTAGGAGAGACAGTAAGGTTGGTAGAGACAAAAAACAATACGAAAATCGAAAGAGGTAGAAGACGAAAGGAAGGAAGACAGAGAAAAGGTTAAAGAATGAAAATTAGATAAGGAAGGAACAGAGAAAGGGAACCAAAAGGGGAAGAAGAAATGAAAATACAAAGGAAGATGGAAAAAAGGAGGTATGCAAGTAGAGTGAGGAATTGATGAAGAAAGGAGGTAAAGGAAGGAGTAACAAAAAAAAGGAAATAAGGCAAAACACACCAATTAGCTCAGATCATGATTAACTTTATTTTTATGTTTCAAAGCTGCTCACTTCTTTACTTTCATTTATCGCTTCGCCTGGTTCCCCTTGCATCTCTCTTTCCATGCCGTCATTAATTCTTGCCTCCACCTCGTCCTCAGTCTCTCCTTTTCTCCTCACTCTCATTCATTTTTTCTCGTCAACTCTTGACTTCACCCCCTTCTCCCTCTCCTTTTTGTTGGGCACAAGTTTGTATGTTTATAGCAAAAGTCTAGAGACGCAGATATTTACAGACAAAGCTAGGGAGACAACACATGCTCTCTCTCTCTCTCTCTCTCTCTCTCTCTCTCTCTCTCTCTCTCTCTCTCTCTCTCTCTCTCTCTCTCTCTCTCTCTCTCTCTCTCTCACACACACACACATACCTAGGGAGAGTTTATACTTCTCTTGTCGGGAGAGAAAGAGCAGCCTCTCCATCTCTTTTCGTCCCTCACTTTTGCCTTTCCTTCTGAACTACATGCACTTCTTTCCTTTATTCAACTTTTCCATGTCTTCCTCCATCCTTTCTTTCTCCCTAATGGTTCCTCCTACCGTTGTTTTCTCCATATTCCTTTCCTGCTTTGCTTCCCTTAAATTACTTCATTCTTTCCCTCCTCTTCGGATTTTTTTTCTTTCTTAATCACTTCGTCTTAAACTCAGGCTATTCCTTCCTCTTCTAGGCGCGGGCTATTCCTTCCTCCTCTTCTTCCTCCTTTCCCTTTGCCTCCTTTTCATTCTTACGATTTTTCTTCACATTTTCATCTTTCCAGCGTTTTCACTGTTCCACTTTCCACTGCTCCTGCTGTTAAATTCCAGAAGGATAAACTCCTTTTATCGGCAATACTTTCCCTCCTCCTCCTCCTCCACTTCTTCTAATCCTTGCAATGCTTCCTTCCTGAGGCAAGTTGGCTCTTCCATTATGTTTCTCTTAAGACTTGTTCTTTGGTTCCCCCCTTCTCTCTCTCTCTCTCTCTCTCTCTCTCTCTCTCTCTCTCTCTCTCTCTCTCTCTCTCTCTCTCTCTCTCTCTCGTTTTCTATCCATCTACCTATCTATTTATTAATCGATCGATCGATCGATCAACAAACAAAGAGGAAGCGACAGATTTTCTCGTGACTGATGAAAGCTCGAAAGAGGGAAGAAAACTCTAGAAATATGAATACATTTATATGATTTAAATGCCGCTTAACTACCGTGTGAATAATTACGGAAAATGCACAAAGCAGAGACAGTTAAGGAAGTCCCCCCCCAAAATATTCCCCTCCTCAACGCGCTGCATATCAGAGGCACTGCATTACAATAACTACACGGTTGAATTATTAATGAAATGTTAGGTATTTTAATAGGGACCGCCAGTTATGTTAGTGATAATGAAGCTTAAAATGAGGATGGCGATGCTCTGGGGTGAGCGTGACTGCTGAATAATAATAAGGACAAAGATAATGCTTATCATGATTATACGAGGATAAGAAAATAATGAGCCGAAACAGGAGTAGAAAGGGGGAAATATGTGAATAAACTACTGACGGTAATGAATTATGAGCATGGTATTATTCTCTCTCTCTCAGATACTGTCCATATACAGATGCCTTGTCCGCCCTCGTATGGAGTATGCATCCCATGTGTGGGAGGGGGGCTCCACACACAAAACTCTCTTGGACAGAGTGGAGATATAGGCCCTTCATCTTATCAGCTCTCCTCTTCTTACTAGCAGTCATCTACCTCTCAAAATCCGCAGCAATGTTCCATCTATTTCTATGTTATATCGATATTTTCATGCTGACTTCTTCTGAACTTCCTAATTGCATGCCTTCCCTCTTCCACGCGGCCTCGCAGTATACGACTCTCCACTCTTGTTCATCCCTGTTTTGTCCAAATCACTAGCCTCTTCATTTTCTTATCCCTTCCGCTGGCAAACTTTAGACTAGCTTTCCTTCATCTGTATTTCATCTTGCTAACGACTGGAATTATTTCAAGAAGAGGATCAGGACACCTTCCACCCGTAGCAAACCTCTTTATTGGCCTCTCGTTCTGTTTTCTTTCACTGGGGCAGCCTATAGCGGGCCTTTTTGTTGCTATTTGTTCCTTTCCTCTGAGTTGCGTCCCTTGATGTAAAAAAAAAGTAATATAATGAAAACTATAATGAATAATCTCACTAATAAAAGTAATGAAAAAATACTGAAAAAAGAAGAAAGATATTAAAAAGGAAAAGAGAAATAAAAAAAAATATCAACGTTTGAATAAGCTAGAACAAAAACAAAATAATAAATATAACTTGAATTAATCATTAATCAAAAGAGGAAGCGTAAGAAAAAAAAATATAGAAGAAGAAGAAGAAGAAGAAGAAAAATAGAAGAAGAAGAAAGAAAAAAAGAAAAAGAAATTGAAATAGAAATGGAAAAAAAGGAAGAAGAAGCATTAACAGTCTCCTCTTTGTGTCATCTTGGTCCTCAGCATTTTCGTGTTTAATCTTTTTATCAGTCCATGCGCCCTCCTAAGTGCAGTCTCTCTCTCTCTCTCTCTCTCTCTCTCTCTCTCTCTCTCTCTCTCTCTCTCTCTCTCGACCGCTCGCTTTGTGTGTGTGTGTGACATCAATCAATCAATTAATGGGGGCATACGCCGAGGAGCGCGTCGCCTCGCCCACCCTACCACGCCAATCCACGAACTCCGTGGGCGTCCCCTTGGCCTCCTCCTTGCAAGATTGTCTCTTACAGAGACGACCCGATGAGCAGGATCAGCTTCCTGTAAACGTGCCACGTGCCCGTATAGCCGGAGTTGGCGTTGACGGACTATGCAGGTAATATATGTCGAATCAGTCTCACGGAGTAGTCGCCGGTTTGACACAAAGTCATTCCAGCGATATCCCATGATTCTGCGTAGACACTTATTACCAAAGGCATCAATCCGCCTCTCCAAGTCCCCATTTAGTGTCCATGTCTCACAACCATAGAGTAAGACAGGGAGCACAAGGGACTTGAAGATCCGGATATTTGTCCTTCTGCACAGATATCGACAATGCAATATACTCGTGTTGAGCGAGTCCATAACACCGTGGGCCAGGCCAATCCGCCGTAAGACTTCCTGGCCAGACTCACCGTTGTTATGAACTACGCTACCAAGATACGTGAAACTTTCTGAGATCTCAACGTCCTCGCCACACGCATGAACAGACTGTACTGTTTCATCCAGCAAGCCTCCAAACACCTGTACCTTGGTCTTGGCCCAGGAGACCTGGAGTCCCAAGGGCTTCGCCTCCTCGTGCAGTGCCTCGAGAGCCATCGCCAAAACCTCCAGCGACTCTGCCAGAATTACTACATCGTCGTCAAAAGCAGGGTCAGTGACCCTGGTATTGCCAATGGATGCTCCGCAATGACTCTGGTCCACAACTCTGCCCAGTACCCAGTCCATACAAGTGTTGAAAAGCGATGGGGCAAGGACACAGCCCTGCCTCATTCCCGCATTCACGGGAAAGAAGCTGGACAAGCCCCCCCCCCCCCCCACACACACACACACACACACACACACACACACTTCACAGCACTCTCTGTCCCAGAATACAGGCCAGTCAGCAGACCAATAGTCCTCGCAGGAATCCCACGGAGTCGCAGAAGATCCCAGAGTGCCTCACGATGCACTGAATCAAACGCCTTCCTGAGATCGACCACAACTCTGCCCAGTACCCAGTCCATACAAGTGTTGAAAAGCGATGGGGCACGGACACAGCCCTGCCTCAGTCCCGCATTCACGGGAAAGAAGCTGGACAAGCCCCCCCCCCACACACACACACACACACTTCACAGCACTCTCTGTCCCAGAATACAGGCCAGTCAGCAGACCAATAGTCCTCGCAGGAATCCCACGGAGTCGCAGAAGATCCCAGAGTGCCTCACGATACACTGAATCAAACGCCTTCCTGAGATCGACATAGGCTGCAAGCATCCCCTGTCGTAACTCACGTCGGCGGTCCACCAGTACACGAAGCGCTAGGATACGGTCAATTGTTGACTTGCCGGGCGTGAACCCAGACTGTTCAGGTCTCTGCAGCTTCAGCAGCTGGCTGCGAATTCGCATCAGCAATAGGTTAGGTAGCACCTTGCCTGGCACACTGAGCAATGTAATACCATGGTAGTTGTTTCAGTCCTGGCGGTCCCCTTTCCCTTTCCAGATAGGGACGACCAACCCCCTCTTCCAATCAGGAGGAATGGTACCGGACAGGCATACGGCAGTCAAGATCGCATGCAACCCACGGATCATGGCCTCACCTTCAGCTTTGAGCAGCTCCGTACTGATGTTACAGGTGCCAGGTGCCTCCCCACCACTCAACTTGGCCAGAGCCTTTTTGACCTCGCCCAGAGAGGGTGGGTTTTCGTTAATGGGTGGGTCAGCATCCGCCACCTGCAACCCAGCAACTAGAAGCTGCCAACGTGGAGGGTCCGCCATGTACAGCTGCTCAAAGTACTCAGCCCAATGAGCCCTCTGCCCATCCATGCCCGACACGAGGCAGCCATCAGCTGTTCGGATAGCGCTCACCTGAGAGGTAGACTTAGAGCGGAGCTTCTTCAGGGCTCGGTAACCAGGTCGAAGGTCATTCGCATTTAAATGGCTCTCGACTTCTTCAGCGAGACCCCTGACATACCTCTCCTTGTCTCTCCTCAGGAGAGCTCTAGTCCTACGTGACAGAGCCCTGTATTGGCCCCGGTTCCCAGTTAGTCTGGCAGCGCGACTCTCCTCAATATTCTCCAGCCTCTCCACCGAGGCAAAACCACTCCTAGATCTCGGGCGCTCTCCAATGCACTCCTTGGCAGCTTGCAGAGTCTCACGTTTGAAGGTGTCACACAACTCTACAGGCTCCTCCAGGGTGCCAAGCACTTCGAACCGATTTGAGACTGTCACTGCATACTCCTGAGCACATGCCAGGTCTTTCAGCCTCTCAAGATGGAACACAGTAGTGTTGCATCTCGAGATTCTTCTTGACCTGACATGAAACTTGAGTGTTGCAACAACAAGCCTGTGGTCAGTTGCAAAGAACTCAGCACTCCGGTAAACCCTGCAGTTCTGAAGGATCCTCCAACGAGTACTTGCGAGAATGTGGTCGATCTCCTTAGCTACCCCTCCGGCATCGCTATACCAAGTCCAGCGGTGAAACTCTGGTCTCTGGTACCAGGAACCCGCAGTTCTCAACCTTTTGGATTTTGCAAAATTCAGGAGGAGAGAGCTGTTGATGTTCCTGGTACCAGATCGTAGCCAACCCAGTCAGTGTCAGTAGAAGCATTGAAGTCGCCCAGGACAATGAGTGTGTCCCGGGGAGGGCACTGGTCTAATACGGAGTCCAGTTTGGAGTAGAACGTCTCCTTCTCTGTAGTTTCACGCATCTCGGTAGGAGCGTACACTGTAACAAGAGACATGAAGTCCAGTGTGTGCTTCAGCCTTACTCGCATTATACGCTCATCAACCGGAGCAAACTCAACCACAAATGGCAGCAGTTGGCTGGAGATGCCCATAGCTACCCCCCTGACATGGAAGCCATTGCTC
>NC_066512.1:9537112-9574612 GCF_024679095.1 Eriocheir sinensis | reverse complement strand
GCACGGCCCCTGCCAGCAGGGGATGGCATATCACAGCTGGTTACAGTGGCACGGCCTGCCGGCGGGATGGTGCATATCACAGCTGATTACAGTGGCACGGCCCCTGCCAGCAGGGATGATGCATATCACAGCTGATTACAGTGACACGGCCCCTGCCGGCAGGGATGGTGCATATCACAGCTGGTTACAGTGGCACGGCCCCTGCCGGCAGGGATGGTGCATATCACAGCTGGTTACAGTGGCACGGCCCCTGCCAGCAGGGATGATGCATATCACAGCTGATTACAGTGACACGGCCCCTGCCGGCAGGGATGGTGCATATCACAGCTGGTTACAGTGGCACGGCCCCTGCCAGCAGGGATGATGCATATCACAGCTGATTACAGTGGCACGGCCCCTGCCAGCAGGGATGGTGCATATCACAGCTGGTTACAGTGGCACGGCCCCTGACAGCAGGGATGGTGCATATCACAGCCGCATATCACAGCTGATTACAGTGGCACGGCCCCTGCCAGCAGGGATGGTGCATATCACAGCTGGTTACAGTGGCACGGCCCCTGCCGGCAGGGATGGTGCATATCACAGCTGGTTACAGTGGCACGGCCCCTGCAAGCAGTGATGGTGCATATCACAGCTGGCTACAGTGGCACGGCCCCTGCCAGCAGGGATGGTGCATATCACAGCTGGTTACAGTGGCACGGCCCCTGCCAGCAGGGATGATGCATATCACAGCTGGTTACAGTGACACGGCCCCTGCCGGCAGGGATGGTGCATATCACAGCTGGTTACAGTGGCACGGCCCCTGCCGGCAGGGATGGTGCATATCACAGCTGGTTACAGTGGCACGGCCCCTGCCAGCAGGGATGATACATATCACAGCTGATTACAGTGGCACGGCCCCTGCCGGCAGGGATGGTGCATATCACAGCTGGTTACAGTGGCACGGCCCCTGCCAGCAGGGATGATGCATATCACAGCTGATTACAGTGACACGGGCCCTGCCGGCAGGGATGGTGCATATCACAGCTGGTTACCGTGGCACGGACCCTGCCGGCAGGGATGGTGCATATCACAGCTGGTTACAGTGGCACGGCCCCTGCCAGCAGGGATGATGCATATCACAGCTGATTACAGTGACACGGCCCCTGCCGGCAGGGATGGTGCATATCACAGCTGGTTACAGTGGCACGGCCCCTGCCAGCAGGGATGATGCATATCACAGCTGATTACAGTGGCACGGCCCCTGCCAGCAGGGATGGTGCATATCACAGCTGGTTACAGTGGCACGGCCCCTGACAGCAGGGATGGTGCATATCACAGCTGGTTACAGTGGCACGGCCCCTGACAGCAGGGATGGTGCATATCACAGCTGGTTACAGTGGCACGGCCCCTGACAGCAGGGATGGTGCATATCACAGCCTCTATATATCACAGCACAGTGGCATTCTGACAGCAGGGATGGTGCAGGGATGGTGCAGGTAGGATGGTGAAGACACCTAGAAGACGGCGCAAGCCACCCTGGTGAGTCCCGGGAGGTGAGAAGGGAGCTGAAGCCCTCCAAAGACCCTTCCCATGTCCTCACTAACCGTTTCCCTATTGTCTCACCAACACCGGAGAGTAGTTCAGCATGCTCTCTAAAGACAGATCCTCTCTTTATCCACACCACACTACATTCTCACAACATATACACCTTTTCCCAAAATTAAAATTTCAAAATGGCGCACATACACCAAGCCTCGGAGTCCCCGCCTGGGGGGGGGACCACAAATTCCCCCAGGGAGGACTCCCCTTCTGGCTGCCGACCCGAGAGGTGTCTTGATAACTCCTCGAACCTCTTTCTTCTCGATTTCTGCAACATTCGCGGTCTTCGCTCTAATTTTCATTCTGTGGAACATCATCTCTCCTCCTCTAAACCTCACCTTCTCTTCCTTACCGAAACACAGGTTTCTGAAGCTACTGACAGCAATCTCTACTCTGTTCCCTCCTACTATCTCTATCCTAAATTTCAATCCAAAGCTGGATGTTGCGCCTACGTGCGCAACGACATCACTTGCTCTCATGCCCACGACCTTGACTCTTCTGAATTTTCCACCATCTGGTTAAGATTTCACTGTCATTCCATTACTAAATACATCTGTGCTGTTTATCTCTCACCTAACTCTACCAACTATGTAAAATTCTTTGACTATTTGAATTCTAAAGTGGAGCACATCTTGACCCACTCTCCCTTCGCTGAAATCTCCATCCTAGGAGATTTCAATGTTCACCACCAGCTTTGGCTTTCATCCTCTTTCACTGACCATCCTGGTGAACAAGCCTACAACTTTGCTATCCTCAACGACCTAGAGCAGTTGGTCCAGCACCCTACACGTATTCCTGACCGTCTTGGAGATCGGCCAAACATTCTAGACCTCTTCCTTACCTCAAACCCTTCTGCTTATTCTGTCAAACTGTTCTCTCCGTTGGGCTCCTCCGATCACAATCTTATTTCTGCATCCTGTCCTATCGCTCCTGTACACCCTCTGGACCCACCGAAGAGGCGATGCTTCTGGCATTTTGCTTCAGCTCGGTGGGACGACCTAAGGATGTACTTTTCCGATTTCCCGTGGAATGATTATTGCTTCCAGGATAGAGATCCCTCTGTGTGTGCTCAGCGCATCACAGAGGTGATTGTCTCTGGAATGGAGGCATACATTCCTCGTTCTTTCTCTACTCCTCACGCTAAAAAGCCTTGGTTTAATCACGCTTGTTCTCGTGCTGTCAATGATAGAGAGGTAGCTCACAAAAGATACCAGAGCCTTCAAACTAATGCTAATTATGAACTTTACATTTTTGCCCGAAATCGTGCCAAATCTATTCTCCGACTAATCAAAAATTCTTTCATTAACAGAAAATGCCAAAACCCTGCTTTTTCTAACTCTTCCCGTGACTTCTGGTATCTTGCCAGAAACATCTACTCCAACTTCACTTCTTCATCTTTCCCCCCACTCCTCAGTCCTGACGGCAACACTGCTGTCTCATGTATCTCTAAGGCTGAACTCTTCTCTCAAACTTTTTTCTAAAAACTCCACTCTGGACGATTCTGGGCATATTCCTCCAACTCATCCCCCTTCTGACTCCTTTATGCCTGTTATAAAGATTCTCCAAAATGATGTTTTCTATGCCCTCTCTGGCCTCAATCCTCAGAAGGCTTATGGACCTGATGGAGTGCCTCCTATTGTCCTTAAAAACTGTGCCTCCGTGCTGTCACCCTGCCTGGTCAAACTCTTTCGCCTCTGCCTGTCAACATCTACCTTTCCTTCTTGCTGGAAGTATGCCTTCATACAGCCTGTGCCTAAGAAGGGTGACCGCTCCAATCCCTCAAACTACCGTCCTATTGCTTTACTTTCTTGTCTATCTAAAGCTTTTGAATCAATCCTTAACCGTAAGATTCAAAAGCACCTTTCCACTTCTGACCTTCTATCTGATCGCCAGTATGGGTTCCGCAAGGGGCGTTCTACTGGTGATCTCCTAGCCTTCTTAACTGACTCTTGGTCATCCTCTCTTAGCCGTTTCGGTGAAACTTTTGCTATTGCGCTGGACATATCAAAAGCTTTTGATAGGGTCTGGCACATATCTTTGCTTTCTAAACTACCCTCCTACGGTTTCTATCCTTCTCTCTGTACCTTTATCTCCAGTTTCCTTTCTGACCGTTCTATTTCTGCCGTGGTAGACGGTCACTTTTCTTCCCCTAAATCTATTAACAGTGGTGTCCCACAGGGTTCTGTCCTATCTCCCACTCTTTTTCTGTTGTTCATTGATGATCTTCTTTCCAAAACGAACTGTCCTATCCATTCCTACGCCGATGATTCCACTCTGCATTATTCAACTTCTTTTAATAGAAGACCCACCCTTCAGGAACTTAACGACTCAAGGCTGGAGGCTGCAGAACGCTTAGCCTCAGACCTTACTATTATTTCCGATTGGGGCAAGAAGAACCTGGTGTCCTTCAACGCCTCAAAACACAGTTTCTCCACCTATCCACTCGACACAATCTTCCAAACAACTATCCCTATTCTTTGACAACACCCAGCTATCACCTTCCTCAACACTAAACATCCTCGGTCTATCCTTAACTCAAAATCTCAACTGGAAACTTCATATCTCATCTCTTACTAAATCAGCTTCCTCGAGGCTGGGCGTTCTGTACCGTCTCCGCCAGTTCTTCTCCCTGCACAGTTGGTGTCCATATACAGGGCCTTGTCCGCCCTCGTATGGAGTATGCATCTCATGTGGGGGGCTCCACTCACACAGCTCTTCTGGACAGAGTGGAGGCAAAGGCTCTTCGTCTCATCAGCTCTCCTCCTCATACTGATAGTCTTCTACCTCTTAAATTTCGCCGCAATGTTGCCTCTCTTTCTATCTTCTATCGATATTTCCACGCTGACTGCTCTTCTGAACTTGCTAACTGCATGCCTCCCCCCCTCCCGCGGCCCCGCTGCACTCGACTTTCTACTCATGCTCATCCCTATACTGTCCAAACCCCTTATGCAAGAGTTAACCAGCATCTTCACTCTTTCATCCCTCACGCTGGTAAACTCTGGAACAATCTTCCTTCATCTGTATTTCCTCCTGCCTACGACTTGAACTCTTTCAAGAGGAGGGTATCAGGACTCTTCTCCCGAAATTGACCTATCTTTCGGCCACCTCTTTGGATTCTTTTTAGGAGCAGCGAGTAGCGGGCTTTTTTTTTTTATTAATGTTTACTTTTTTGTGCCCTTGAGCTGTCTCCTTTGCTGTAAAAAAAAAAAAAAAAAAAAAAATATCACAGCTGGTTACAGTGGCACGGCCCCTGCCAGCAGGGATGGTGCATATCACAGCCTCATATCACAGCTGGTTACAGTGGCACGGCCCCTGCCAGCAGGGATGGTCCCTCCTGCTGTTCGCCTCGCCTGGTGCGGACGTCCGTGGCGTGTTGGGGCTGCGGTGGTCGTGTTGGCGGCGGCTCCCGCGGCCGTGAAGGAGCGCCGCCTCGCAGCTCTCATGTCCCCGTCCCTGCGTTTCTGCTGGGTCCAGCCACTCCCGGATCAGACGGCCTCGGCGACGCCAACGGCTGTGTCCACCCAGACATTGTGAAGCGAAGTAAAAGATAATTCATCTGATGACGCCTCGAGCCACGGATATCGTCCTCAGGCCACTGTGGGAAGGTGAAGAGGCGCGAAGGTTGCGTTGAGAGGAGGGGGCTGCGCTGATGGCGGGCGATGGCAAGGGCCGGAAACTCCTTTTTTCCTCCCTCCCTCCTTTCTTTCCATTTTTTTCTTTTTTTCTCAATCCCTCCCTCCCTCCCTTCTTGTTCTTCTCTTCCTCCTTCCCGCCCTTTCCTTTTTTCCACTCACTTCACCCTTCTTCCCTACCGCTCCCATCTCGCTCCTTCCCTCATTCTTCCTCACTCTTCACCCTCCTGCCTCCTTACTTGTGCTATCATCATTCTATCCCTTCCCTACCAACATTTTCGTCTCTTCTTTCTTCCTCGTATAGCTTCTTCATTTTGTCTTCCTCCCCTTATCTTCCACCTTTCTTCATTTCTGTCTTCCTTTTCTCCTGTTCCTTCCCTCCCTCTCTTCTTTTCTCCATTATATAATCCTCTCGCTTTTCTTTCTTTTCTTCATTTCATCTTTTCTTCCTTCCCTTATTCCATTTCTTCCTTCTTTTTCTTCCTTTCTTTCCCTTCCTTCCCTTCTCCCCTTTCGCGCCTCATATATGCTTCTTCAATTTGTCTTCCTCCCATTATCTTCTTCCTTTCTTCATTCTTGTCTTCCTTTTCCCCTATTCCTTCCCTTCTTTTCTTCCTTATATACTCCTCTCTCGTTTTCCTTTCTTTTTCTTCATTTCATATTTTCTTCCTTCCCTTATTCCATTTCTTCCTCTCCTTCCTTCTTTCTCTTCATTTTTATTTCTTTCTCTCCCATCTTCCCCTTCTCCTTCCATTCATCCTCCCTTTCTTTTCTCCTTCCCTCCTTCCTTTTTACTTTACTTTCTTCCTTTCTTGCCTTGCTTCCCTTTCTAAACACTTCTGTAGGATTGCTGTTCCTTCCAGTGGCGGATGGCTGGGCTCGAGGAGAATCTTGCCTGTCTGTCTCTCTGTAAACCGACATCTGTACTTCATCGACTCGCCTGAAGGGACTGACTGTTGCTTTTTCATCTGGGCAAAGTCGGGAGCATGCACTGTCGCTTCTCAGTCCTTGACGCTACCCATATATATATATATATATATATATATATATATATATATATATATATATATATATATATATATATATATATTCAATCGTCGATAGATCGATATATACCTGCCCTGGTGGCCATATTAGCGGCTCCGGCATGTCGGAATAGGTATGGACGAACGACGGACTATAATGGGCGGAGCGGATGCCAAATGGACGATGAAGAAATTTTGTAGCACGTCCTTAAAGTCCGTTATGCGTCCGCCATGTCGAAATATTCTGGAATACAAGTAAGAATAACACATGCAGAGATAGCAATAAGGCAGGATGGCAGTTTAAATATATGTGACTTCGATACGAACATCTACGTACGCCACAGCGCTGCTAATATATATATATATATATATATATATATATATATATATATATATATATATATATATATATATATATATATATATATATATTATATAGGATATATATATATATATATATATATATATATATATATATATATATATATATATATATATATATATATATATATTTATTTATATATTCGATCGTCGATAGATCGATATATACCTGCATGGTGGCTATACCGCCTCCGGCATGTCGGAATAGGTATGGACGAACGACGGACTGTAATGGACGGAGCGGATTACGGATGCCAAATGGACGATGAAGAAATTTTGAAGCACGTCCTTAAAAGTCCGTTATGCGTCCGGCATGTCGGAATATTCTGCATGTAATTAGTGCTGTACACCATGTAACGGCAGTCATAACTCAGACGACCCTCATTTGGAAATTAACAGAAAACGAGGAACACGAATATAAACAGGCGAAGCGGACATTTGTGGACGCCGAATAGACGATACGCTACGTCTGCTACACGTCCTGACTCGGCCACTGCCCGCCGGGACTGAAGTTGCAAGTTGCAACAAACACTCGTGGCAAGATGCAGAGAAAACATTGCTAAAAAATACTTGCTAACACTAACGGCGTTGTTACTCGACAACCTTGCTAAACTCGGGATTCAGAAACGAGGCATAGCAACGTTGTTAATACCTTGCTATGACGGAAAGGCAACTGATTGGCGGGGAGTCAACAACCAATCACAGTGAGTTTTACAGCGAGCTGCGCCAATCACAAGGCTGTCTCGTCCCAGCTGTGTTTACATTGTCTCGCTCTCGGAGGAAGAATACAAGGAAAGGGCATGACGTCACAGAAGGCCAAAAGACTGCAGTTATGCCCTCTCCTTGTATTCATTCTCCAAACTCCATGCCATCCCTTGTAGTGACATCCAGCGGGCTGTGGGAGATAACCCTGCAATGGGTATACCCTATTTATGTTACAAGAAACTTATTATACTACTTGGTTGGGATAAATTGTTGTTCTTCCACACACATAAAATTGTAATTTTCGGCCTTTCACCAGTGTCTATTCCGGATGAAACTATTGTTATATGGTAGTTTCAGCTTGTTTTGAATTCGACCTCCCTGGGTGTTACGCTCTCCCTCCCAGCCCCCACATTGCCTGCAAAAAGCCCACTAAGTTTAAAAAATCGCTGTCAGTTTTAGCTATGTGTGTGAAGGATGAATTGAACCCATTCTCCTCCTCATCGTTGCCAGATTGTCGTACTCAGAGCCTCGTATTTACCGGTTTTTGAGCCATACCCATAACTATTGCCAAAATCGCACCAATAATTAACCATTTTAACGATAACTATATATGAAGGCAGTTATTGGAGTCGAGGAGGCAGTTTTGGGGCTGGAAATTGGCAATCATAGGAGGCTGAGTACGACAGTATTGCAACGTTGGGCCGCCGCCGCCGTCTCCTCGATCCCTCCCGGAAGGCAAGAAATTAATTAATTAAACTGCCCCAACTCTTGTTATTTACTCGTGTTTGCGTATGACATACCAAAGTTTTATATAGATATGCTTTCTATACTCTTAAGTTGTTGTTTTAAGTTTAAAAAACGTGAAGGTATGAAACCTTGCTAGATTAACAACTACCCCGAGGCAGTTGCTATTCTAGCAACCTCGTGATGTCACCGTTTGGCTCTCAGCATGCCGAAAACATTGCTATTGCGCATACCAACGTTGCTAATCGGTTAGCAAGGTTACTAACAGCTCTCTGAATCTCGGCCTCTGGCTGGACTGGCCCTCTTGGCCTCCGGCAACGTCAGTGAATCATGCGTCTAGCAGCTCGGGCCTCCAAACTGTCGGGCGCTGATTGCTGGCTTAATAAAAATATATTTTACACTCTCGTCGGTACCGATACCGTTACCTGAATTTCGGCACTGGTACTACCGGTACTCAAATTAACAGAGCCTGCCCGTCCCTAACTGGCAGACGCTGCGGGCAGCGGGAAGCAAAAATCCCGCCAATGCACTGGGCCTACACATGGTGTCCGTAGGGACGCTACATATGTGTTTATAAACAAATATCCACCATAATGATGAGTGTGTGTGTGTGTGAGAGAGAGAGAGAGAGAGAGAGAGAGAGAGAGAGAGAATGATTTTGTTGGTGGTGTTTTAATAATGATATTGTGTTAAGTTTGTTTGAATAAGTTCAATGATGATAGTATCATACATAGAGAGAGAGAGAGAGAGAGAGAGAGAGAGAGAGAGAGATAGATATAGATAGATAGATATATATATATATATATATATATATATATATATATATATATATATATATATATATATATATATATATATATATATATATATATATATATATATATATCTATATATATATATATATATATATATATATATATATATATATATATATATATATATATATATATATATATATATATATATATATATATATATCTATATATATATATGCTGAGCTGCTGGAGTAGGTAGGAAGACACTGAACTGGCGCAACCACTCCAGTGAGGTAGGTATATGGAGGTGAGAAGGAGCTGAAGCCTCCAAAGACCTTCCTATGTCCTCACTAACCGTTTCCCTAATGTCGCACCAACACCGGAGAGTACTTCAGCATGCTCTCTAAAGACAGATCCTCTCTTTATACACACCACACAAAATTCACACAACATATACACCTTTGTCCAAAATTCAAAGTTCAAAATGGCTCAATTAAGCAATGCCTCGGAGTCCCCGCCTGGGGGAAGGGACCACAAATTCCCCCAGGGAGGACTCCCATTTTGACTGTCGACTTGAGAGGTCTCTAGATAACTTCTCGAACCTCTTTCTTTTCAATTTCTGCAACATTCGCGGTCTTTGCTCTTATTTTCATTCTGTGGAACACCATGTCTCCTCCTCTAAACCTCACCTTCTTTTCCTCACCGAAACACTGGTTTCTGAGGCTACTGACAGCAGTCTCTTCTCTGTTCCCTCCTACTATCTCTATCCTAAATTTCAATCCAAAGCTGGATGTTGCGCCTACGTGCGCAACGACATCACTTGCTCTCGTGCCCACGACCTTGACTCTTCTGAATTTTCCACCATCTGGTTAAGACTTCACTGTCATTCTATTACTAAATACATCTGTGCTGTTTATCTCTCACATAACTCTACCAACTATGTAAAATTCTATGACTATTTGAATTCTAAAGTGGAGCAAATCTTGACCTCTCCCTTCGCTGAAATCTCCATCCTAGGAGATTTCAATGTTCACCACCAGCTTTGGCTTTCATCCTCTTTCACTGACCATCCTGGTGAACAAGCCTACAACTTTGCTATCCTCAACGACCTAGAGCAGTTGGTCCAGCACCCTACACGTATTCCTGACCGTCTTGGAGATCGGCCCAACATTCTAGACCTCTTCCTTACCTCAAACCCTTCTGCTTATTCTGTCAAACTGTTCTCTCCGTTGGGCTCCTCCGATCACAATCTTATTTCTGCATCCTGTCCTATCGCTCCTGTACATCCTCTGGACCCACCGAAGAGGCGATGCTTCTGGCATTTTGCTTCAGCTCGGTGGGACGACCTGAGGATGTACTTTTCCGATTTCCCGTGGAATGATTATTGCTTCCAGGATAGAGACCCTCTGTGTGTGCTCAGCGCATCACAGAGGTGATTGTCTCTGGAATGGAGCATACATTCCTCGTTCTTTCTCTACTCCTCACGCTAAAAGCCTTGGTTTAATCACGCTTGTTCTCGTGCTGTCAATGATAGAGGTAGCTCACAAAAGATACCAGAGCCTTCAAACTAATGCTAATTATGAACTTTACATTTCTGCCCGAAATCGTACCAAATCTATTCTCCGACTAACCAAAAATTCTTTCATTAATAGAAAATGTCAAAACCTTGCTTTCTCTAACTCTTCCCGTGACTTCTGGCATCTAGCCAAAAACATCTCCTCCAACTTCACTTCTTCATCTTTCCCTCCACTCCTCAGTCCTGACGGCAACACTGCCGTCTCATCTATCTCTAAGGCTGAACTCTTCTCTCAAACTTTTTTTCTAAAAACTCCACTCTGGACGATTCTGGGCATATTCCTCCTACTCAACCTTCCTCTGACTCCCTTATGCCTCTTATATAGATTCTTCAAAATTATGTTTTATATGACCTCTCTGGCCTCAATCCTCAGAAGGCTTATGGACCTGATGGAGTGCCTCCTATTGTCCTTAAAAACTGTGCCTCCGTGCTGTCACCCTGCCTGGTCAAACTCTTTCGCCTCTGCCTGTCAACATCTACCTTTCCTTCTTGCTGGAAGTATGCCTTCACAGCCTGTGCCTAAGAAGGGTGACCGCTCCAATCCCTCAAACTACCGTCCTATAGCTTTACTTTCTTGTCTATCTAAAGCTTTTGAATCAATCGTTAACCGGAAGTTTCAAAAGCACCTTTCCACTTCTGACCTTCTATCTGATCGCCAGTATGGGTTCCGTAAGGGGCGTTCTACTGGTGATCTCCTAGCCTTCTTAACTGACTCTTGGTCATCCTCTCTTAGCCGTTTCGGTGAAACTTTTGCTATTGCGCTGGACATATCAAAAGCTTTTGATAGGGTCTGGCACAAATCTTTGCTTTCTAAACTACCCTCCTACGGTTTCTATCCTTCTCTCTGTACCTTTATCTCCAGTTTCCTTTCTGACCGTTCTATTTCTGCCGTGGTAGACGGTCACTGTTCTTCCCCTAAATCTATTAACAGTGGTGTCCCACAGGGTTCTGTCCTATATCCCACTCTTTTTCTGTTGTTCATTGATGATCTTCTTTCCAAAACGAACTGTCCTATCCATTCCTACGCCGATGATTCCACTCTGCATTATTCAACTTCTTTTAATAGAAGACCCACCCTTCAGGAACTTAACGACTCAAGGCTGGAGGCTGCAGAACGCTTAGCCTCAGACCTTACTATTATTTCCGATTGGGGCAAGAAGAACCTGGTGTCCTTCAACGCCTCAAAAACACAGTTTCTCCACCTATCCACTCGACACAATCTTCCAAACAACTATCCCCTATTCTTTGACAACACCCAGCTATCACCTTCCTCAACACTAAACATCCTCGGTCTATCCTTAACTCAAAATCTCAACTGGAAACTTCATATCTCATCTCTTACTAAATCAGCTTCCTCGAGGCTGGGCGTTCTGTACCGTCTCCGGCCTTGTCCGCCCTCGTATGGAGTATGCATCTCATGTGTGGGGGGGCTCCACTCACACAGCTCTTCTGGACAGAGTGGAGGCAAAGGCTCTTCGTCTCATCAGCTCTCCTCCTCATACTGATAGTCTTCTACCTCTTAAATTCCGCCGCAATGTTGCCTCTCTTTCTATCTTCTATCGATATTTCCACGCTGACTGCTCTTCTGAACTTGCTAACTGCATGCCTCCCCCCCTCCCGCGGCCCCGCTGCACTCGACTTTCTACTCATGCTCATCCTTATACTGTCCAAACCCCTTATGCAAGAGTTAACCAGCATCTTCACTCTTTCATCCCTCACGCTGGTAAACTCTGGAACAATCTTCCTTCATCTGTATTTCCTCCTGCCTACGACTTGAACTCTTTCAAGAGGAGGGTATCAGGACACCTCTCCTCCTGAAACTGACCTATCTTTCGGCCACCTCTTTGGATTATTTTAGGAGCAGCACGTAGAGGGCTTTTTTTTTATTAATTTTTAATTTTTTGTGCCCTTGAGCTGTCTCCTTTGCTGTAAAAAAAAAAAAAAAAAAAAAAAATATCACAGCTGGTTACAGTGACACGGCCCCTGCCAGCAGGGATGGTGCATATCACAGCCTCATATCACAGCTGGTTACAGTGGCACGGCCCCTGCCAGCAGGGATGGTCCCTCCTGCTGTTCGCCTCGCCTGGTGCGGACGTCCGTGGCGTGTTGGGGGCTGCGGTGGTCGTGTTGGCGGCGGCTCCCGCGGCCGTGAAGGAGCGCCGCCTCGCAGCTCTCATGTCCCCGTCCCTGCGTTTCTGCTGGGTCCAGCCACTCCCGGATCAGACGGCCTCGGCGACGCCAACGGCTGTGTCCACCCAGACATTGTGAAGCGAAGTAAAAGATAATTCATCTGATGACGCCTCGAGCCAGGGATATCGTCCTCAGGCCACTGTGGGAAGGTGAAGAGGCGCGAAGGTTGCGTTGAGGGGAGGGGGCTGCGCTGATGGCGGGCGATGGCAAGGGCCGGAAACTCCTTTTTCCTCCCTCCCTCCTTTCTTACCATTTATTTCTTTTTTTTCAATCCCTCCCTCCCTCCCTTCTTGTTCTACTCTTCCTCCTTCCCGCCCTTTCCTTTTTTTCTACTCACTTCACCCTTCTTCCCTACCGCTCCCATCTCGCTCCTTCCCTTCTTCGTCCTCCGTCTTCACACTCCTGCCTCCTTACTTGTGCTATCATCATTCTATCCCTTCCCTACCAACATTTTCGTCTCTTCTTTCTTCCTCGTATAGCTTCTTCATTTTGTCTTCCTCCCCTTATCTTCCACCTTTCTTCATATCTGTCTTCCTTTTCTCCTGTTCCTTCCCTCCCTCTCTTCTTTTCTCCATTATATACTCCTCTCTCGCTTTTCTTTCTTGTCTTCATTTCATCTTTTCTTCCTTCACTTATTACATTTCTTCCTTCTTTTTCTTCCTTTCTTTCCCTTCCTTCCCTTCTCCCTTTCGCGCCTCATATATATGCTTCTTCAATTTGTCTTCCTCCCATTATCTTCTTCCTTTCTTCATTCTTGTCTTCCTTTTCCCCTATTCCTTCCCTTCTTCCTTATATACTCCTCTCTCGTTTTCCTTTCTTTTTCTTCATTTCATATTTTCTTCCTTCCCTTATTCCATTTCTTCCTCTCCTTCCTTCTTTCTCTTCATTTTTATTTCTTTCTCTCCCATCTTCCCCGTCTCCTTCCATTCATCCTCCCTTTCTTTTCTCCTTCCCTCCTTCCTTTTTACTTTACTTTCTTCCTTTCTTGCCTTGCTTCCCTTTCTAAACACTTCTGTAGGATTGCTGTTCCTTCCAGTGGCGGATGGCTGGGCTCGAGGAGAATCTTGCCTGTCTGTCTCTCTGTAAACCGACATCTGTACTTCATCGACTCGCCTGAAGGGACTGACTGTTGCTTTTTCGTCTGGTCAAAGTCGGGAGCCTGCACTGTCGCTTCTCAGTCCCGGACGCGACCCATATATATATATATATATATATATATATATATATATATATATATATATATATATATATATATATATATATATATATATATATATATATTCAATCGTCGATAGATCGATATATACCTGCTCTGGTGACCATATTAGCGGCTCCGGCATGTCGGAATAGGTATGGACGAACGACGGACTATAATGGGCGGAGCGGATTGCGGATGCCAAATGGACGATGAAGAAATTTTGTAGCACGTCCTTAAAAGTCCGTTATGCGTCCGCCATGTCGGAATATTCTGTAATACAAGTAAATATAACAAATGCAGAGATAGCATTAAGTCATGATGGCATTTTAAATATATGTTAATACAATACGAACATGTACGTACGCACAGCGATGCTAATATATATATATATATATATATATATATATATATATATATATATATATATATATATATATATATATATATATATATATATATTTATTTATATATTCGATTGTCGATAGATCGATATATACCCGCCCATGGTGGCCATACCGCCTCCGGCATGTCGGAATAGGTATGGACGAACGACGGACTGTAATGGACGAAGCGGATTACGGATGCCAAATGGACGATGAAGAAATTTTGAAGCACGTCCTTAAAAGTCCGTTATGCGTCCGGCATGTCGGAATATTCTGCATGTAATTAGTGCTGTACACCATGTAACGGCAGTCATAACTCAGACGACCCTCATTTGGAAATTAACAGAAAACGAGGAACACGAATATAAACAGGCGAAGCGGACATTTGTGGACGCCGAATAGAGGATACGCTACGTCTGCTACACGTCCTGACTCGGCCACTGCCCGCCGGGACTGAAGTTGCAAGTTGCAACAAACACTCGTGGCAAGATGCAGAGAAAACATTGCTAAAAAATACTTGCTAACACTAACGGCGTTGTTACTCGACAACCTTGCTAAACTCGGGATTCAGAAACGAGGCATAGCAACGTTGTTAATACCTTGCTATGACGGAAAGGCAACTGATTGGCGGGGAGTCAACAACCAATCACAGTGAGTTTTACAGCGAGCTGCGCCAATCACAAGGCTGTCTCGTCCCAGCTGTGTTTACATTGTCTCGCTCTCGGAGGAAGAATACAAGGAAAGGGCATGACGTCACAGAAGGCCAAAAGACTGCAGTTATGCCCTCTCCTTGTATTCATTCTCCAAACTCCATGCCATCCCTTGTAGTGACATCCAGCGGGCTGTGGGAGATAACCCTGCAATGGGTATACCCTATTTATGTTACAAGAAACTTATTATACTACTTGGTTGGGATAAATTGTTGTTCTTCCACACACATAAAATTGTAATTTTCGGCCTTTCACCAGTGTCTATTCCGGATGACACTATTGTTATCTGGTAGTTTCAGCTTGTTTTGAATTCGACCTCCTTGGGTGTTACGCTCTCCCTCCCAGCCCGCTGCCCCCCCATTGCCTCACGAGGCGCCCGCAAAAAGCCCACTAAGTTTCAAAAATTGCTGTCAGTTGTAGCTGTGTGTGTGGAGGATGACATGAACCCCTTCTCCTCCTCACCGTTGCCAGATTGTCGTACTCAGAGCCTCGTATTTACCGGTTTTTGAGCTATACCCATAACTATTGCCAAAAACGCACCAATAATTAACCATTTTAACGATAACTATATATGAAGGCAGTTATTGGAGTCGAGGAGGCAGTTTTGGGGCTGGAAATTGGCAATCATAGGAGGCTGAGTACGACAGTATTGCAACGTTGGGCCGCCGCCGCCGTCTCCTCGATCCCTCCCGGAAGGCAAGAAATTAATTAAACTGCCCCAACTCTTGTTATTTACTCGTGTTTGCGTATGACATACCAAAGTTTTATATAGATATGCTTTCTATACTCTTAAGTTGTTGTTTTAAGTTTAAAAAACGTGAAGGTATGAAACCTTGCTAGATTAACAACTACCCCGAGGCAGTTGCTATTCTAGCAACCTCGTGATGTCACCGTTTGGCTCTCAGCATGCCGAAAACATTGCTATTGCGCATACCAACGTTGCTAATCGGTTAGCAAGGTTACTAACAGCTCTCTGAATCTCGGCCTCTGGCTGGACTGGCCCTCTTGGCCTCCGGCAACGTCAGTGAATCATGCGTCTAGCAGCTCGGGCCTCCAAACTGTCGGGCGCTGATTGCTGGCTTAATAAAAATATATTTTACACTCTCGTCGGTACCGATACCGTTACCTGAATTTCGGCACTGGTACTACCGGTACTCAAATTAACAGAGCCTGCCCGTCCCTAACTGGCAGACGCTGCGGGCAGCGGGAAGCAAAAATCCCGCCAATGCACTGGGCCTACACATGGTGTCCGTAGGGACGCTACATATGTGTTTATAAACAAATATCCACCATAATGGTGAGTGTGTGTGTGTGTGTGTGTGTGTGAGAGAGAGAATGATTTTGTTGGTGTTGTAATAATGATCATGTGTTACGTTTGTTTGAATAAGTTCAATGATGATAGTATCATACATAGAGTATATATATATATATATATATATATATATATATATATATATATATATATATATATATATATATATATATATATATATATATATATATATATATATATATATATATATATATATATATATATATATATATATATATATCTATATCTATATATATATATATATATATATATATATATATATATATATATATATATATATATATATATATATATATCTCTATATATATATATATATATGCTGGAGTAGTGGTAGGAGACACCTACGAAGGCTCAAGCCACTCCTGGTGAGGTATATATGGGAGGTGAGAAGGAGCTGAAGCCCTCAAAGACCCTTCCCATGTCCTCACTAACTGTTTCCTATTGTCTCACCAACACCGGAGAGTAGTTCAGCATGCTCTCTAAAGACAGATCCTCTCTTTATCCACACCACACTACATTCACACAACATATACACTTTTTCCCAAAATTCAAAGTTCAAAATGGCTCAATTAAGCAATGCCTCGGAGTCCCCGCCAGGGGGGGGGCACAAATTCCCCCAGGGAGGACTCCCCTTCCGGCTGCCGACCTAAGAGGTGTCTTGATAACTCCTCGAACCTCTTTCTTATCAATGTCTGCAACATTCGCGGTTTTCGTTCTAATTTTCAGTCTGTGGAACACCATCTCTCCTCCTCTAAACCTCACCTTCTCTTCCTTACCGAAACACAGGTTTCTGAGGCTACTGACAGCAATCTCTACTCTGTTCCCTCCTACTATCTCTATCCTAAATTTCAATCCAAAGCTGGATGTTGCGCCTACGTGCGCAACGACATCACTTGCTCTCGTGCCCACGACCTTGACTCTTCTGAATTTTCCACCATCTGGTTAAGACTTCACTGTCATTCTATTACTAAATACATCTGTGCTGTTTATCTCTCACCTAACTCTACCAACTATGTAAAATTCTTTGACTATTTGAATTCTAAAGTGGACCCACTCTCCCTTCGCTGAAATCTCCATCCTAGGAGATTTCAATGTTCACCACCAGCTTTGGCTTTCATCCTCTTTCACTGACCATCCTGGTGAACAAGCCTACAACTTTGCTATCCTCAACGACCTAGAGCAGTTGGTCCAGCACCCTACACGTATTCCTGACCGTCTTGGAGATCGGCCCAACATTCTAGACCTCTTCCTTACCTCAAACCCTTCTGCTTATTCTGTCAAACTGTTCTCTCCGTTGGGCTCCTCCGATCACAATCTTATTTCTGCATCCTGTCCTATCGCTCCTGTACATCCTCTGGACCCACCGAAGAGGCGATGCTTCTGGCATTTTGCTTCAGCTCGGTGGGACGACCTGAGGATGTACTTTTCCGAATTCCCGTGGAATGATTATTGCTTCCAGGATAGAGACCCCTCTGTGTGTGCTCAGCGCATCACAGAGGTGATTGTCTCTGGAATGGAGGCATACATTCCTCGTTCTTTCTCTACTCCTCACGCTAAAAAGCCTTGGTTTAATCACGCTTGTTCTCGTGCTGTCAATGATAGAGAGGTAGCTCACACAATATACCAGAGCCTTCAAACTAATGCTAATTATGAACTTTACATTTCTGCCCGAAATCGTGCCAAATCTATTCTCCGACTAACCAAAAATTCTTTCATTAATAGAAAATGTCAATACCTTGCTTTCTCTAACTCTTCCTGTGACTTCTGGCATCTAGCCAAAACATCTCTCCTCCAACTTCACTTCTTCATCTTTCCTTCCACTCCTCAGTCCTGACGGCAACACTGCCGTCTCATCTATCTCTAAGGCTGAACTCTTCTCTCAAACTTTTTTCTAAAAACTCCACTCTGGACGATTCTGGGCATATTCCTCTCCTCATCCCCCTCTGAATCCTTTATTCCTGTTATAAATTTTCTTCAAAATGATTTTTTCTGGCGTCAATCCTCAAAATAAATGGATTATGGACCTGTTAGAGTGACTACTATTGTCCTTAATAACTGTGCCTCCGTGCTGTCACCTGCCTGGTCAAACTCTTCGCCTCTGCCTGTCAACATCTACCTTTCCTTCTTGCTGGAAGTATGCCTTCACACAGCCTGTACCTAAGAAGGGTGACCGCTCCAATCCCTCAAACTACCGTCCTATTGCTTTACTTTCTTGTCTATCTAAAGCTTTTGAATCAATCCTTAACCGTAAGATTCAAAAGCACCTTTCCACTTCTGACCTTCTATCTGATCGCCAGTATGGGTTCCGCAAGGGGCGTTTTACTGGTGATCTCCTAGCCTTCTTAACTGACTCTTGGTCATCCTCTCTTAGCCGTTTCGGTGAAACTTTTGCTATTGCGCTGGACATATCAAAAGCTTTTGATAGGGTCTGGCACAAATCTTGCTTTCTAAACTACCCTCCTACGGTTTCTATCCTTCTCTCTGTACCTTTATCTCCAGTTTCCTTTCTGACTGTTCTATTTCTGCCGTGGTAGACGGTCACTGTTCTTCCCCTAAATCTATTAACAGTGGTGTCCCACAGGGTTCTGTCCTATCTCCCACTCTTTTTCTGTTGTTCATTGATGATCTTCTTTCCTAAACGAACTGTCCTATCCATTCCTACGCCGATGATTCCACTCTGCATTATTCAACTTCTTTTAATAGAAGACCCACCCTTCAGGAACTTAACGACTCAAGGCTGGAGGCTGCAGAACGCTTAGCCTCAGACCTTACTATTATTTCCGATTGGGGCAAGAAGAACCTGGTGTCCTTCAACGCCTCAAAAACACAGTTTCTCCACCTATCCACTCGACACAATCTTCCAAACAACTATCCCCTATTCTTTGACAACACCCAGCTATCACCTTCCTCAACACTAAACATCCTCGGTCTATCCTTAACTCAAAATCTCAACTGGAAACTTCATATCTCATCTCTTACTAAATCAGCTTCCTCGAGGCTGGGCGTTCTGTACCGTCTCCGGCCTTGTCCGCCCTCGTATGGAGTATGCATCTCATGTGTGGGGGGGCTCCACTCACACAGCTCTTCTGGACAGAGTGGAGGCAAAGGCTCTTCGTCTCATCAGCTCTCCTCCTCATACTGATAGTCTTCTACCTCTTAAATTCCGCCGCAATGTTGCCTCTCTTTCTATCTTCTATCGATATTTCCACGCTGACTGCTCTTCTGAACTTGCTAACTGCATGCCTCCCCCTCCTCCTGCTGCACTAGACTTTCTACTCATGCTCATCCTTATACTGTCCAAACCCCTTATGCAAGAGTTAACCAGCATCTTCACTCTTTCATCCCTCACGCTGGTAAACTCTGGAACAATCTTCCTTCATCTGTATTTCCTCCTGCCTACGACTTGAACTCTTTCAAGAGGAGGGTATCAGGACACCTCTCCTCCCGAAACTGACCTATCTTTCGGCCACCTCTTTGGATTCTTTTTAGGAGCAGCGAGTAGCGGGCTTTTTTTTTATTAATGTTTACTTTTTTGTGCCCTTGAGCTGTCTCCTTTGCTGTAAAAAAAAAAAAAAAAAAAAAAATATCACAGCTGGTTACAGTGGCACGGCCCCTGCCAGCAGGGATGGTGCATATCACAGCCTCATATCACAGCTGGTTACAGTGGCACGGCCCCTGCCAGCAGGGATGGTCCCTCCTGCTGTTCGCCTCGCCTGGTGCGGACGTCCGTGGCGTGTTGGGGGCTGCGGTGGTCGTGTTGGCGGCGGCTCCCGTGGCCGTGGAGGAGCGCCGCCTCGCAGCTCTCATGTCCCCGTCCCTGCGTTTCTGCTGGGTCCAGCCACTCCCGGATCAGACGGCCTCGGCGACGCCAACGGCTGTGTCCACCCAGACATTGTGAAGCGAAGTAAAAGATAATTCATCTGATGACGCCTCGAGCCAGGGATATCGTCCTCAGGCCACTGTGGGAAGGTGAAGAGGCGCGAAGGTTGCGTTGAGGGGAGGGGGCTGCGCTGATGGCGGGCGATGGCAAGGGCCGGAAACTCCTTTTTCGTGCGGCCCTCCGTTCTTACCATTTATTTCTTTTTTTCTCAATCCCTCCCTCCTCTCCCTTCTTTTTCTTCTCTTCCTCCTTCCCGCCCTTTCCTTTTTTCCACTCACTTCACCCTTCTTCCTTACGCTCCCATCTCGTTCCTTCCCTCATCCTTCACACTTCACCCTCCTGCCTCCTTACTTGTGCTATCATCATTCTATCCCTTCCCTACCAACATTTTCGTCTCTTCTTTCTTCCTCGTATAGCTTCTTCATTTTGTCTTCCTCCCCTTATCTTCCACCTTTCTTCATATCTGTCTTCCTTTTCTCCTGTTCCTTCCCTCCCTCTCTTCTTTTCTCCATTATATACTCCTCTCTCGCTTTTCTTTCTTTTCTTCATTTCATCTTTTCTTCCTTCCCTTATTCCATTTCTTCCTTCTTTTTCTTCCTTTCTTTCCCTTCCTTCCCTTCTCCCCTTTCGCGCCTCATATATGCTTCTTCAATTTGTCTTCCTCCCATTATCTTCTTCCTTTCTTCATTCTTGTCTTCCTTTTCCCCTATTCCTTCCCTTCTTTTCTTCCTTATATACTCCTCTCTCGTTTTCCTTTCTTTTTCTTCATTTCATATTTTCTTCCTTCCCTTATTCCATTTCTTCCTCTCCTTCCTTCTTTCTCTTCATTTTTATTTCTTTCTCTCCCATCTTCCCCTTCTCCTTCCATTCATCCTCCCTTTCTTTTCTCCTTCCCTCCTTCCTTTTACTTTCTTCCTTTCTTGCCTTGCTTCCCTTTCTAAACACTTCTGTAGGATTGCTGTTCCTTCCAGTGGCGGATGGCTGGGCTCGAGGAGAATCTTGCCTGTCTGTCTCTCTGTAAACCGACATCTGTACTTCATCGACTCGCCTGAAGGGACTGACTGTTGCTTTTCATCTGGGCAAAGTCAGGAGCATGCACTGTCGCTTCTCAGTCCTTGACGCTACCCATATATATATATATATATATATATATATATATATATATATATATATATATATATATATATATATATATATATATATATATATATATATTCAATCGTCGATAGATCGATATATACCTGCCCTGGTGGCCATATTAGCGGCTCCGGCATGTCGGAATAGGTATGGACGAACGACGGACTATAATGGGCGGAGCGGATTGCGGATGCCAAATGGACGATGAAGAAATTTTGTAGCACGTCCTTAAAAGTCCGTTATGCGTCCGCCATGTCGAAATATTCTGTAATACAAGTAAATATAACAAATGCAGAGATAGCATTAAGTCATGATGGCATTTTAAATATATGTTAATACAATACGAACATGTACGTACGCCACAGCGATGCTAATATATATATATATATATATATATATATATATATATATATATATATATATATATATATATATATATATATATATATATATTTATATATTCGATTGTCGATAGATCGATATATACCCGCCCATGGTGGCCATACCGCCTCCGGCATGTCGGAATAGGTATGGACGAACGACGGACTGTAATGGACGAAGCGGATTACGGATGCCAAATGGACGATGAAGAAATTTTGAAGCACGTCCTTAAAGTCCGTTATGCGTCCGGCATGTCGGAATATTCTGCATGTAATTAGTGCTGTACACCATGTAACGGCAGTCATAACTCAGACGACCCTCATTTGGAAATTAACAGAAAACGAGGAACACGAATATAAACAGGCGAAGCGGACATTTGTGGACGCCGAATAGACGATACGCTACGTCTGCTACACGTCCTGACTCGGCCACTGCCCGCCGGGACTGAAGTTGCAAGTTGCAACAAACACTCGTGGCGAGATGCAGAGAAAACATTGCCAGAAATCCTTGCTAACATTAACAGCGTTGTTACTCGACAACCTTGCTAAACTAGGAATTCAGAAACGAGGCATAGCAACGTTGTTAATACCTTGCTATAACGGAAAGGCAACTGATTGGCGGGGAGTCAACAACCAATCACAGTGAGTTTTATAGCGAGCTGCGCCAATCACAAGGCTGTCTCGTCCCAGCTGTGTTTACATTGTCTCGCCCTCGGAGGAAGAATACAAGGAAAGGGCATGACGTCACAGAAGGTCAAAAGACTGCAGTCATTCCCTCTCCTTGTGTTCTTCCTCCAAACTCCATGCCATCCCTTGAAGAGTCATCCAGCGGACAGTGGGAGATAACCCTGCAATGGGTATACCCTATTTATGTTACAAGAAACAAATTATACTACTTGGTTGGGATAAATTGTTCTTTCACGCACATAAAATTGTAATTTTCGGTCTTTCACCAGTGTCTATTCCGGACGAAACTATTTTTTTCTGGTAGTTTCAGCTTGTTTTGAATTCGACCTCCCTGGGTGTTACGCTCTCCCTCCCAGCCCCCACATTGCCTGCAAAAAGCCCACTAAGTTTAAAAAATCGCTGTCAGTTTTAGCTATGTGTGTGAAGGATGACATGAACCCCTTCTCCCCACCGTTACCAGATTATCGTACTCAGAGCCTCGTATTTACCGGTTTTTGAGCTATACCCATAACTATTGCCAAAAACGCACCAATAATTAACCATTTTAACGATAACTATATATGAAGGCAGTTATTGGAGTCGAGGAGGCAGTTTTGGGGCTGGAAATTGGCAATCATAGGAGGCTGAGTACGACAGTATTGCAACGTTGGGCCGCCGCCGTCTCCTCGATCCCTCCCGGAAGGCAAGAAATTAATTAATTAAACTGCCCCAACTCTTGTTATTTACTCGTGTTTGCGTATGACATACCAAAGTTTTATATAGATATGCTTTCTATACTCTTAAGTTGTTGTTTTAAGTTTAAAAAACGTGAAGGTATGAAACCTTGCTAGATTAACAACTACCCCGAGGCAGTTGCTATTCTAGCAACCTCGTGATGTCACCGTTTGGCTCTCAGCATGCCGAAAACATTGCTATTGCGCATACCAACGTTGCTAATCGGTTAGCAAGGTTACTAACAGCTCTCTGAATCTCGGCCTCTGGCTGGACTGGCCCTCTTGGCCTCCGGCAACGTCAGTGAATCATGCGTCTAGCAGCTCGGGCCTCCAAACTGTCGGGCGCTGATTGCTGGCTTCATAAAAATATATTTTACTCTCGTCGGTACCGATACCGTTACCTGAATTTCGGCACTGGTACTACCGGTACTCAAATTAACAGAGCCTGCCGTCCCTAACTGGCAGACGCTGCGGGCAGCAGAAGCAAAAATCCCGCCAATGCACTGGGCCTACACATGGTGTCCGTAGGGACGCTACATATGTGTTTATAAACAAATATCCACCATAATGGTGAGTGTGTGTGTGTGTGTGTGTGTGTGAGAGAGAGAGAGAGAGAGAGAGAGAGAATGATTTTGTTGGTGGTGTTGTAATAATGATCATGTGTTACGTTTGTTTGAATAAGTTCAATGATGATAGTATCATACATAGAGAGAGAGAGAGATATATATATATATATATATATATATATATATATATATATATATATATATATATATATATATATATATATATATATATATATATATATATATATATATATATATATATATATATATATATATATATATATATATATATATATATATATATATATATATGTTATATATATATATATATATATATATATATATATATATATATATATATATATATATGACTGCTGGAGCTGCTGGAGTAGGTAGGAAGACACCTACCGAACGGGCGCAAGCCACTCCCGGTGAGGTATATATGGGAGGTGAGAAGGGAGCTGAAGCCCTCCAAAGACCCTTCCCATGTCCTCACTAACCGTTTCCCTATTGTCTCACCAACACCGGAGAGTAGTTCAGCATGCTCTCTAAAGACAGATCCTCTCTTTATCCACACCACACTACATTCACACAACATATACACCTTTTTCCAAAATTCAAAGTTCAAAATGGCTCAATTAAGCAATGCCTCGGAGTCCCCGCCTGGGGGGGGGACCACAAATTCCCCCAGGGAGGACTCCCCTTCTGGCTGCCGACCCGAGAGGTGTCTTGATAACTCCTCGAACCTCTTTCTTCTCAATTTCTGCAACATTCGCGGTCTTCGCTCTAATTTTCATTCTGTGGAACATCATGTCTCCTCCTCTAAACCTCACCTTCTCTTCCTTACCGAAACACAGGTTTCTGAGGCTACTGACAGCAATCTCTACTCTGTTCCCTCCTACTATCTCTATCCTAAATTTCAATCCAAAGCTGGATGTTGCGCCTACGTGCGCAACGACATCACTTGCTCTCGTGCCCACGACCTTGACTCTTCTGAATTTTCCACCATCTGGTTAAGACTTCACTGTCATTCTATTACTAAATACATCTGTGCTGTTTATCTCTCACCTAACTCTACCAACTATGTAAAATTCTTTGACTATTTGAATTCTAAAGTGGAGCACATCTTGACCCACTCTCCCTTCTATGAAATCTCCATCCTATTAGATTTCAATGTTAACCACCAGCTTTGGCTTTCATCCTCTTTCACTTAACATCCTGTTGAAAAAGCATACAACTTTTCTATCATCAAAGAACTAGATCAGTTGGTCCAGCACCTACACCTATTCCTGACCGTCTTGGAGATCGGCCCAACATTCTAGACCTCTTCCTTACCTCAAACCCTTCTGCTTATTCTGTCAAACTGTTCTCTCCGTTGGGCTCCTCCGATCACAATCTTATTTCTGCATCCTGTCCTATCGCTCCTGTACATCCTCTGGACCCACCGAAGAGGCGATGCTTCTGGCATTTTGCTTCAGCTCGGTGGGACGACCTGAGGATGTACTTTTCCATTCCGTGGAATGATTATTGCTTCCAGGATAGAGACCCCTCTGTGTGTGCTCAGCGCATCACAGAGGTGATTGTCTCTGGAATGGGGGCATACATTCCTCGTTCTTTCTCTACTCCTCACGCTAAAAAGCCTTGGTTTAATCACGCTTGTTCTCGTGCTGTCAATGATAGAGAGGTAGCTCACAAAATATACCAGAGCCTTCAAACTAATGCTAATTATGAACTTTACATTTCTGCCTGAAATCGTGCCAAATCTATTCTCCGACTAACCAAAAATTCTTTCATTAATAGAAAATGTCAAAACCTTGCTTTCTCTAACTCTTCCCGTGACTTCTGGCATCTAGCCAAAAACATCTCCTCCATCTTCACTTCTTCATCTTTCCCTCCACTCCTCAGTCCTGACGGCAACACTGCCGTCTCATCTATCTCTAAGGCTGAACTCTTCTCTCAAACTTTTTCTAAAAACTCCACTCTGGACGATTCTGGGCATATTCCTCCTACTCATCCCCCCTCTGACTCCTTTATGCCTGTTATAAAGATTCTTCAAAATGATGTTTTCTATGCCCTCTCTGGCCTCAATCCTCAGAAGGCTTATGGACCTGATGGAGTGCCTCCTATTGTCCTTAAAAACTGTGCCTCCGTGCTGTCACCCTGCCTGGTCAAACTCTTTCGCCTCTGCCTGTCAACATCTACCTTTCCTTCTTGCTGGAAGTATGCCTTCACACAGCCTGTACCTAAGAAGGGTGACCGCTCCAATCCCTCAAACTACCGTCCTATTGCTTTACTTTCTTGTCTATCTAAAGCTTTTGAATCAATCCTTCACCGTAAGATTCAAAAGCACCTTTCCACTTCTGACCTTCGATCTGATAGCCAGTATGGGTTCCGCAAGGGGCGTTTTACTGGTGATCTCCTAACCTCTTAACTGACTCTTGGTCATCCTCTCTTAGCCGTTTCGGTGAAACTGTTGCTATTGCGCTGTACATATACAAAGCTTTTGATAGGGTCTGGCACAAATCTTTGCTTTCTAAACTACCCTCCTACGGTTTCTATCCTTCTCTCTGTACCTTTATCTCCAGTTTCCTTTCTGACCGTTCTATTTCTGCCGTGGTAGACGGTCACTGTTCTTCCCTAAATCTATTAACAGTGGTGTCCCACAGAATTCTGTCCTATCTCCCACTCTTTTCTGTTGTTCATTGATGATCTTCTTTCCTAAACGAACTGTCCTATCCATTCCTACGCCGATGATTCCACTCTGCATTATTCAACTTCTTTTAATAGAAGACCCACCCTTCAGGAACTTAACGACTCAAGGCTGGAGGCTGCAGAACGCTTAGCCTCAGACCTTACTATTATTTCCGATTGGGGCAAGAAGAACCTGGTGTCCTTCAACGCCTCAAAAACACAGTTTCTCCACCTATCCACTCGACACAATCTTCCAAACAACTATCCCTATTCTTTGACAACACCCAGCTATCACCTTCCTCAACACTAAACATCCTCGGTCTATCCTTAACTCAAAATCTCAACTGGAAACTTCATATCTCATCTCTTACTAAATCAGCTTCCTCGAGGCTGGGCGTTCTGTACCGTCTCCGCCAGTTCTTCTCCCCTGCACAGTTGCTGTCCATATACAGGGGCCTTGTCCGCCCTCGTATGGAGTATGCATCTCATGTGTGGGGGCTCCCTCACACAGCTCTTCTGGACAGAGTGGAGGCAAAGGCTCTTCGTCTCATCAGCTCTCCTCCTCATACTGATAGTCTTCTACCTCTTAAATTCCGCCGCAATGTTGCCTCTCTTTCTATCTTCTATCGATATTTCCACGCTGACTGCTCTTCTGAACTTGCTAACTGCATGCCTCCCCCCTCCCGCGGCCCCGCTGCACTCGACTTTCTACTCATGCTCATCCCTATACTGTCCAAACCCATTATGCAAGAGTTAACCAGCATCTTCACTCTTTCATCCCTCACGCTGGTAAACTCTGGAACAATCTTCCTTCATCTGTATTTCCTCCTGCCTACGACTTGAACTCTTTCAAGAGGAGGGTATCAGACACCTCTCCTCCCGAAACTGACCTATCTTTCGACCACCTCTTTGGATTCTTTTTAGGAGCAGCAGTAGCGTGCTGTTTTTTTTTAATGTGTAATCTTTGTGTGCCCTTGATCTGTGTCCTTTTCTGTAAAAAAAAAAATATATATATATATATATATATATATATATATATATATATATATATATATATATATATATATATATATATATATATATATATATATATATATATATATATGTGTGTGTGTGTGTGTGTGTGTGTGTGTGTGTGTGTGTGTGTGTGTGTGTGTGTGTGTGTGTGTGTGTATATTATTATTATATATATATATATATATATATATATATATATATATATATATATATATATATATATATATATATATATATATATATTTTTTACATTGTTGCCTAATGCGCCGGTAGGCATCTTCCCAGTGGGGCCTGATGGTCGGCCAAGGCTTCTTCAGGTGGGGCCTGATGGTCGGCCCAGCCGTTCTGGCGCAGGCAGTGTTTATAGTGGCGTCATCTTGCATTGGCTCATGCTGTCCCCGGAACTCGTTTTGATTCGCTTGGACGGCTTCCTCTAGAGTCCGGGTTGATGGGTGGTCTTCAGGACAGCATGTGGGTAGTTTTAAGCCACTCGGCGGTGACTGAAAAATCCGAGTGGTAGCGTGATTCGAACCCGCGTCGTCCATCACGCGGTGAAGTGAATGTGGGTCCAGCGCTACGCATCACTTCGATCACCGCCTACCACCTATATATATATATATATATATATATATATATATATATATATATATATATATATATATATATATATATATATATATATATATATATATATATATATATATATGTGTGTGTGTGTGTGTGTGTGTGTGTGTGTGTGTGTGTGTGTTTGATGAAAATTCTTATCCAAGTATTTCTGGACATATTCTTAATCGCCCCAATCATTCTCTATAGAACAGTTATCCTGTCCACCCTGACACCCTCTGTAACACCTTAACCATTTCTACCCAGTCTCTGCCCATTAAGTGTGTTACTGCTTCAGTTTCTTAGTCCTAAATGCTTAAGTCACCCATCGAAATCAAATATAATGGAACACACGAGATGCGTCTACACCTGTGGTCAGGTGAAGACTGGTGGGGTGATTTCAAGTGAAGCAGACTGAGGGGCTGCAGCTGGTGACGTCACTATGCAGAAGAGGAAAATTCTGGTACAAGGTTGAGAAGACCTGGTGTATTCTGTTGATCTTGGCGTCGCCCACACGGAGGTGTGGGCGAGTCAACGATAAACACCGATTTACTGGATTACAGACTGGGTCGAATGAACAACATCAACAACAACAATAATAATAATGATGACGATAATAATAATAACAATAATATAACAATAATAATATTAACAATAATAATAATAATAATGATAATAATAATAATAATAATAATAATAATAATAATAATGATAATGATAATGATAATAATAATAATAATGATAATAATAATAATAATAATAATAATAATAATAATAATAATAATAATAATAATAATAATATAATTATCATTTATATCTGTATTTATAAGAACATAAAAACATATGAACGTACGGAGTCTGCAAGATGCCGGTTGGCCTATACAAGGCAGCTCCTGAAAGCCTAACCCCATCTTACCTCACTATCATTGAATGTATCCAACCTCTTCTTGAATGTGGCTATGGTATTGGCAAACACAACAGCCAAACTTGTTCCACTCATCCACCACTCTATTCGTAAACATTAAAATCCTCAAATAGCAATTATAGTTTTGACCACTCCCTTTTGTTCCAAGAATCATATTGTGTCATCAGTCAACCAATCCTTTCACGGGTAAGCTTTGAGATAGTCATCTTACCACAGTTGATGTTTTCTTGCAATGTGAAGTGTCCTCTAGCATCACTATGAGGGACAATTATATAACATTCTCACTATGACCCAAATTATTACTACAAAATACACAAATACAAACACATGTACCATCGGCTTTATTTCTATTCCGCCACAAAACACACAAAGGTTGTTTAAGAAGTTAAAAGGTGCGCTCTTAAATAAAGTTTTATTATGTCTGTACATGTATTCCCGGAAGAAGCAGCTGCTCTCATTCAGCGCTAAAGTTTTGTGTTGTTTACTCTCTCTCTCTCTCTCTCTCTCTCTCTCTCTCTCTCTCTCTCTCTCTCTCTCTCTCTCTCTCTCTCTCTCTCTCTCTCTCTCTCTCTCTCTCTCTCTCTCTCTCTCTCTCTCTCTCACGAGCGTACCCCCATTGTGTCTGAAGGTTTTAAGAACAATAACATCTAAAGATTTTTATGCATCTCTTCTTTTACGTTGGCCTTCCCATCGTTGCTCTGCCAAGCTTGTCTCCCTCTTGGGCTTTGACTGGTGATATTTCTAAATTGTTTAACTGTTCGGCGTCTCCTTCACTCCCTCGTTCTGTTTCTGTGCTACTGGCTCCTCTTTTCCGTATATTTTTTGTTTGCATTTTTGTAACGTTTATTCAAATATTTTACCTTTTTTTTTATCATTCCATCTTTCCCCTTCTCTTCCTCTCTGTCTTACCCTGCCTATAGAGCTTCTCCGTAGCCTCGTTTCCCTCCAACGTAATTAATCCACCTCTCTTCCTCTCCTTTCCCTCCTCTTACATTCTTTTCCCTGTCCTTTTCTCTATTTCCTTCATACGTACTTCCTCTTCCTAGTTTACCTCCTGAGTTATTCTTTTATTATTCTTTCTTATCCAGTCGTGCATTCTCCTCCGGATCCACCGCTTCCTCAGTTCCTTCAATCGTTTCATGCCTTCCTCGCTTCTTCAACTCCCCAAGAGGCACTGGTTGTTTTTACCCTTTCCTCCACTCCTTTGCCGCTTCCAGTATTTTCCAGCCCAAGCGTATTTCTGAAGCGGCCCAAACCCCGCCCAACTTATCTCACAAAAGCAAACATCATAAACCGCCTTAATCTAGTTCCTCTGAGCCTCCTTCTTTCGTTCTTGCACTTCTATCTTTCCCTCACCTCCTACACCCACTCCTCATCATCCTCTTCCTTCTCCTCGGGCTTCTCCTGCTCCTCATCCTCTTTCTTCCTCTCCTCCTTCACTTTGCCTAGTCCCTGCCCTTTTTTTTGTTAGTCATCTGCCACAGCATTCCCACCTTGCATTTTAACTATTCTCTCTCTCTCTCTCTCTCTCTCTCTCTCTCTCTCTCTCTCTCTCTCTCTCTCTCTCTCTCTTTCTCTTTCTCTCTCTCTCTCTTTCTCTCTCTCTCTCTCTCTCTCTCTCTCTCTCTCTCTCTCTCTCTCTCTCTCTCTCTCTCTCTCTCTCTCTCTCTCTCTCTCTCTCTCTCTCTCTCTCTCTCTCCTTTTATTTTATTCGTTTCCAGAGAATGCTCTTATTACTATTATTGTTGCTATTGAATTTCTATTCAGATCTTTTTTTGTGTGGTTTGCTGTTTTAACAATATGACAAATGTTTTGTTTTCAGAAATATCATCTACATACATATTTATTTATGTATGAATTTGCTAATATATTTTAGTCGCACATCAGTGAATTTATTTATTCAACTATTCGTCTTTCCTTCACGAACATGTTTGGTTGTTGTGCACTAGTTTATTGGTAAGTGATATGTTTCATTTTTTAAATGCAGTAAAGTATTTTCTTTATCCTCCATTTGGATGTGTTAGCAGTCAAACAATCGTATCAGGCGAGGTTGTTAGCTTGTAATGTATGCAAATATCACTCACATCCTCCCCCCACACACACACACACAGGGAGCGTAGACATATCTCCTATAAAACTACAGGAGTTGGAGTGCTGCCACATTTCCTGCACATAGTTCGTCGTATTTTTTACACGAAGAGTATCCGGCTCACTTTCTTCACAAAACTGAGTATCAGCATAACTTCTACACAAAACGGTGCCTTCGGCCTACCTCTTACATTTACACTGTCATATCTCTTACAATTCTGCGATCGCGTGGAATATACAAAATTCAAGAGTAGACGAATGTAATTTTTTTTTTGCAGAGGAAAAATTGTTACATTCTGCAAGAGATTCCAAAACTCCGCTGAGAATTAATGTGGGGATTTATTTCGCTAACAGTCTAACAACATTCGTATAAAAAAATAAATTGCAAAACAAGTTTAAATTGGATTTTGTGAGCACGGTCATTTCAAGGGAACTTTTTAATGAGTACCCCAAGGGCTGAAGTGTAGATGTGACATGTAGGAAATGCGTGGTTGAAAATGAGCCCCCCCCCCCCCTCCCCTCACACACACACAAAAAAAAAGAAGTAATACACTGGTATATTTAATTTCTGATATAAATATAATAAAATAGTAGGAGTAGTAGAGACAGATTGATGGCCGTGTTTGGATTGGGAGGGTCAGGCAACCTTTACGATCCATCATTAACGATCCGTCGTCTAGCTTTCCATTTATCACATTTTTCTTCCCTACTTTTCCCATTTCATTTATTTTTCTCCTTCTCTTCCCTCTTCGTTTTCCTTCTGATTCTTTCTGACTCATACTTACGTTCCTTAACGTGCCATTCAGTTTTTAGCTCTTTTTTCTCTTCTCTTTGTTTCCTTTTCTTAATGTTTTGTTTACGAGCATGACTTTCCTTCACTAAAGGTTTTTAACCCCTGTTTTTATTTTTTTCTTCCTTCAGCTTACTATTCCTTTCATTTTATTTTTCAATTTTCATATCCATTTTCTCGTGCCTTATCCCATCCTTTCCTATCCCTTCCATTTGTTTATTTTTTCTTTCCTTCCATTCTTTAACATTTCTTTCAAATGGCTTTCCAGTCTCTCTGTTTCCCTTTCATTCGCTAGCTCTCACCCCCCCCCCCCTTCACTACTTCACTGTCTATCCATTCTTTCCTCATCCTCTTTTTTTTTCTTTCACCTCCGCTTTCTCGCGCCACAAGTCACTCTCCCACCACCACCACCACCACCCAACTTCTACCAGTACTTCTTGCCTTTTGCCATACTTAGTCCCTCCATCTCTTTCATCTTCCTCTCTACTATCCCTTCCTCCATTATCTCCTCCTATTCTCGCTCTCACTCCTTCTCTCCCTCCTGTTTCTCTAAGTCACCTGATCTCTTAGCGTGCAATACTATATTCCTCTTGTTATCCCCCTGAGGCACGCCACCGCCTCCACTTCCTCGCCTACCTCCACCACCTTTTCCCCCACCGTCTGCACCACTATTACTAAAACCCCGCCGCCATTACAGCTTCCATCATCATCCAAACCACGTCCACCACCACATCCACTATTTCCATCGCAAACAATCATGATTCCAAGTAATAATAGGTACAGATACAATTTTTACTGCAGCTACTACTACTACTTTTTTTTTTTCAACAAAGGAGGCAGATCAAGGGCACAAAAAAGAAAACAATAATAAAAAAAGCCCGCTATTACTACTACTACTACTACTACTACTACTACTGCAACAACCTTTTACTATTACTACTACCACTACTATTACTACTACTACTACTACTACTACTACTACTACTATTACTACTACTACTACTGCTACTACTACTACTACTACTACTACTATGCCTGTTACAATCTCTCGACCGCTAATGGAAATAGGAAAAGCAAGAAAGAGTCACTTTACATAAGAACATAAGAACATAAGAACGTAGGAGTCTGCAGGAGGCCGGTAGGCCTGTACAAGGCAGGTCCTTTGAACCTAAGCTCCCGTGTATCTAACCCCACCTAATATCGCTGTCCATGAATTTATCTAATCTATTTTTGAATGTGACAATTGTACGTATTGGCACTCACCACATGACTGCTAAGCCTATTCCACTCATCCACCACTCTGTTAGTAAACCAATTTTTGCTTATGTCCCTGCTGAATATGAATTTATCCAGTTCAAACCCATTGCTACGTGTCCTACCCTGTTATCTTATCAACAAAACCTTATGAACATCCCCCTTATTAAAGCCCTTCATCCATTTATAAACCTCGATCATGTCTCCACGCACCCTTCGCCTTTCTAGAGAATGAAAGTTTAACTGTTTGAGTCTTTCCTCGTATGGCAAGTTTCTCAACCCCTGAATCATCTTAGTCATCCTTCTCTGCACCGATTCTAACATTTTGATATCCATTCTATAGTAATGTGACCAGAAATGAACCGCATAGTCAAGATGAGGTCTAACTAATGCTAAATTTAGTTTGAGGAAGACTTCGGCGCTTCTGTTGCTTACGCTCCTTGAAATAAATCCCAGTACCCTATTTGCTCGATTTCTAGCTTGAATGCATTGTGCCCTTGGACGGAGATCAGAGCTCACTAAGACCCCTAAATCTCTCTCGCACCCAGACCTGTTTATGAGAGTGTCATTTAAGCAATAGTTATGTGAGGGGTTGTTCCTACCTACTGCACTTCCCTGAAGGTGAAGCATTACTCAACCACTACCGCCACCTCTTCTTCCACTACCATCTCCTTCATTCTCCTCCTCTTCCTCCTCTTGTTATCCTTGTATAATTCGCTGGTAAGGTCCCACCTGGAATACGCCGTGCAATTCTGGTCTCCTAATTAGAGGAAAGACATTGAATTACTTGAGAGAGTACAGCGCCGCGCCACGAAGATGATACCATCACTGAGGACGAAACCCTATGAAGAACGACTCGAGCGACTCAACCTCTTCACATTGGAAAAGAGACGACTGCGGGGAGACATGATACAAGTCTTTAAGTACCTGAACAAGCTCAGCAACGTTGATCACTCCAAACTCTTCACGCTACAAACTAACCTGAGAACAAGAACCAACGGAAAAACAATTCAAGCAAAGCGATGCAATACCGACATCGGCAGGAGTTATTTCTCGAATAGAGTTGTTCGCCACTGGAACAGCCTTCCTGCGGAAGTGGTTAGCGCAGAGACCATCAACTCCTTCAAGAAACGCATGGATCGCCACTTTGGCGCAACGGGTGTGAACTGAACGTTCCCAAGAGTAGGTACACAAGTCCTTTAATCCTTCCCTGCAAGCCACTCCTGTGGCAAACGGATTGATTAAATCACTGAACGCAGGCAGCCTAGTAATGAGCCAACAGGCTTTCTGCTGCCTGCTAGTCCATGTTTCCATGTTTTCCTCTTCCTCCTCTAAATCCTTATCCTCCTTTGTCTCAGCATCACCAGCGTCACAAATCCAAAGTATGTGATCACAGCTTTTACCGGCACACACACACACACACACACACACACACACACACACACACACACACACACACAGATGGATAACGGCGGCGTTGATCGGTTTACGGTCTCCATTTACACCTGTGAGTCGCAAGGTTTCATGGAGAGCCAGGTGATGCTGTGAGCCTGAGATAAGAGAACTTACCTGAGAGTCCATATACTTTCTCTCTCCGAGACTTCAATTCACCACCTCTTAGCTCTATGCTTTTCCCTTTTCTTCATTTGCACCCCAAATGTGTATTTTTTCATCTGCATTCCTCCTCATGTGTTCTTGCTACATATTTATCTTTGTATATGTTGTCCCACTGTGGTCCTCATTTCCCTCGGCGCACTGTTGTCCTCCATTTGGGTTGTCTAATGCTCTCTCCGTTATCTGTTTGTTTTACTCTACTCGTTCCTGTGTGCTCTATAGCTTTCCTTGTTTCACTCCCTTCCTTCCTTCTTCCTCTCTTTTCTTTTCTCATTCCTTCCTTTCTTCTTTGCATCCTTCCTTCCTTCCTACCTCTTTTCCTTCTTTGCTTCATCCTTTTTTCTTTCTTTCCATTCCAACTTTATAATCTATTATCTTACTTTTTATTCTTTCATTTATTCTCCTTTGTTCCTCGGCACAGTAATGCAGAGCATTTACATTCCTAATTTCTCCCTGTCTTGCACATACTCTTTTTCCTCTGTTTATCACTCCTTCTTTTTCTATTGTTATTATTATTATTATTATTATTATTAATATTATTATTATTATTATTATTATTATTATTATTATTATTATTATTACTATTATTATTATTATTATTATCATTATTATTATAATTATAATTATTATTATTTTTATTATTTTTATTAGAATTTTGACCAATGAAAGGGTGTCAAGGAAAAGGACAATGTAGACCCAAACAGTCGCCACGAGAAGCAAACATCAATATAAAAAAAAGAAGAGAGGAGGTGAAATATATAAAATAAATTGCAAAAACAGTGGCTATTGAGTTAAAGGTTGGTGTTGACTTTTGCTTTAAACTTATCAGTGTCAGCAACAGAAACAACCTCATCTAGAAGTAAATTCCACATTTTAATGAAATTGCTGATAAATAATCGGAAAAAAACTATTTAGTTGAGGAAAGAAATCGGTTGAACAGCACTTTAAATTATTGTAAATGAGATGGAGCTGTATACATTCAGACTGGACCACTCTTCTCAGAAAAAAAGGGCAGAATGAATGGAAAAATTGTTTAAAGAAAAAAAAAAGCCTTGCGTTTCAATTACAGACCAATCATCTGAGAAATTAAGGGAGCAGAATTCCTATTGTGATTCCCAAAGGTCAACTTGGAATCTTATGTAATTTCAAATAATATTAATGTTACAAGAGTCAAATATTAGGTTGTCAAGAAAGCTATCAGGATCTGATAGATCTGCGTTCCTTGAGCAACTGAAAACGATACTGCTAGTCTTGGCAGGCTTTAGTATTCAATTGAAAAGACATTTGTTTAGGTAGCACTAGCCCCGACCCTGACACGCACACAAAGAAATCAAATCAAAATCTACATTCAATTGAATGACCACAAGAGACAGACGTTCAGGATTAGAAATAGGGAAGAATAAAGACGTATCATCGGCATAGGCAGTTAAATGAGTTAAACAAGGACACACAAGTTAGTAGTTATTGTCACCACATGGTACACACATGGTAGATCTGAGATCTACACATTTGAAACTCAGTAATATTGGCATCACCGAATTATCGGCTGAATTTGCTCCATATATTCTCTGTCAAATTAGTAAACCATTTCTTGCCTATTTCCTTCTTGAACCATATTATATCCCATTTACACCAATTGCTACCTAAGCAAATTATTTTTTTCATTAATATTCGCATATAAACTTTAGTTGCACAAATTTAGTTCCCTCAATTCATTTAAATAGTCCAATCAAATCACCTTGCCTCCTTTCCCTTCCCTTCCAGCATGCACGTTTCCTCCCTTCCTCTCCCCACTGCCTTACTTTCCCTTTCCTCCCTCCCCTCCCCTCACCCATACTCCTCCTCCTCCTTTCCTTCGTTGCCCTTTCCTCCCCATCCCTCCACCTCCTTCCATTTTCCTTTCCTTTCTCACCACCTCCTTCCTTCAACACCTTTTGCCGCCGTACAGCCCATTGATTACCACACAAAGAAGAATTGCCTCACAGCAGTGGCTCCCCCCCCCTCTCTTGTCTCTCATATTCCTCCTCTTTGTCCTTCCCCGCCCTCCCTCACCTTTAGAAGAGCTTTTCTTCCTCTGGCACAATGATTTGCATCTTCACAATGTATATTAGGATCAGGTTTAGATGAATGAAATAGTAAATTACATATTTACAGCCGCTGAAATATAGTTGGTTATCTTAATATAAAAAAGTTACCCTAGCGGTTATTAAACTATTAATAATAATTACGTTTGATAAAGGAAAGGTAATACGGTGCTTCAGGCAGGCGTGGTCATCCCCTCAAACTCCGAAGGGCCACTCGGAAGAACAGGTTTATACATGCCCGGAAGTGCTGCAAACATAGCTATTCTAGTCGTGAACTCGGCCGTTAGAGTTTTGATCAGAGTCGTTAGACATTGAACAGGGCGGTGGGAGGCGGTGGCTGAACAGATAGCGAGACGGCCCCGCGGTCAGGAGGACGCGAGTTCAATCCCGACCGGTGCCGCAAGCTGGGATTTTCAGCCGCCGCCGGTGGCAAAAACTACCCACATGCTGTCCAGACGACCACCTATCAACCCAGACTCTAGACTCTAGGATTAAAGATGAGCTCCGGGAGGGCAGCATGAGCCAATGCAAGATGGCGCCACTATAAACACTCGCCTGCGCCAGAACGGGCTGGGCCGACCATCAGGCCCCACCGGGAAGTAGCCTTGAACCGACCATCAGGATCCACCGGGAAGAAGCCTACCGGCGCAATAGGCCAAAGACGTAAAAAAAGAAGAAAAAAGAAGAAAAAAGGCGCTAACGGGAAGCGAAGTTTTTCACAGAGTCGTGGGTTTTAAACAGTTTGACGTCGACAAGAGTCGTGTAAGAGTCGTCAGCAGAGTCATCAGTGGCATGGCGTAATTTGTGAGAATCTAGAAAGGAACCTTAAGTCGTGAACAGAGTCATGGAAGTCGGTGG
>NC_066512.1:9516948-9537012 GCF_024679095.1 Eriocheir sinensis | reverse complement strand
ACCCAGTTAACAAGAGCATCGTGGTTTGGCTGCAGGGAGGAAGATAACGTCAACCAACACATAGGATAAGATATGAGGTGTGTTACTATACGTATTGGAGGATAACATGCGCGTCATCATTGTAATAACTGTTTCATTAATGTCTAACATGTAAATGACTAAAACAATGATGTATCTCCACTTTAGACAATGTAATCGCAGCGTCGCACAGTATGGTATAGGCTGCGATGAACCCACACTAATAAGCCACTGCCCCTTTCCCCTCCCCCCTGCTCGTGTTGTTTGTGGTGTTAAATTGTTAAAATTTTGCTCCCGGAAAAACTACGACGATCTATCAGCAACACAAACTCTTACACTTCTGAGACGGCAATGTGACTTTCTCGTTTTTTATCTGGTCCATTTCTATGTAGTTACTTACCAGGAGTGTGTTTTTTAAGTCGGTTAATCACTTTTTTTTTAAATTTGTGTGGAAATATCACATACGAAAAATTTAAACAGTGACATCGTAGTAACGAATGCTATCGAGGAAATTGAAACCTTTAGATCACTTTTGATATTGGTTTATCCATCTAATAACCATAAAAAATCAATTGAATACTATTTACACGATCACACACACACACACGCACACACACACACTGGGAATACTGGGAGGATCGCGCAGCTCGGAGAAGCCTGCAGATATGCATGACGTCACGGAAATTGGAGGCGTGGGGGAAGAGAGGAATGTCGAAGAGACGGCAGAGAGTTGACTTCAGAGACGACGCGAGCAGGTGAGGACGCGTCTGGGGTCACGGTGTGAGGAGTGTAGGGTGGAGGTAAAGCAGTGATGGGTTTGGTGGACTTGGAGGATTAGAGAGAGAGAGAGAGAGAGAGAGAGAGTGGGGAGAAAGGTACTTCGGTGTGGGGGGAGAGAGAGAGAGAGAGAGAGAGAGAGAGAGAGAGAGAGAGAGAGAGAGAGAGAGAGAGAGAGAGAGAGAGAGAGAGAGAGAGAGAGAGAGAGAGAGTGTGTGTGTGTGTGTGTGTGTGTGTGTGTACAGGAGGTTTGGGAGAGATATGTGTGTTGTGTTAGCGTGGTGACGGAAGGTGTACAGTGGTACCTCGTGATTCGAACGTCTTTCAATTCGAACAATTCCCAATTCGAACACATTTATCAAACAAATTTTGTTCTCCAATTGAATGTGCATCGCAATTCGAGCGCAAAAGAAACAGCTGCAGACGAAGCCACCAGTGTAGACAGGTCGGTGAATGTGATGCGGACTCAGCCTCGAAACCAACCACACGACTGCCATTTTTTCCCGCACACTTCCTTGAAAAATAGCCCAATTCCGTGGGATAACAATGTGTATAACAGTAGTACTTAACACTATTTCATGTAAAATGACACCGATCAGGAAGAAAATTAAGCGACTAAATGCCTGTACCTAAACAAACTAGTGGATGGCTGTACATCAAACCTGACAACACGTGCAAGACACACTATGTTTCCTTAGTAGACAGGGATAATTGAGGTAAGACAGACCTTCTTCATAAAACTGTTTAACTTTGTTTGATTGAAAACACAAACAATTTATGGGTAATACTGAAGAGATATTGAAGAGATTGGTTATTATTCTATATTTACAAGTGCCTGTTTTTTTTTTTTCCATTTTGCACCTATATTTTAACATTCTCACTTTACGTACGAGTTCAACAAACATTGATGCACATTCAAGTTTGAAATTTCACACTTCCTTAAGTTTTAAAATATACTAGAATATTACAATAACTAGACTTATGAATAATAATAATAATAAAGAAATATGATGCATGAACTTTATACCCGTTACCCCTCTGAATGTTGATGTCTCTGCCATGTTTGTTTACATCTCAAAGCAGTGCCGTCGAGTCTATAAGACAGACCAATTCTGGTAGGTCCCAGTAAATATTAAGGGTTTTAAATGTATTTATTTGAGTGATCTGGCCATAGGGCACAACATAAACCCATAAAAATGTAAAAAAAAAATGAGGATTTTTGGGCCTGGAACGGACCATTTTTTTGTACATTAATTTCAATGGGATAAATAGCTTCCTAATTCGAACATTCCCAATTCGAACAGCCCAAATGAACCAATTAATTTAAATCACGAGGTTCCACTGTATTTTGGCGTAACTTGTGGAGAGATGTGTGTTATTGTAACTGATCTTAATTTTAAATATTAATGTTATTTTTTTGTAACTGTGGTTTGGTTACCCCTCCTCAGAGCACAAAGTGAGTGAAAGTCGGCCTAGGTTTGCCCAGAGTAGCATATTCTTGTCTACCTCATACTGGGTTATTAACTGGCTACGTTACTTGTAGCCAATCCTATCTAACGTAATCCCAGCCTAGGTCATGACATAATTGCTCCGGTAGCTCAATCGGCTAGAGCGCCCCGCTGCAAGGCTTCACGGCCAAACAGGCGGCGGTTCGAGTTCTGCTCAGGCCGGATTCTCTCCGTTGACTAGGAGTGGTTACTGTCCCCCCTTGAGCAAGGGGGATGGGGTGTGTGGTGTGTGGTGTGTGAGCTTCTAGCAGTACTCAGAGATTGACAATAATGAGCATGCACTTGCTCGTGTCGAGAGGGTACCTGCTGGCGAAAGCGAGTTCAACTCGTGATCAGGCCGTGTTGAATTACACACACACACACACACACACACACACACACACACACACACACTTCTATTTATGTATACGAACGGCTATGTATGAGTGACAGATTACGAGTATTAGCTAGGCTATTAAATGTAGTACGAAAAATATCTTTGATACATAACGTCGCCATTAAATCTTTGGTCCTCTAACAACGAAATGTGGAGGATGTCGTTTGAAGTACTTATCGATAATGGTCTTGTGTGTGTGTGTCTGTGTGTGTGTGTGTGTGGGTGAGAGAGAGAGAGAGAGAAAAGATCGCCTACGTTAAAGATGAAGTGGATGGTCCTATTTTTCCATTCTAAATAAGATGTCATTATTTGACTCGTGCCACAGAACTGAACTCTGACTCGCGAGAGAAAATATGTTGGTAGGTCAAAATTACTAAGGCTGCGCTTCCATAAATTCACATCCAGACCTCACTTTAGTAGCTATGCGACCCGCTAGTCAGAAGGACATCGTTTTGTATACGCAAGCCGTACACGTCAGTCGAATCTGCCTGTCTTGACTCTTACGGTGTGAACGATTTATTTTCTCTCTATACAAAACGAGCCAGGACTCACGACTCGCTGTGTCTCAACTCTACTCGACTGGACTCGTTTGATGTAACTTCTATAACCAGCGCTTGGGGACCGTCAGCTTGAGCCCTCCTGTATAGGTGCCGTGCAAAGGTTGATGATATTGTACGTAAAACTGTGTGTTCGTTAGATTGACAGCTCAAATGTGTGACGTGCACTCCGATAGAAAAGGGCATAGTTTGCTTCACATTTAGCTCTGTTTGATTTGCTTGGTGAGGGTCAGGCAGTCGCATTTACTGTCTTATCTGCTCAAGGTAGGTAGTGGACATAATAATAAAATTTCAGCGAAAATATATCTAGTTGGTTTGATATACATCGAGGAAGTTTAGTATATCACTTTGTTATTTTGATGGTTATGCTTGACAAAAGCAGAACATACGTATATACTTTTACCAGCTATTGTCAGTGTTAAAAGTTTTGGGATTTGATGGACTGATGTGGCGGGATTGTTTATGAGAAACGTTTTATCACAGTAATTATTTGATTTTTGTACCATGCTTCTTTAGGGCAACTGACTTCTCCAGGAGGTTTAAATTGTATTGTTTATCAAATGTAATTTTCTTGTTCTTAAACAGTGTGGCGACAAATGAGTTACAGTTTGCTGAAAAAAAAGTGAGTTCTTCGGAATGAGTCATGTTCACCTCGGTTAAATTGATATATTTATATAAACCTGATATAGTTTCCGTCTACCTAGATAACAAACTGTCATATATAAACCTATTTCTATGTAAAAAATACTTTGCGAAATTATTTTGTATATACGTATATATCATATATAAATCTAAATAAGTCTATTCAGACTGCGTCGGCTGCTGCAGCAGTGGTGGGCGAATGCAGGCGCTGGGCGTCAGACGTTCCAAGGCTGGGGTAAAATCTTTCCCCTATTATGATTATCTGGTAATGGCCTTTTTTGGGGTCCGAGGCGGCCAGGCTCTCGACGCTGCCATAAAGTCTCAAGGAAGGAACACCAAATGCTGCACTGCATCGTCTGTCTTGAGTGACAATGAACGACATGCAGGCTAAATGTGACCAACAGCGAGGTTCAATGACAGTTGGTCTTGCCTTTGTCTAGTGTGACGGGCATTTCATTATTAGTGGCACGCTCAAGATGAGACGTGGCTATCTCTCACACGACACTAAGTTAGAATCAGGAAAAAAATATGATTTCATTAGTTCCTGTTAACTAACTGCGAGGGTGAGGTGCTCCTCTCGAACTGACAACAGTCTTCAGGTATCATTGTGCACGCTTCTCAGTGTGCCCTTAACACCCTCCTGGCCTCATGCATGTCTATCTCACTCGACAACAGAACACTTTTGCAGCACATCACGATCATACGATTAGCTACTGGATTAATAAGCTAAATGCGTTTCTTTTCTTTTTTTTATTGTTGCACACACCTAGATAGCTCTCAGCAACACTCCTTTCATTGTGGATTTACGTTGAAGATATACTCAGTCGAAGGGTTATAATTGTTCCCCTTCTTACGCGACACAGGCTTAAAAGGTGTGCGATAAATATGATCTATACGCTACTCTTCGTTGCCTCATTGGTGACGGTCAAGCCTTAATGCTGTGATTTAAAGTACACAAAGTAAATCATCTCAAAGTTTCCCAATATAAGCAGAGTTATGATGCCAAAACTGTTGGCGATTATTACTTTGCATATTATTGTATATGTATGTCTTCTCGGGCGCCCCCGTTCCATCCCTCCCCTCCTCCACCCACCCACAATTATACCGCGTCCCTTGCTCGTTCCTTCCTGGCCTCCGGGGCTTTTAATAAGTCAACAAACGATAACCAGCCCTGGGAGAGCCGCTAGCCACTACACACCCCACAGCTGGTACAGGTCAGGCGTGACCATCCTCACATTGCCCAGCCAAGGCAGACTGAGAAAACGAACAAGCTGCCACGAGCTTACTCTCCTACTCTGATCGCCTGGTTATTAGGTTGGAAACTAAAGGACTCAACAGCGGAGGTCATTAGCTCTGTAAAGGGTTATTGGAGAACACTATTTTCCTCACTAAATGACGCCTAGTCGAGGCCAAGAAGTCTAAACACAGAATCCTTAGTCGAGGCTCGACAGGTCTGTAGTCACAACTGCTTCTGCGCCTTCCAGCACTCAAATAGGTGCGTACTCTATCGACTCTAAGGGATAGCAGTACTAATAATGAATTCATGACGGTGCCCTGACGAAGCAGGAGTTCCGCTCCCTCCGAGGCGAGTAGTGGCGTCACCTGCTGATGCCCCTGGAGTCGGTGTCTGAAGGGGCGGCGTCAGCGGGATTGAGAGCCGTGACGTCACACTGCAGCATAGCCTCGATGTTGTAGGCGATGGTGCCGTCCCGTCCACACGCTTCCGTGAACTCATCTAGCGTGATGACTCCGTCCTTGTTGAGGTCCAGTGTCTGAGAGGGGAGGAAGAGGGCGCTGAATAACTTTTCAGAGAGAGAGAGAGAGTTCAGATAATGCAACGATCAGAATTCCGGAAAAGATGGTTATAAAATACCAAGTTTACTTTTAAGCAATTATTAAGATTCCTGGCGCCTAGGCAGGTTGGTAAAGTTGCAGCTGATTTGGCTGCACCGTTCTCTCGCAGACACTAATGTCGGACCATATGCAAGATGGCGCCACTATGAACACTCGCCTGCGCCAGAACGGGCTGGGCCGACCATCAGGCCCCACCTGAAAGAAGCTTTGGGCCGACCATCAGGCCCCACCAGGCGCAACAGGCAACGACGTAAAAAAAAAAAAAAAAAAAAAAAAAAATCTTGTATGCTCGAGTGAGATGTTTTTATATTATATGCCATAGCTCACCTCATACACGAGATAGCCAGTTTTGGTTGACGCCATCAGACTCAGCAGTGACATTAGAATCAAGATGTATTGTAAAAACTCGACAAAACAAAAAAGAAAATGGTATTACGATGAGTTGAACTGTGAAGATGTTAAAAAAAAGTTTAAAACATGGTTTACTTATTCCCGCTGTTTTCAACAGTTGCTCATTAACTGCAGAAGTATATTATTATGTTACGTAGGAAAATCTCTTGTGAACACGACAGTCTGATCAGAATGCAGATAAAGCTCCACGCATTGAAAACACAGAGTTATTTATAGCAACATGTCACTCGACACAACCATCACGGCGCGCGCGATACAAGGCGTGTGGAGGCAGAGTGAAATTAGGCACTAAACAACTGCTGATTAGAAAGTTTTGTTGTATAAGTATTGATGATGAGGAAACTGACGATGAATGTATGTAACACGCCATTATCTTCTGAGTAAAATCAGATGGAATAAAGGAAGATATATGCAGGAGCAGGCTACAGTTATTGCTACATAACATTTGAAATACTATGTACATCTTTATCATTACTCGTTTTTATTTAGTATTTGACATTATTCGCGTATTTTGCTATGATGATGAATCTTATGATGAAACTCTGACTTTGTTTTTTTCCTTCTTTGTAAATAAATAAGGACACACTAAGTATTCTATCCTCTTGAACACCTTTCATGTCTGAAAGTATCGCTGCAAATAACCAAAACGGAGCATTGATTTCCTTAAAGAAAGTGTTCTAAAGCACGAAAATACATATTACAGACAATACCACTTACATGTGATATTCTGATAATCTGCGAAAAGGAAATGTGCCACCAGCACACCAACAGAGCGGGAGATCAGCAGTTGTTTAGTGTCTAAACTTCAGTCTGCCACCACACGCCGAGTGTCGTGCGCGCCGTGATGGTTACGGCGAGTGACATGTTGCTATAAATAACTCTGTGTTTTCAATATGTGGAGCTTTATCTGCATTTTGATCACACTTTTGTGTTCAAGAGAGATTTTCCTACGTAGCGGTATAATATATTTCTGCAGTCAATTAACAACTGTTGAAAACAGTGAGCATAAGTAAAACATGTTATAAACATTTTTTAACATCTTCACAGTTCAACTCATCGAAATACCACAATCTTTTTTGTTTTGTCGAGTTTTTAAAATATGAGGTGAGCTATGGCATATCATAAAGAAACATGTCTCACTCGAGCATGCAAGATGTGGTCCGACATGAGTGTCTGCGAGAGAGCGGTGCAGCCAGTTTAATCAGCTGCAACCTTACCAACCTGCTAGTTTCAAGAACAAGGATAGTACGTAGATGGTGATGAAAGACAGAGTGATCCTACCACTCAACCGACCGGTCAGAAACCAGCTAGTCAATTATTTAAAAAGTCACTCCATTCTTTGTCCATCGCAATTCACTGACAGAATACGGCATGGAAAATCTACTACTACAAAACATTTTTCATATATTTTACATGTTACTACACTTATTTAGCAAATCGCCCATGTTGACGCGAAGGTTGTGTTGACCGTGTTGTGCTTACCGTGAAGAGGGTCTCGAGATATGGACCGAGTATATTTTACCGCATGGACCGCTCGTCGTTCTAATCATGGATATTGCAATTCTTTAAAGACTGAGTTTGATCTTAACTTGAAAAGTCTTCAATTTTTGGTCCATACACTGTCAATTATACTGAAAAATCGTGTCGTTCCTACTTTGGAGATGACTTTAATAATCATCTGAAGCTTGTGTTATTCTTACCGTGAAGAGCGTCTCCACCTTCTGTCCCACCGTCTGTTCGTCCACAGGGGTGTCGGTATGTTTGCCCATCAGATCATACACCGCCTGCACCACGTCCGTCATCTCCTGCCGCGTGATGCAACCGTCGCCGTTCAGGTCGTAGAGGGAAAAGATCCGCAGGGCGGTCGTCCAGTGAGCCGCGGGAGAGGCGGGAGAGGAGTTTGATCATGTCCTGTCGGGGAGGAGAAGGGTGAGAGGGGTGGTGGTGGTAAGGGTAATGATATTGTGTGGAAGAAGCTTTATCGTAATCCTGCCAGGGAGAGGAAGAATGGTGGTGTAGAGGCTGATGATGCACGTGAGAAGCTTGATCATATCCTGCTTGGAAGAAAGTGGTGGTAGTGTGGTCCATGATTATGCATGTCGAGAGAGAGAGAGAGAGATTGATATTGATACTGATATCTTTATTGGCCATTGATATAATATAATATGTTATAAACATAAACAGTAATAGTACAGCCCAGGTCTATTAAGCAAGAAGCTTTTGTATGGACCAGTTTTAATGAACAAAGAAAAATATAAGACATGCAAATGTTTTGGCCTAGTTGAAGACAGTATCTATCATGTATAAGACATAAATACTGCACATTTTAGTTTATTGCCAACTCACACAAATACATGTACATGCAGACCCACATATGTACATACATAATCACATACATTGATACATACATACATATACACATACATATACATACATACACACATACATGCAGCCTAGCATACATATACAAATACATACATAAAGAAATACACATATACGTTCATACAAACAATACACATACACACCATATACATACATATGGACATACATACAAACATATATACATACATACATACATACAAATACATACACATATACACATACTGTGACATACATATACATATACACACATATATACACATACACACATTCATACGCATCCATATATATACATATGTACATACATACACACACATACATACACATACACATACACATACACATACACATATACATATACATATACATATACATATACATATACATACACATACACATACACATACACATACACATACACATACACATACACATACATATACATATACATATACATATACATATATACACACACATATACATACACACATATACATTCACATACACACACATACATATACATACATACATGTATATATAGTATTGTAAATAATAATAGTAGAAAATAAAAATAAAATAATAATAATAGTAATAATAATATTAACATGTCTGATTATTGTTCATAACTTTGCAATAAAAATGATTTGATTTTGCCTTTAAATGTATTAATAGAAGTGAGTGATTTGATATCCTGTGGGAGGTTGTTCCAGTGTGTGACGCCCCGCACACTCACACTGCGCTGAGCCTGGACAGTGCGACAGTACGGTACTCTTAGGTCATGTGGTCGTCTTGTGTTGATGTTATGAGACAGTGGCTGGAATATGTTGGTGGGATACACATGTAATGCTTTGAACACAAAGAAACAAGTCTGAAGTAATATAAGATCTGGTAATTTGAGAAGCTTGTATCACAAAAGAGAGGGTTGGTATGTTCATATTTTGATTTATATGACATTACCCTAATAACTTTTTTTTGTGCAACAAATAGTTGGTCTATAAGTGTTTTGAATGCTCCTCCCCAAACTGCTGAACAATACAATAAGACTGGATATACAGTAGAATAATATATTAGTTTTAGGGAATCTTTAGTTACATTATTTCTAATTCTATATATTACACCTGTGACTTGAGATATTCTAATACTAATTTGCTGTAGGTGAGCTTTCCACGTTAGGTTTTCGTCAATTGTTACACCTAGCAATTTTATGTTGTTGACTCGACTCAATGATTTATTATTTAATTGTGCATCAATATTGTCTTGAATTGAATGTATGGAACTAGATAGCATATAGAATGTCTTTGAAATATTTAGTGTTAATTTATTAGCAGTAATCCAATTTGATACATTTATTAGTTCTTTTTTTAGAATTGCAATAATATCTTTAATGTTGTGACCCTGTACATATATTGTGGTATCATCTGCAAACAACAAAAAAATTAATTTAGTACTTGTGTATATTATATCATTGACATATATTAAAAGAAATTGGTCCCAGAATAGACCCTTGTGGAACACCGCACCTGACCGTACTGTAGGAAGAAGATTTGTTATTGTATACTGTAAATTGTGTTGTGGAGGACAAATAGCTTTTTAAAAAATTATGAGCTTTTCCACGTATGCCATATATACTTAATTTATGCAGCAAAATGAGAGAGAGAGAGAGAGAGAGAGAGAGAAGAGAGAGAGAGAGAGAGAGAGATTTACAAGATATTCAGACCACAGGACTAAATTGGTCTGTCATCCTTAAACTCTACAAGTGAAATTAAATGATCAAATGCCACCAAGAATATGCATTTCTAATTTAGTAAATATTAAACTGAAGGAAATGTTCGTCGAGCTTATTTTAAATGAGTTAATCATGCTGTACTCGACCACTGAAGGTAGAACTTATTACATTCTTGTACTACAATGTCGGTGACGCTAAACGGGTGGTCTGATTGTATTTGTGGACCCTTACGTTTTGTGCCATTTTTTCTCGTTCGAAACGTGTCGTCGATCATAAACAACTTGGATTTGCTCACATTCGAAGACAGTTCAGTATTTTGAAACATTCGATCAGTTTTCCTCAGGCGAGTTTCTCAGAACGAGCAACTTATGATTAGAGCCTGCCATCGCAAGTTTTATTGCGCAAGGTGATTATCGTTGTTGCTCTACTTAAACACCTTCTAATTTAGCAAGTCCTTCGCATGGTGAGGAGGCCAATACTGTACCGCATACTCCAAGTGGGGTCTGACTAAACTACCATACATTGGAAGTATTAAATCTTTATTCTTGAATGAGATGTTTCTTTTAATTAAGCCCATCATTCTCTTCGCTTTACTGCGCCGATGCATTGTGAGAATTTAATGTTTGACGCGATTTTGACACCAAGGTCCTTGGCACACTGAACGCTTTTGAGTTTAACGTCGCACATTTCGTAATCGAACGTTATCTTTTTCCAACTTGAAGAACCTGGCACTAATCAAAATTAAAGGGCACCTCCCATCTATCAGACTAAGTTGAAATTTTATGCAAATCTTCTTGAGTCTTTGTCTGTCTTCGTCTTAGAGGCCAGAATTACCAATCATTGTGTCGTTAGCAAATTTACTATTAAGATAATCGAGTCCAACGTCAACGTCGTTGATAGAAATTATAAAGAGCACTGGGCAGAAAATTGAGTCTTGCGGGAAACCATTATTATAGTGACAGGCTCCCACTTTGAGTGAACTACTTAAATCACCACTCTTTGCTGTCTATTGTTCAACCAATTTGCGATCCTTTGGTGTACTTCAAATTCAATACCTCCTAACGGTTTCAAGGGCCGTGTTCCCTGTTTTTCATAAATAAAACTTTAACAAAGCGTCGGACAAGGATGTTATTTTTGGCAGTGGATGTTTGAGACCCCGACCTAGTGGGCAAAATATGATTTGGTGTCACATGTGGATAATGAAGCACTTATAAGAGTAAATTTAGGGTAAACTTGGCTGAAAGTTAAAAGGCACTGTGAGCAAGGCTAACCGCCCCGCTCATCTTCTCTTGACGTCGATGTGACTTTTATCTCTGACGTATGAGTAATCATCCATACAAACAACAATTATGTCTTACTGATTCACACACACACACACACACACACACACACAAACACACACACACACACACACACACACACCGTAGCAATATTTAATCTACTGTAAATATGGCTGTTCCTTATATGGACTATCAGTTGGGGAGAAACAGTTTTACTCGAAGGAAATTACTTATCCTTTACATGGAAAATGTGACTATTGGTAGTACATGCTGCATGTATGTAAGCGAGCAGTAGTTTCTGGGTTCATCCCTTGTTGGTTAAACAAACTCACCCATACCCAACCTTTCCTTCCTCACACAATCATCCCCACCCAACTACCCAACAACACCTTTGTCGTTGGCGGGGCTAGCCTCACTCACAGTGCCTTTAACTTTTAGCCAAGTTTACCCTAAATTTACTCTTATAAGTGCTTCATTATCCACATGTGACACCAAATCATATTTTTGCCCATTAGGTCGGGGTCTCAAACATCCACTGCCAAAATAACATCCTTGTCCGACACTTTGTTAAAGTTTTAATTGCGAAAAACAGGGGAACACGGCCCCTGAAACCTTTAGTAATTGCTCAATTTTATTAAATAATTTATGATGTGGAACATTATCAAACCCTTTTTGAAAATCAAGATAGACTACGTCCCGTGATTTGGTTACGTCATAGTCTGAGAAGAGGTTATTATAAAAGGTCAGTAGGTTTGATAAGCATGATCTCTTGTTACGGAAGCCATATTGTGGATCTTAATTGATGAGTGGCTTTTAAGGTAACTCAGTTTTGTCTAATTATGCTCTCGAGTAGCTTACCTACTACTGATGTTAGACTAATGGGCCAATAATTGCTCGGTACATTTTTGTCTACTTTCTTAAAAATCGGTGTTACATTAGCCATTTTCCAATCCGAAGTGACGATGCTTTGTCCAAAGGACATATTAAATAAGGATGTGAGATGGGAGAGTATATATTTCGGTATTCGTTTCTATATGGTATGTATATTGTCTGGTCATGGACTTTTATATATTTTAAGGGATTGGAGAGCATTAAGAACTTCATTAGAAGTTATTACAAAATTGGGCACGGTATGAATGGGATTATCAGTAATACTAACGTCGTTGCTGATGATGGTGGTAGTGGCAATGGTAAGATTTTGACGCACAACATATCACCACAAGGGGTGCAGGGACTGTTTCTGTCTCAAACGAGGGTAGACGGCCTAAACATTGACCTATTTTGATTTTTTTTGTTTATTTATATATGCCCCACGAAACATTCTAGAGTTAAAGTATGGGCTTATCTTTGTATTCATTCATAATTCTACGGTTTCTATTTCACATAATTGAGTGAAATTGTAGTATAATAAATACTCACAAAATCTGTCACTAGTAAAATTGAAAGCAATATTGTAAGTTACGCCTACCATGAAATATACGTAAATAGATAAATTTGAATGCTCACGAAAGTCAGAATAAGGGGCATCACCTGTCTTGTGTAGTAAAAACATGCTTATTTGATAAATCTGATACCCGAAACATGGCGTGGGCTGCTTCCAGACATTCGAAAACATCGTAACTTAGTGCGGGGATTTCGAATGTGAAATGCTAATGCGAAGAACATGCCTACACATGCGTAATGCTCTTGCCGACTACAAGTCTTATTCATGGAAGAAACTAGATAGATGCTCATGTATGAATAGGCTGAAGGATGAGGCAACACCTCCATCCCAAGCACAGCCTCCTACAGGGTAAGAAACTCACTGAATCCACGTCTTGTGTGGAGATGTTGGGCGCGCATAATGTTTAACAAGTTTGTAATGTGCTGGCTTTCAGTTACTACTATGTATTTCAAGGCCCGCGACATATCGTTTTATTGCAATAGCGTCTAAACTAGGTTTCTGACACCGACGTAGTTAGGAAAAATATAACCAAGTATCTACTCTGCTTCATTAGGGTAGTTGTCTTAGAGACATGCCAGCAAAATCTGATGAAAGGCGAGTCATCAAAAAGGCAAATGGCAACTGAGGCACTGGGAGCGCTGCTGAGATGTGTCTACCATGACGTATGGCCGTGACGTGTACTCTTGCCACGCGCAATCACTCAAATATATCGCTCATGATGGAGTTAAGGATACTGAACCGTGCTTGTGTAGAATGAATTCATATTCGACCTCAGTTGAGGCTATTACCTAATACAATTAATTAAGAAACTGTACCCTGCTACTGACCATTGATTTACCTAGGCATAGTATCTTATAATGTTATGTCAGTATATATATATATATATATAATATATATATATATATATATATATATATATATATATATATATATATATATATATATATATATATATATATATATATATATATATATATATATATATATATATATATATATATATATATATATATATATATATATATATATATATATATATATATATATATTATCGTTTTAGGGTAGTTATGATACTATTGGGATAATGAAACCTGCTGGATTTATAATAGACATTTTCTTGGATTATGCGGATTCTTGGAGGAGCATATACATGCGCTATGAAGTCGCCTGACTGAGGAATGGATGGAGTTGATGGGATGCTCATAATTCATTATGAACAGTTATTGCATTATTACATTAATTGCAGCACATAGTAGCTGAGCATTATTACAATAACAAACGATATGACCATGTAGCAAAGTCAGTACCCATACAGTAAACAGGTGTAACACGTGCACCAGGCAACGATCGCTCACAACTCCGACTACCATCAACCCCAAAAGGCAGTCGATGCTCAGGTGGCAGGTACGGTGCCCTGTTAATTAATTGTATTAGGGTAATTGCCTCAACTGAGGTCGAATATGAATTAATTCCTATACAAGCACGGTTCAGTATCCTTAAACTCCATCACAGAGCAATATATTTCAGTACACGTTTTACATTATTTATAATAGTAGTCAATGATTGGTGGGCGTGGCAAGAGTACACGTCACGGCCATACGTCATAGTAGACATGTGAAAATGCGACAGCCTGATGAACGAGCCTCCGCAACCCACTTAGCCAGTGGGGTACCTCTTTGGCCGACTCGGTAAGGAGTGGCTCTCCCGTCACGCTGGTCGCGGGTTCAATCCCAGGCACCCGGGGAATACCCTCTCCCTGATCTTGATAAATTTCTCGTGTGTTTCGATACACGCAGAGGACGTGTGGGACTGAGAGAGTAATAGAAAAAAAAAAGAATAGAAAATCTCGTCATTAAACTGGTGGCATACGGTGGGCATCCTATTCTGCAGTTCTGTTGAGTTTCTCCGAAGGGGTAACAGGTAGGATGGCCCATGCTTTCCGAGGGTAATAGAAAATGGGAAGTGTTGGAGGTATGTCTCTACGGGGACATTGTGAAATTGTGCACCAAAATGGGTCACTGTCTAAAGGACTCAACACACAGATATTAATCTACATAGGAGGGAAAGCCGTGTAGTGCGGCGACGGCCTGATGAACGAGCCTCCCATAACCCACTTAGCCAGTGGGGTACCTCTTTGGGCGACTCGGTAAGGAGTGGCTCTCCCGTCACGCTGGTCGCGGGTTCAATCCCAGGCAGCCGGGGAATACCCTCTCCTTGTTGTGATTAATTTCTCGTGTGTTTCGATACACGCAGAGGACGTGTAGGACCGAGAGAATAATAGGAAAAAGAGAATAGAAAATCTCTTCATTAAAGACACACCTCAGCAGCCCGCTCCCAGTGCCCCAGTTGCCATTTGCCTTTTTAATGACTCGCCTCTATCAGATTTTGCTGGCATGTCTCTAAGACAACTACCCTAATGAAGCAGAGTAGATACTTAGTTATATTTTTCCTAATTACGTCGATGTATGAAACACAATGTGTTTTAATGCCGTGTCAGTCAGAAACCTAGTTTAGACGCTATTGCAATAAAACGATATGTCGCGGGCCTTGAAATACATAGTAGTTCACTGTTGCCGTCAGTTAAGGGTCCAGTCCTATTTTTTATCTCCTTTCTGTTGTATATGTAATTGAAAACAGACCGGAGTAGTTACACAGTTGGCAGCTTTGCCTGACATGCTTGTCTTTCACTCGTCGGCTGGCTTCATGATAGTCTAATATCTTCGGTCATGTGTTGCCCTTTTTTTTTTTTTAGCCTATATTACAAATTTCTTTCCTTAACCTAACGTTTGATTTCGCTGTTAAACCAAGGTGAACTTTTATTAATGTTATGTCGCTTCTCGCAAAAGGAGACGAATGTATTCTGCTGCGTAATTTATTTTAAGAGAGGGTTGATGATCACATGGGGAAAGTTACTGTGGTGATAGTGTTGCTTGTGGGGGTAATGATTCTGGTGTTAGGTGTGATAGTAAAAATTGCTTGTCGACTCGGTGCTCAACACCGTTTCACTGGCCCTTGACCTTGTGGATAAGGACCTCATTACCCAAGGATACAAGGCCTGTGTGGCATCTAGGCTACCACTTTTCTCCGGGTATTCATTTACCGACCACCCCGAATAGATGAGCCATCTGGTGCGTTCACTACGCTAGGTGACGACTTTCGAGCCAGGATCGAACCTTGTCCGCGGATTCAATGCTAGGCATTCTAACTATAATAGTATCTACGACTGAGGTGACGGCAGTAGTAGTGATGACAATGATTGTGTTAGTAATGGTTGTGGAATAGTTTGGTGACGGTGGTGTTTGTTGTGGCCGTCGAGGGATGAGTGTTTTTCTGGTGATAATGGTGAAAATGAATATATTGGACAATGGGTGATTACTGAACGAGCTGATAATTATGTGGGCGAGTGGGGATGTGGTGATACTGTCGGTTTGATTTTAAAAGGAAACCGACGGGTTTCGGACCTGTAAATCGTGTTTTGGTGGTACATGTGTCGCAGTTTTTCGATCGGGAAAGACAGAAATCCCGAAGGCCACCTTTATATTAACAACACCTGCAATTTTCATTTATCAGTGTCTTTACATTGATCCATATTTGTGGTGTAATTCATGAAAATACGATAAAGTGCTCAGTAAAATCCCCCCTTAATAACAACAATGAAGGAAGAGAACCCTAAACAATGTTTGAAGACTTTCCCGAGTGCTAGGCGTGACGTAGCCGCAACAGCTGCGTGAGAGATATATGCGTGACCGAGTACACATTATGTACTTATGTATTCATTACTTTGATATAGGTACACCGCAGTAGGTATGTTTTTTTCTCTTGAGTAGTGAAATGTAAGGAAATATATTATCCAAAAAGAATGTGTTAGTCGTCCATAAAATTACTGACGTATATTGTTGCGTTTTCTGTCATGAAGATATTGGCGGCGTTGCCATAGTTACCAAAGGAACACAAAGGAACACAAAGGAAGAACAAACAACAGCAGATCTGCTGGTCCTTACGAGGTTGTTTGTGACAAGCTACACTAACTATCTAATCAAAGGTGGAAGATGAAGGACAGTAAAGGCGAAGGCCAAAGCTGGCAGGAAAGGAAAAAGAACCATGCAGCATGGAAAAACTGCATGGAATTTATGTAGGAAAGAGGAAAGAACTACCATTACTGCTACCACTAACCGGGCGATAAAAGCGGACAAGGACACCAGTATTCGAAAATATCTTAGTTGCTGGTTGGATTCAAAACACTTGTCTAATCTATTCTTGAAGGCCGTAACTGTTGTACTATCAACGACATCACAGGGTAGAGAGTTCCAAACATTAACAACTCGATTGAAGAAGAAGTGTTTAGTTTCGTGCGATGAGAATCTTTTACCACTTATCTTCAAATTGTGATTTCTTCTTGTTCTATTTGATCGATCAATTGTAAAGTAATCTTCCGCATTAATATCACTGAATCCTTTGAACATTTTAAACACTTCTATCAGATCGCCTCGCATTCTTCGTTTTGATTGGCTGAATAAATTTACTTCTTTAAGCCTTTGTTCATATGACAAATTTCTCAACCTAGGAATCATCTTTGTTACTCTTCGTTGAACCCGTTCCAACTTTTCTATGTCTTTTCTGTAGTAGGGAGACCAAAACTGTACACAGTACTCTAGACGGGGTCGAACCAACGAATTATACAGTTTTAATATTACTTTTTCGGATTTATAATTAAAGACTCGTCCGATGAAGCCAACCAATTTGTTTGCAGTTTTAACTACCTCTGAACAATGCTGACCGGGCTTTAAATCGCTTGATATAGTGATTCCAAGATCCTTTTCTTTACTTACTGCAGAAAGTTGTTGGCCATTCATTACGTACCGAACGCGATTTTTATTTTTCCGATGTGCAACACTTTACATTTGTCAACGTTAAATTTCATTTGCCATTGATTGGCCCAACGTGCAAGTCGATCTAGATCTGATTGTAAAGCTTCTTCGTCGAGTGTCGCAGTTACTTTACTTGCAAATTTTGTGTCATCAGAAAATTTTGATACTTTGCAAGTGAGCCCATCATCGATATCATTAACATAAATTAAGAAGAGCATGGGGCCAAGCACTGATCCTTGAGGTACGCCGCTTTTGACATCGAGCCAATTAGATGTTACACCGTTTAGAACTACTCTCTGTTTCCGCTCAGAGAGCCAGTCCGCAAGCCAATTGTGAACGTTTCCCGAGATACCGTGCGCCAGTAGTTTGCTGAGCAATCGTTGGTGGGGGACCTTATCAAATGCCTTTTGAAAATCCAGATATATGATATCTACTGATCTGCTTTCATCGAACACCTCAAAAATATAGTGAAAAAAATCAAGTAAGTTAGTCAAACACGAACGTTTACTACGGAAGCCGTGTTGCGAATTATTTATCATATTATTTTCTTCGAAGAATTTCACCATATTGTCGCGAATGATAGTCTCCATTAACTTACAAACAATAGATGTCAGGCTAATTGGTCGATAGTTTCCTGGATGAGACTTGTCCCCCTTTTTGAAAATTGGTGTGATATTTGCAAGTTTCCAATCCGACGGAACTTTTCCAGCTGTTAAAGATTTATTGAATATGATGGAGAGCGGTTTACAAATTTGATGTTTGATTTCTTTTAAGACCCTAGGGGTAATTTTGTCTGGACCAGGAGCTTTGCTTACTTTAATCTTTTCAATTGTGCGTAAAATGTCACTTTCTACGATGAGCATGCCATATAAAATCTTTTCGGCCCTGTAACCTCCGGCGGTTGAGGTGATAAACAATCTTCGTCGGTAAATACGGATGCGAAAAAGTTATTTAGGATTGTAGCCATTTCATTTTCATCGTTCATTAGTGATTTACCATTTTCATTAACATGCGGTCCGATTCTACAAATGAGTGACTTTTTATTATTTACATAGCTAAAAAAATTCTTTAGGATTAGATTTACTTGTTTCCGCTATATATTCTTCAAGATTTTTCTTGCTTCGTTTTATTAATTTCTTGGTTTCGCGGCGAATTCTGTCCAACTCTAGTTTGTCAGCCTCGCTCTGAGTTGATATGTATCTACTGTATACGCATTTTTTAAGAGATAGGCTATTTTTAATTTCGTTATTCCACCATTTGGGTTTCTTCTTAGAAGCTGAACGTCTGTTACGATAGGGTACGCATATGCTTATGGCATTGTTCAATATTGTGGTGAAGGCCCCCCAAGATTTATCCATATCTGTTTCCGCCGCATGATAACCAAACTCATCCCTGCTGCAATCCTAACGCTTGTTACTACTGAAAACATCAGTTGTGGTATAAGTAGCATTTGCCTTTTGATTTCTTGTAAAAAATAACATGGAAGAAACCAAAACTAATTTCAATATATTTTTCATTCATCTATTTATCGCATAGATTGGTACTCAACTTAGGAGTGCTTGACGTTGTCAGTGGACAGTGGTTAAGGACACCATGACCTCCACCCGCTATGACAGCTACTCTGACTCGCTATCATGTGCTCCAAAGTCGAGAGAAAGGACTTATTTACAATGTGAACAAGTATTTTTTTTTTTTTTTAAATAAAAGGCTAACTGAGACTATTTCCATTTTCAACGGTAGGTTTATTAGCGCTGTGGCGAGGCAATACCCTATTCGGGCCCACCCAAAAGGACTTCATAGCCGAGTCTCACCACAGGAAAGCTGAACACAACACTGCGGTTACGTTACGTGCCTCGGGTTAGCTCACGTTACTCCTATCCCTATCACGATCACAAACCCTTAGACCATTTCATTTTATTTGTAATATGGCCTTATATAATGACGGTGTTGATGTATGGATGTTCTTGTGTTGTTAGTGGTGAGAGTGGTGGTGGTTCTGGTTGTGATGGTTGGAGTTTTGGAGTGCTGTTGGTTATTGTTGTAAATGAAAGCCGCCTGGTTGGCGTGTCGAAACCCCTCACCTCGTCCATCCACCCACATAATAAAAAAAAATAAAATAAAAAAAAAAAAAAATAAATAAAAAAATAAATAAATAAAAAAAATCTTAATTTCATGAATTATATACTATAGTGTTTTTCACACCAAAATGAAAGCATTATATGCC
>NC_066512.1:9511948-9514448 GCF_024679095.1 Eriocheir sinensis | reverse complement strand
CTGGAATGCTGCACAAAAGAAGCTCCATTCACCTGCCCACGCGGAAACAAGTACTGCCAGATTGACGGAGTAGCCATGGGCTCACCCCTCGGAGTATTACTGGCAAACTTCTTCATGGGCTGCGTCGAAGAAGAAGTATTCAAGAAGCTCGACAAACCAGATATATACTGCCGCTACATAGATGACATATTCATCAAGACCGAGAATGACGACGACGCCGAGCGGCTCAGACTTTGCCTACAGGAAGTTTCCGGCCTCAACCTGACAATAGAAAAGAGCGTCAACAACTCCATCCCATTCTTGGACATACTCGTAAAGCAAGAAGAGCAATCCTTCAACACAGAAGTATTCGTCAAGCCCACAAACCCCGGACACTGCCTCAGTGGAAGGAGTAAGTGTCCACAAAGATACAAAGACTCGACAATCGGCGCATATGTCAGAAGGGCACTCACTCGCTGTAGCACATGGCAACAAGTACACAACGAAATAGAGCGCTCAACACAAGTTCTACTCAATAACGGCTTCAGCGAGATTGAAATCAACCGCCACACCTAGAAGATCATGGATAGCTGGGACAAACCAAAAATAACAGAAAAGAAGCAAGAAATTACCATCTTCTACAGAGCATTCTTCTCGACATCACACAAGGAAGAAGAAAGGATCATGAGGCAGATAGTGCACCGCACCCTAAAACCAGCAAACCAGAAGAAGATCAGCCTCCGAATATACTACAAAAACAAGAAAACAAGCCACCTCCTACTGAAAAACAATACTCGCCCGGAAAAAGAGACAACCCAGAAGTCTGATGTCATATACAGGTTCAACTGCACTAGAGGAAACTGCGAAGTCCTCTCCTCCTCGTATATCGGCATGACGACAATGAGGCTGTCTCGGCGACTTACATTCCATCTATCTGCCGGAGCCCCCAGAAAACACCTTCGAGAAGAACACGGAGAGACAATAACAAGAAGCATCCTGAAAGAAAACATAGAAATTCTGGATACCTGCCAGGATAGGCGACGACTCCCAGTATTGGAGGCCTTGTACATACAAGAACTCAAGCCAAAACTCAGCATCCAGACTGAGGACCAACAGGCCCTACCGAGCATGCGCCGCCAAACAGGCAGCCATCAATCATCGATGCGCGCGCACGAGGGACGCGGGACGAGCCAATCAGCGTCCCGCCCAGAGGAGAGTAGCAGCGAGGCTCCAGCTTAAAAGGAGCCGCGCGCCATCCACTTACCATTCTCACCTAAACACCAGGGAAGGACATCTCTACAAGCTGCTGATGAAGGGTTAGAGCGAAATCCGGATCCAGCCAAATGACTAGCTACGGCGAAGTCATACAACTCCTATCAAAAGAGAATAGAACACTACTAAGACAAAAAGAAAGTACATTGAAGAAAATAATAAACGCCAAACTAGCCATCACTTTTAACAATAATATATATATATATATATATATATATATATATATATATATATATATATATGTATATATATATATGTATATATATATATATATATATATATATATATATATATATATATATATATATATATATATATATATATATATATATATATACTACGGATATAGACCACGGATAGTACGGGCATCATCGCCTCCCTGGATCTTGAGTCGCTCTTCACGAATGTGCCAGTCGACCGGACCATCGATTATATCATCAACCGTATATATTACAACGACTCAACCCCAAACCTTGACATCCCAGAAGACGTTATGCGTGGGCTGCTCGAATGTTGCACCAAGGAAGCATCCTTCATATGCCCACGCGGAAGCAGATACCAACAAATCGACGGAGTGGCAATGGGCTCCCTACTAGGTGTCCTCTTCCCAAACTTCTTTATGGGCTGCATTGAGGAAGAAACATTCAAGAACACAGAGAAGCCTGAAATATACTGCAGGTATATCGACGACATCTTTATCAAGACCACAACAGAAGAAGACGCGGAACGACTTAGAACCCATCTCCAGGAAACCTCGGGACTCCCCTTCACAATTCAAAAAAAAGTATAAACGGCACCAAGCCTTTCCTGGATGTACTAGTGAAGCAGGACGGCACTGCTTTCAGCACAAACGTCTACACCAAACCATCAAATCAGGGAAACTGCCTCAATGGCAGACGCGAATATCCACCCCAAAAAAAAACAAAACAAAATATATATATCTATATATATATATATATATATATATATATATATATATATATATATATATATATATATATATATATATATGTACGAGTATATATATAATTAGTCACCCTTGATAAATATAAATTACAATTTACAATAGTTTCATTATATTATGTTCACAAATCAAAATCCCACCCAAATTTTCGGCACACCAAGGGAAAATGGCGGCACACCTAGTGTGGCGCAGCTCACCCCAGAATCACTGCTCTACGCAGACAAGACTGAACTACAGTATACACGGAGCAAGATATCTAAAAACCTCTCGACCACCATCACCACC
>NC_066512.1:9504448-9506948 GCF_024679095.1 Eriocheir sinensis | reverse complement strand
CCTCCTTTCCCTTCATCCACCCTTCACCATCAAGCTCCCCAAACCCTAGTAACTTCTCTCTACTTTTATCCCTCTTTGCTTTTATCACCCCTCCTACTCTTCCTTTACCCTCTTTGTCGTTATCTTCTTTCCTCATTACCTTCCTCGTTCTACCCAACCCGAATGTTACATCCAGTACTCAGAGCTAATACAGTCTACTTTGCGTAATGCGGTGCTGGAAACTCGTAGCTGCCCTAATATTTGGGCTATAAAGAAGCTGGAGGAGGAAGATGAGGAGGAGGAGGAGGAGGAGGAGGAGAGAAATGAAATAGGGCTGAAGTAGGAAAACCATGTGTGTGTTTGTGTGTATTATGCAAATATAGGAAGCGGTTTATCTCGTTGGTATCACTCAGCTATGTGTGTGTGTGTGTGTGTGTGTGTGTGTGTGTGTGTGTGTGTGTGTGTATTTTTTTGCCTGTGTGTTTGCCTGTGTGTTTGTGCTTCTGACAGATCTTGCCATTCGTCAGAATGCCGACACTCACACACACACACACACACACACACACACACACACACACACACACACACACACACACACACACAGACACACACACACACACACACGTACGTGGATGATTCTGCAGTAGGCATCTCCATCAACAACACAGCCCCTGACTACACGCCCCTACGACACATTCTGGACCGACTGCAGAGCTGGACGCAAGACAACCACGTCACCATCAACACCAACAAGACGGTGGTGATGCATTTTCACACCTCCACCACTGCCATCCCACCGCCAGCCCTGGAGGTTGGCCCTCACCAGCTGCGGGTGGTTGAATCCACCAAACTACTTGGAGTCACCCTGGACAGCAAGCTGAGCTGGGGCAAGCACGTCACCACCATCATCAGGGCGGCTTCCTACAAACTTTTCATGCTGAGGCGCATGAAGGCACTGGGAGCCCCCAAAGGACGCTCAAGGACCTGTACACCACCTTCATCCACCCCAGACTCCTGACTCCTCTATGCCTCTCCTGCTTGGGCTTCCTCCATCAACAAGACCCAGCTACGCCAAATAGAGAGTGCAAAGGCGTGCATGCAGACAGATTCTGGGCAGTTCTTACACTAACTAGGAGCATGCACTCACCCAGCTGAATCTGCCCACCCTACAGGAACGATACCAGACAAACCTAACCAAATTCGGCAAGTCCCTCCTCCACAACCCCAGTCATAGAGATCTACTCCCCCCCGCCCTCCCCCCCCCCCCCACTAGACCCACAAGACACCACAATATTCTCGTCCCGGTCAAAGCTCGCACGAACAGATATCGGGTTAGTGCGATACCGACGCTTGTGAGGGTCATTAACACCTCAATGATCACATGACCCCTCCACCCCAACACACACACACACACACACACACACACACACACACACACACACACACACACACGCCCACATCACCCTTCCCCACTTCACTTTTCTCTCCCATCCATCGACACCCTTCTTAATTTCCCTTTCTTCTCATGTTTTTTCTTCCCTTCCCCTCCTTCCTCTTACACTCAATTCTTCCATTTATCATTGTGTTCGTCACCACCATCATTCCCTTCATTACCTTCCTCTTTTTTCACCACTATCTTAAAATTACATATATATATATATATATATATATATATATATATATATATATATATATATATATATATATATATATATATATATATATATATATATATATATATATATATATATATATATATATATATATATATATATATATATATATATATATATATATATATATATATATATATAGCTTTCTTAATTTCCATTAATATTCTTTAGTGTCCATTTTTTACCTCCACGAATACCCCTTGAGTCTGTCTCCCCCACTTCCTCCTTCTCTTTTACACCCATTCTTTCATCCTCTTACAAACATGCACCATTACCCATCCCCTTCATCCCTCCTTTCCTTCAGTCCCTTGCACCTACATACCTCCCTTTGGAAACATTTGAAAGTAGAGTTCCTTGAAGGCGTCCTCGCGCACCACCCCCGTCGGGCACCTGTCTTTAGCTCCGGTAGAGGCGCTGCAGCTCCGCCCGCGTGAAGTGCGTCGTGCGGCAGAGTGCGTTGATGTCCTCGGGGCGGTACCGCGGCTCCTGCTCGATCGTGTCCAGCTCAGCGTCTGCGGGTGTGTGGACAGAGTTAATGGCGAGGGATCGGTGTGTGTGTGGGGGAGGGGGGGGGGAGGTGTATGGGAAATTGAATGGGGGAAGAAGTGTGATATGTGTAATAAGTGCGTGGAAGGAGTCGGCTGATGAATGAATGAATAATGGAGTAGTATGGGAGTGTGTGTGTGTGTGTGTGTGTGTGTGTGTGTGTGTGTGTGTGTGGAGTGGAAAGGCAGGGGTGTAGGAGGAGGTGGGAGAGGGAGAAGAGTTTGCGAGTGCGTAGGAAGATAAATGGGTGTGATGTAGAGGTAAAGAGTGTATATGTGTGTTGGGGGGGAGGGGGGAGGTGG
>NC_066512.1:9441948-9499448 GCF_024679095.1 Eriocheir sinensis | reverse complement strand
AAAAAAGGTTAGTGTCCATCCCTTTAAATCAAAATCAAAATGATAATTGAAGTACAGACGCCAACAATGATGATTATCATAATATCTAACAATAATAATCATTAATAATGATAATAATAATAATAATAATAATAATAATAATAATAATAATAATAATAATAATAATAATAATAATAATGATAATAATAATAATATAACAATAATAATAACAACAATAAAAATAACAATGATAATACGTGTAATAATGAAAATGATTGTGATTGTAAACGTTAGGCGCATCGGAAACATATTGCATTTCTCTCTTTTCTTTCTGCTTCCACTAGACCGGATATGAAAGCGGGAAGAGGGTCAGTGAGGCGTCAGCAATGAAAATTCACCTCCACCTCCTCCTCTCTCGCTCTTACTTCTCCTCCTCCTCCTCCTCCTCCTCCTCCTCCTCCTCCTCCATTTGTTCTTTTAGGCTCTCTTTGTTTTTCCCTTATCCTGCAACTGACTAAAATAGTAAATGAGATTTCTTTTATCATGGCCAAGTTGAATTTCTCATACGAGTTAGTCTGTTTCCCTGCATGCCTGTCTGTGCGTGTGTCTGTTTGTTTTTCATTGTCGTCCTAGTTTTGTCTCTTTATTTACCTTTCCCTCACTATCCTTACTTCAGGCATGGCTTATGACTCTACGACACACACACACACACACACACACACACACACACACACACACACACACACACACACAGGACTGGCCGAACTTTTGCTCAAGGCCCTGTATACTACAAAATAGGAAAACACACACACACACACACACACACACACACACACACACACACACACACACACACACAGGACTGGCCGAACTTTTGCTCAAGGCCCTGTATACTACAAAATAGGAAAAAACACACACACACACACACACACACACACACACACACACACACACACACACACACACACACACAAAGACCCAGTTATAGTCATTACCATACATATTATACCTTCCAATATCTTCTTCCTAGTCCTCCTACTCTTCTTCCCACTCCGTATCCATTCCATATCCCTCTTCATCTCCACCATATCCCTCGTCCCACTCTTGTCCTCCATTTTCTCCACTTTTTCATCCTTGTTTCTTATTATATTCCACATTTTTTTTGTGTGTTCATTTTCTTCCTTCGCCCTCCTCCTCCTCCTCTCTCACCTTCCTCCTTTTTTCCTTCATTTTCTCTTGTTTTTCATCCTCATTCTGTTTCTTATTATATTACACATTATTTTTTTTTCTTAATTTTGTTCATTCACTCTCCTGCTCCTCCTCTCTTACCCTCCTAATATTTCCCTCCTTAATTCTCTTTTTCCTCCATCTCCTCCTACACCTCTACTTCCTCCTCCTCTACCTCATCTTCCTCCTCCTCCTCCTCCTCCTCCTCCTCCTCCTCCTCCTCCTCCTCCTCCTCCTTCTCCTTCTGGCCCACATCATCAGTAATGGGACAACAACTAGGGTGTTTGTTAGGTGTGTGGGGCACTTAATGAGCGTGTTGTGCTCACCTGCAGCCACTACCGATAATCAATGTCACACGCGATACCTGGTGAGCCTTGGGAGGGTTAGAGGTGGTAGGTGGAAACGGGAAGGAGGAGAAGAAGAAAAGAAGAGGAAGGAAAAGAAAATAAGTATAAATGTTAAAATAAAGTTAGAAATAATAGAAAGAGAGTAATAGTAATAGTAGTAATAGCAGTAGGAGGAGGAGGAGGAGTAGGAGTATTAGTAGGAGGAGGAGTAGGAAGAGGAGTATGAGGAGGAGGAGGAGGAGGAGGAGGAGGGGTGGACAAGAACGTGTTAATGGTTTTAGTTTTGTGGTTGGAGTTGGACGCTGATGATGATGGTGAGAGAGAGAGAGAGACAAGCAACAAATATACACAAAAGACAGATGGAAAGGTGAAAAAATAAGATAGTGAAACGAAATTCGGAGTCTGCTTCAAACAAAACATGCAAATCAGTCCTCTTTTTCCGGCACCTTTTTCCAGCCGTGTCCTTCATTGAGTCCCTTTTTAACAATCTCCCTTTGAGTCTGCCGCCGCCTCGGACACATCAGTATGCGTGGCCCAAGTGGTCCCTCAATGGCTCACCCAGACACCCGCCCGCTCGCCTTAGTTCCCAGGCTCATGAAATGCTTTTAGTTTTGGCTCCAAATTCTGTGTCTCCTTTATCTCTCTCTCTCTCTCTCTCTCTCTCTCTCTCTCTCTCTCTCTCTCTCTCTCTCTCTCTCTCTCTCTCTCTCTCTCTCTCTCTCTCTCTCTCTCTCTCTCTCTCTCTCTCTCTCTCTCTCTCTCTCTCTCTCTCTCTCTCCTCTCTCTCTCTCTCTCTCTCTCTCTCTCTCTCTCTCTCTCTCTCTCTCTCTCTCTCTCCTCTCTCTTTATCTCTCTCTCTCTCTCTCTCTCTCTCTCTCTCTCTCTCTCTCTCTCTCTCTCTTGTCTGTTTTCTGCTTTTATTATTCTGGATTTTTCTCTCTCCACCGTTTTCTTTCCCCTCTGTTTGGTTACTGTTTTATATTCCGTCTCATACACTCTCTCCCTTCTGGCATTCTCTTCCCCTCCATTCCCGGCCCCAGTCAGTTCTTTCCTTCTTTTCATTTTTTTGTCTCCAGTGTCAGATTTTATTTTATCCTGTTTCCTCTCTCCTATGTTCTCTGCTGGCTATCCTTCTCTGATTCTCTCTTGCTTACCCTACCCAACTCCTCCTTTCTATATGCATTCTCTTCATCTCCATTACTTTCCTCTCCTTCTTTCATCCCACTCCTAAATTTACTCCTCTTACCTTTCTCTCCTCTTTCATTGTCTTCCTCCCCTTCCATAGTGTCAGTCTCTTACACTTCTCCCTCCTCTTCTATGCCTTCATTTCGCACCCTCTCCTCCTCCATCTCACACTCTTTCCCCTCCATCTCTCACCTTCCCTCTTTCCTATCCTCCTCGTTCTCAGCTCTAGTCGCATTTCTTACCTTTCATCTCGTACATTTTCCCCTCCCCTCTCGTCTTCTTTCTCTTCCTGATCCCTTTCCATTCTCATCGCCTTTTCATTGCACACTTTCTTCCTCTCCATCTTTCATTTTCTTTAACTTTTCCCTTCCTCATTTTTTTTCTTTCCATATCTCACTCCTTGCTTTCCACAGCCCTATTAGCTGCCGTCCCTCCTTCCTTCCTTCCTTCTTTCCTTCCTTCCTTTCTTCCATCCTTCCTTCCTTCCTTCCTATCTCCTTTCTTGTGTTTGCTCTCGCTCGGCCTTACCTCTTAATTGACTCTCTCTCTCTCTCTCTCTCTCTCTCTCTCTCTCTCTCTCTCTCTCTCTCTCTCTCTCTCTCTCTCTCTCTCTCTCTCTCTCTCTCTCTCTCTCTCTCTCTCTCTCTCTCTCTCTCTCTCTCTCTCTCTCTCTCTCTTTATCTATCTATCTATCTATCTATCTATCTCTATCTCTCTCTCTCCATGAAGCTGAAAGACGACTCAGTTATCTCAAATATTAATCTCAATAGAACTTCAAACCCTTTCCCTGCTCTTGCACTTCGATTACCTTCCTTCTATCCTTCCTCCCTCCCTTTCATCCTTCCTTCCTTCCTTCCTTCCTTCCTTCATTCCTTCCTTCCTTCATTCCTTCCCTCTGCCCCTCCTCCACGAACATCACTATCACTGCATATAATCATCATTCATTGTTCTAAATTAAACTTATATTGTAAACCCAGAGAGAGAGAGAGAGAGAGAGAGAGAGAGAGAGAGAGAGAGAGAGAGAGAGAGAGAGAGAGAGAGAGAGAGAGAGAGAGAGAGAGAGAGAGAGAGAGAGAGAGAGAGAGAGAGAGAGAGAGAGAGAGAGAGAGAGAGAGAGAGAGAGAGAGAAATTTACATAGATTTACATAGAAAATCAGACCACACAGACCCCATGGTCCAGACTAGGTGGTCTGTCCTTAACCCTAGAACGCTAACCATGGGTATGAGGTACCCGAAGCGAATGACGTCATTGCCATTGTGTATGGTTCCGGTGCTCTGAGGGTACCCACCTCCTCAGTAGCTTCATGTGCCCGCTTGACAGTGTAGGGGAAGGTCACGTTGTCTCGCTCTCTCTGCTCACCTTTGTTGTAGGCCTACATTCGGGTGCGGCATACCCATGGTTGGTGATACAGGGTGTTGTACATGTTCCTAGGATATTGTTTACGTACTTTTTTAGTGATCACCTGTGCAGTGGATCACAGGACCTGGGAGGCCATACAAGAAGTTTGGAAGCCATCGGATGATAATTTTTTTTATGAATTTTTTTTTTGAAATTTTTGAACATTTTTCCTATTTTTAGTAACATTTTTCAGTACCTGATTTTCATACCAAAACAATACGTTTTTCAGTTCTTCTTAATGTTAAGTCAAGATACAAAGTTTGAAGTCCCTTCATGTAACTTTATTCCATTAAAACTTTACATTTAATTTTTTTTTTTTTTTTTCAAAATCGGGTATGATGTACCCATGGTTAGTAGTGGTGTGACTTTTTCTAAGGTTAGTGTTCTAGGGTTAAACCTAAGTGATTTTACATTAATCAGATGGCTCCAAAACGTTGCTTTTCTACTCTAGTTAATATTAAGTTCAAAAAAGTGACGGTCGAGCTTGTTTTTAAAGGAGTCAATCGTGTTACATTGAACCACTGATGGTGGGAGCTTATTCCATTCTCGCACTACAACGTTGGTGAAGAAAAATTTGGTGCAGTCTGAATTTACTTGTCTACATTTGAGTTTTGTGCCATTGTTCCTCGTTCGCAAAGTGTCATCGATCATAAACAATTTTGTTCTGTCTACATTCGTGAAACCATTAAGTATTTTAAAACATTCGATCAGTTTTCCTCGGAGGGGACGTTTCTCAAGAGAGAACATGTTAAGGGTGGAAAGCCTTTCTTCGTAGGATTTGTTGCGCAAGGAAGGGATCATTTTTGTTGCCCGACGCTGAACACCTTCTAGTTTAGCAATGTCCTTTGCATGGTGGGGAGACCAAAACTGTACCGCATATTCCAAGTGGGGTCTGACTAAACTATTGTAGAGCGGAAGTATTACATCTTTATTTTTGAATAAAAAGTTTCTTTTAATGAAGCCCAACTTTCTGTTCGCTTTATTTGCTGCATCGATGCATTGATGTGAGAATCTGAGGTTTGACGCGATTTTAATCCCCAGGTCCTTGACGCATTGAACACTTGTGAGTTTAACGCCGCGTATTTCGTAATCGAACTTCTTATTTTTTGTTCCAACTTGAAGGACCTGGCACTTGTCTACGTTAAAGGGCATCTCCCATTTATCCGACCAAGCTGAAATTTTGTGCAAATCCTCTTGGAGGCTTTGCTTGTCTTCGTCAGTGAGAACCGAGTTACCAATCTTTGTGTCGTCTGCAAATTTACTAATGCGATTATTGAGTCCAACATCCACGTCGTTGATGTAAATAATGAAGAGCACTGGGCCAAGAACCGAGCCCTGAGGGACCCCATTAGTGACCGGCGCCCACTCTGAGTTAAATCCGTCAATCACAACTCTTTGTTGTCTGTTGCTTAACCAATTCGCGATCCATTAGTTTACTTGACCGTCAATGCCTATTTGCTTTAATTTATAAAGTAATTTATAATGTGGGACTTTATCAAACGCTTTCTGGAAATCAAGATAGACTACGTCCACTGATTTGGTTACGTCATAAATTGAGAAGAGATCGTTATAAACGGTCAGTAGGTTTAACAGGCAGGATCTTTTGTTACGGAAGCCATGTTGTGAATCCCCAATTAATGAGTGGCTTTCGAGGTAACTCACAATTTTGTCTCTAATTATGCTCTCGAGTAGCTTACCTACAATTGAAGTTACACTAATGGGTCGGTAGTTACCTGGTATTTTTTTGTCTCCTTTCTTAAAAATCGGTGTCACGTTAACCTTTTTCCAATCCGAAGGGACGATGAGAGAGAGAGAGAGAGAGAGAGAGAGAGAGAGAGAGAGAGAGAGAGAGAGAGAGAGAGAGAGAGAGAGAGAGAGAGAGAGAGAGAGAGAGTGAGAGAGAGAGAGAGAGAGAGAGAGAGAGAGAGAGAGAGAGAGAGAGAGAGAGAGAGAGAGAGAGAGAGAGAGAGAGAGTGAGAGAGAGAGAGAGAGAGAGAGAGAGAGAGAGAGAGAGAGAGAGAGAGAGAGAGAGAGAGAGAGAGAGAGAGAGAGAGAGAGAGAGAGAGAGAGAGAGATGTACTAATGTACTGAACATGTTTAAATAAAAAATAAAGAGAGAGAGAGAGAGAGAGAGAGAGAGAGAGAGAGAGAGAGAGAGAGAGAGAGAGAGAGAGAGAGAGAGAGAGAGAGAGAGAGAGAGAGAGAGAGAGAGAGAGAGAGAGAGAGAGAGAGAGAGAGAGAGAGAGGAGAGGAGAGAGAGAGAGAGAGAGAGAGAGAGAGAGAGAGAGAGAGAGAGAGAGAGAGAGAGAGAGAGAGAGAGAGAGAGAGAGAGAGAGAGAGAGAGAGAGAGAGAGAGAGAGAGAGAAGAGAGAGAGAGAGAGAGAGAGAGAGAGAGAGAGGGGGGGCAGAGGAGGCAGAGGCTGCATGCATCAGTAAATGGGTGTTGATGGAGGAGGCGACCCAGTCAGTTTAACAAGGGAAGGGAACAACCAGCCCCTTGGAAGCTGACTATAGAACCCTTCAAGCCGTCCTTCCTCCTCTCCTTCTCTATGTTTCCTTCCTTCTCCTTTCATTCCCTTTCCGTCCCTTTTCTTTCCTTTCCCTTTCGTTTCCTCTTCTCTATTCCTTCTTTCCTCACACCTTACATCCCTTTTCCTCTTTCCTTGTTTCTCTCTCTTTTTTCTTCTTCTTCTTCTTCTTCTTCCAGTAGGTAGAAATGGAACGCCGTGGTGGCCATTTGATGTTTCACTTCGATGTAATCTTTTTTCTTCTTCTTTTTCTCCTTCTTCTTCTTCATCTTCTTGTTCATTTTTTCTTGTTTTCCTTTTTCTTGTTCTTGTTTTTCTTTTCTTCTTCTTCTTCTTCTTCTTCTTCTTCTTCTTCGTACACCACCTAGTCTTGACCGTAGGGTATGAATATTATGCAAATCAGTGTAAGCTTCTTTCCCTTCTTCCTTCCCCCTCCCCTAAACCTTATTTAATCTAATTATTTCTCCATTATCTACCCTCCCCTCACCCTTTTTCTTTCCTCACTTTTCTCCCTTCCTCCCTCTCACCTTCATTCTCCCTTTCTTTCCTGCGCTGCTTCCTCCTCTTCTCTACTCTCTCTTTCCTTTTATACTTACTCTCCATTTTTTCCTTCGCCCCCTCCTAGCTTTCCACGCAGCTTTCATTACTATCTGCTTCCCTTGCACTGTTTAATCTACTCCCCTCTTTCTCTGTCTGCTGAAACGACCTTGAATCCTGGTTTTATCTCTTCCTTCCTTCCTTTATTTCTTCTCTTCCTCTTTCCATCTATTTCCTCATTCTTCACTCCCTCCTTTCCATTATCTTTTCCTCCTTCCCTCTCCCTCCTCTCTTACCTTTTGTTCGTTCACTATTTTCTCATTCCTCATTTGCATTGTCCTATCTTTTCCTTTTCATCTTTTCATCGTTCTTTTTACTTGCCTCTCGTGTTCGGTCCCTTTCTCTACTCTTCTCTCATTGCCATTTTCAGTCCTTCCCTATCTTTATCCCTATTTCTCTCCCCCCCTCCTCCTCCTCCTCCTCCTCTCGTCTTCCTTCCCTCTTAAATTAAGTCGATCCTTCTAAGTTTTTTTCGAGGACATGTAGAGTGAGTGCATAAGAGGAGAAGGAGGAGGAAGTGTTTTAGAGGGAGAGGAGGGAGAGTGGGTCGTAGAGGAAGAAAAGAGAGGATGGAATGGAGGAGTGAGAGGTTTAGAGGCTCAGCAAGAGGACCAATCGCGGAGGGGGTGAGAGAGAGAGAGAGAGAGAGAGAGAGAGAGAGAGAGAGAGAGAGAGAGAGAGAGAGAGAGAGAGAGAGAGAGAGAGAGAGAGAGAGAGAGAGAGAGAGAGAGAGAGAGAGAGAGAGAGAGAGAGAGAGAGAGAGAGAGAGAGAGAGAGAGAGAGAGAGAGAGAGAGAGAGAGAGAGAGAGAGAGAGAGAGAGAGAGAGAGAGGAGAGAGAGAGAGAGAGAGAGAGAGAGAGAGAGAGAGAGAGAGAGAGAGAGAGAGAGAGAGAGAGAGAGAGAGAGAGAGAGAGAGAGAGAGAGAGAGAGAGAGAGAGAGAGAGAGAGAGAGAGAGAGAGAGAGAGAGAGAGAGAGAGAAAACAATTAAGAAAACGTTGAACCTGGCACAAATTGCTCACTTGTTTTTCTTCTGAAATCCATTTAAAAATACATCAAATTGAAAGAAAATGTAATCCAGAAAAGGCAGCGACAGTCTTCATTTACTTTCGTTTGGTTTTGTTCATGTCGTGCTCTGTTTCGTAGTATTTCTTTTTTCATTTTCCTTAGCTTCAACATGTGGGCGTTCCCGGTGCTGCTTTGCGATCCATCAGAAGAAAGTAACATATATCAGGATGCTTGAACAGGTTAGACGGTGGGTTTATGACTGTTGAGGAGGAGGAGGAGGAGGAGGAGGAGGAAGAAGAAGAGGTGGGAGAGGAAAAAATTGAGAAGTAAAGATGAAAATATCGAAAAAGAAGTACAAAGCAATACACAGGAAAAGCAAACAGCAACATACCTCTTGGTCCTAACTAGGCTGTTTGTCCTTGCTACCATCTACTCTAATCTACAAGTCAGAATTACAGGACAGCAAAAGTGAAGGCCCCTCCCCATCCACCAGTCCCTCCAGCCGAAGCTGGCAAGAAAAGGAAGAATACCATGTAGTATAGAAAAACTACAATGAAATTTTATATGGACAGAAGGAAGATCATACACGACGACTAAGCTAACACTAGTTTCTGTTAGACCGGAGCAAAATAACGGACGTTCGGGTTAGCTTCTAAATATTTGTCTAGTCGGTTTTTGATCGTGCAAATAGTTTCGCTTTCAACGACGTTTTGAGGCAGACCATTCCATACATTGATGACACGGTCAAAGAAGAAGTGCTTTGACTCATTTGAGTTGAAACACTTCCTCGTTATTTTGTGTCCATTTTATCTCGTTACGCTTGATTGAGAGACTGTAAAATAATCATGAACATTAACGTTGTCGAATCCCTTGAACATTTTAAACACTTCGATAAGGTCACCTCTTAAGCCCCAAGTACATTGCCGAATTGTGGCCAGGGAGTTGTCGCCGAATCAGTTCGTGAAAAAATTCGGCGACCGGTTCGACGACATGACCAAGATTCTTATAGTTCGTGACCATTCGGCGACATGTCGGCGAATGCTCAAGATAATTCGGGGACAATTCGGAGACATGTCGCCGACTATTCGGCGTCCATGTCGCCATGTCCATGCGCGCCAACTTGGCGTGCATCGAAGATTATTATTGAGGCTAACATTGTAATTGTTGACGGCCCTCGTAGAGCTCTGCATCAGCGGCGGAACAGGGACTGAAACCCCATCAACGGTAAACGGTAAACGGTAAGCTGCAACAATTTTCTTGGCGTATAAGGCCTGGCTCCATTCATTACAGGAATGAAACCGTCTTCAGGTGCTTCGGTACTCGAATTTACTTGGGAATATGTCGGTTCGGTCGGGTTGGGCAAAGAAGGGGCAGTATCGCCAGCCTGCGACACAACTATGTTGGCCGCACCAAACTCCTTCAGGGATTCGTGTTGTTTTTCTAGAATGTCATATTTCATTTTCAAATCGTCGTACTTACGGTCGCTAATATAAAGGCGACAAGCAGAGGAGTTTCTAAAATACTGAGGAGCGAACCTCCCGTAACATACTTCGTAATCTCTCAGTTTGGACGGCATTTTGAATTAGCAATTTCTTAACTGACAATGAAAGCAAATAGAGCGCAGTTACTGTAAAACTTAAAGGTGTCACCATAATACAAATTAAAAAAGTTAAATGCATAAAAAAGAGATACTGCGGTTTCCCAGTGCCCCAGGAAAATAAAGGTATGGAGACCTCCGCAGGGCCAGAAAACCTGCAGAAAATGGCCATTATGAGTGATGAGCCTTCGAATTTGAAGCTACAATCTTGTCAACCCGGTCAAATTTGTCCTTAAGCTTTGTCCTCAAAAGACTGGGGCCGGCGTGGTTACCCATCACCCACACTGGGTAGAGAGAAAGGAGTCAGCCACCCAAGAGCATCACAACATATATCCCCCTTCAGGCACGAACATTGCGAGCCCTGGCCCAAGGCACCTGTCACCAGGTGTGATCCGAGGACTTCCGCAGGAAAAAAAGAACACCGCTACGAAGACTCCGAAGTGATTAGAACCTCCCGGGATAGTGAGAGAAACATCGGAGGACGACTGAGACTAGAGGCTGGGTAGAATACCTGTAGAAAGGAGGGAAAGGAAGGGATGTGTCCTCAGAAGTGTAAGGGAGGGTGACAACCCTTGGATAGACTACCCATAAGAAGGAAAAAAAAAGGTAATAGTCCAGTGAGAAAGAAAGAAGTCCCTTTTAGTCACCTTTTACGACACGCAGGGGATACGGTGGTGGAATTCTTATGCCCCCAACCACAGGAGGAAGGGAGGAGGAGAAGGAGGTTTAAAGAAAAAAAAAAGAAGAAAAACGAGAGAAGAAAGGACAAAATGTGGTACGTGGAGGAATAATATTATAAGCATGAAGCTGATCAGGTTTGGGGTTAGGTAAAATGTGGAGAAGGAAGAAAGGCGTAGGAGGTGGCAGAAAGAATAGAAAACAATAAAGGTGATGATAATGATAATTGATGCAGAAGAGGAGGAGGAAGAAGAAAAGGAGGAGCAGGAGGAGTAAGAGATGTCTGGAAGGAAAAAAAAAACTCAGTTGATGAATTAGAGAGAAAATAAAGCTGGGAAGAGGAAACTGTTTTACTAGTTTTCTTCGTGAGAAAAGACAATTTTTTACTCGAAACATACTTTTCTGTGTCTAACATTATATGGTCCAACCTCTACTGTCCAACTGTAGGTGAGACATTCCCCTAAAACACAAACCTTGCAAGTTGCCAGAGTGGTAAGGTAAAAGAGAGGAAAATAAAATGAAGGAAAGGGTAAGGAAGAGGAGGAACGGAGCATAGCTGAAGTAAGAGGAGAGCAGACCAAATGAAGGGGAAGCAAAGGAAGGAGAGGAAGAGAAAACATGAGAAAGTGAATTTAATGCTCTCACTCCCGTTACCACGCTCCTCCTCCTCCTCCTCCTCCTCCAACTAATACTACTACACCTCCTCCTTCTCCTCCTCCTCCTACACCTCTTTCCCCTCCTTCTCCTCGTCCTCCTCCTCCTCGTCCTCCTCTTCCTGTTCTTCTCTTCTCGCCTTTCTCCTTCAGGCTCATTCTTGTAGGCTAAAAATGAAACCCATCTTATCTCTAGCATCTACCTCAGTGTCTCTCTCTCTCTCTCTCTCTCTCTCTCTCTCTCTCTCTCTCTCTCTCTCTCTCTCTCTCTCATCCAAAATAAAAGATCCAAATTAGGATCCTCAAGTTTTACGAGTCTCCCTCCGCCTCGTCGTCCTCCTCTTTCTCCTTCTCCTTTACTTCCTCCTCCTCCTCCTCCTCTTCCTTTGCCCCCTCTTCGGTGACTTGAAACGGCCGTAACTACTCTCCTTCCCTCTCCTTTCCTTACGGCTACAAGAAAGGTGGGCGGTGAAGGAGGAATAGGAGGAGGAGGAGGAGGAAGAGGAAGAAGAAGAGGAGGAGGCTGCGGTGGTGGTGGAGGAGGCATTGTAGCGTTTTCATAAAGGTTTATTAGGCGTATACGAGAGAGAGAGAGAGAGAGAGAGAGAGAGAGAGAGAGAGAGAGAGAGAGAGAGAGAGAGAGAGAGAGAGAGTATACTTTCTTACCTCCATGACTTTTTGTATATTTGTGTGTGTGTGTGTGTGTGTGTGTGTGTGTGTGTGTGCCAGGAAAAACAATATAGTCGATGAGGTTTTGTGAGCAAGAATTTCGTGTTATACAACGGCGCGAGAGCTTATGAGGAGAGGCAAAAAGGAACATGAAAGGAGGAACATGAGGTGGAAAAAAGATAGAAAATACTAACGATCATAAAAGAATAAGCTCCCTATTTCTTTACTTTCTTTTTCCCTCCAGGTGTTCGCTGCGTAGACCTGGTTCTCCCCAACTCCCTCGCTTTCTCTCTAGGGTACGAAAAAAAATGAGGACAACAGTCAGTAAATTAAATATTCATACACACAACACACACACACACAAAGGCAAATGACCCTTAGCGTGAGACAATAGAGAGAGAGAGAGAGAGAGAGAGAGAGAGAGAGAGAGAGAGAGAGAGAGAGAGAGAGAGAGAGAGAGAGAGAGAGAGAGAGAGAGGAAAAAAGAAAGATGAAGAATGAGAAAAGAGAGAAAGAAAGAAAAAGGAAGAAAGGAGAGAAAGAAAAAGAGAAAAGAAAAAGACAGAAAGAAAGAAAGAAAGACAGAAAGAAAGAATGAAAATAAGAAAGGGAGAAAGAGAAAGAGAAAAATAAATAGATAAAGAAAGAAAGAAGAGAGAGAGAGAGAGAGAGAGAGAGAGAGAGGTGGGTGAGACGTCTCCACGCTTGTAAGGATATTTCTCCCAATCTAGACATCCCAAGAGTTTCCTTCTCACCACAACAGTAGGTGAATACCCAGTGCACGCAGTGATAAAGTGGTTCGAGGTAGATGTTTGGACTTAGCCTGTAAAAGTGGCTGATTATTAAACGCTACTTCTAGAAAATCCCTGCGAGCCGTGGCAACTTTCCGCGCATGCGCGCTGAGCACTGGATGACGACATGGAGTATTAGTTTCCATAGCAACGTTTGAGCGAGAACCTTGTACCTCCTCCACACTCCACTTTCTGTTCCTCCCTCTCTCGGCAACTAAACTGCATCACTGCTGCCATCCTAACACAGATCACTACAGTTTATTCTTCATCAACGTCTCTGATCTTTTTGTAGGCGTTAATATATCTGAAAAAAGCAGGTGGCAGTCACACTCTAATCGCTCGTCCCCCCGGACGTCCTGGTTACTCGCCGCTAAGATATTGCAGTGTATGCGGCCTAACCTTAGTTAACAAAGAGGTTAGTGCCTGCTCAACTGCACAGTGTCCTAACGTAGCCCATAGCAGCTGCACTGGAGCCAGCAACATAGAATTCAACTGCAGCCAAGTGGGTGCCCTTCGTACTGCCCTGGGAATCACAGCCCCGGTGCTGTAGCCTACGTAACAGAGACCGCACCATCCGTGACCCAGGCTGGGCCACTGCCTCTTCCTTGCCCCTCAGAAACTGAAGACGAGAAACTTCTTGAGTTGCCTCCCTCTGATCTTGTCAACATTATTCGCCAACTCAGACTGGAGGTCACCAAGAAAAACAACATTATCCGCCAGGGACGTGCAGAGAACTTTTTCAGGGCAGGTGCTCAAGTGAAAAAAAGGGCAAAAATATAGTAATGAAGGAGAATAAAACATATATCTACTCAATACCCTTTCAAATTTGTTTAAACTGTCATAGGTACCAGCAGGCTAATATTTTATATGAACATAAAGTCTACTGTACTGATTATCAGTAGAAGACTAGGGAATCTATTTAAAGAAAAAAATCATATATTACTTATACATAAATGCCTGCAAGAAAATCAATCCGTATGATTAATACAGTATGCTATTAACCAGATCTTATCATTTTATATTTACAAGAGAACCCTTCTGTGTGCCATTTCTTTGAATATGGTCATAACCTCACTTGTTGATTTGTATATCCTTTTCAATTGCTAGCAACAAGAGATCAGATAACCTCTCCTCACTGCACAGGCTGCGCAGCTTTGTCTTCACCAGCTTGAGTTTAGAAAAGGTCCTTTCCACTGTTGCAGTTGTGACGGTAGAGTGGCATAAATTGTTAAGAGTTCAAGCATAAGTGGAAATATCTCCTGGGCATTGTTTTCCTTTATCAAATTCAGCAGTGTAGCTGCAGTGTTCTGTGGCAGGCATGGAAATGAGGAATAGAATATCTTCAATTCCAACCGTAGCTTGTCTACTTCTTCCAGCTCATAAAACTGGCATAATTTTTGCAATGACTTGAATGCTTTTTCATTCACAGGTTCTTTCCAGTTATCTTGAACTGTCATGCAATGGAAGGCATTTAGGATACCCCATGTTGTGTTGTCCCCACCTTTAAATCTTCTTTTTAGCTCCTGTGATATTGTGTCTAAAAACACATAAAATACTCTCACGCGGTAGTAGTCATCCAAGGTTTGGTATTGATGGTCCTCCGTAGCAGATGTAGCACTATACTTGTATCTTTCAGGCATTTTTCTTCTTCTGCCTTGTCCAGAAATCACAGAGGGAAGGTCGATGGCCATAGTTTCAGCTCTCTCTTTGACCTTTGTAAAAATCTCCTGAAACTTTTCATCATTTCTTAATTCTCTCAAGCTTTGTAGCACTGTATCCACAAGTCTATAGGAGGCAGCTAAATCAAGGTCTTTCTGTTGTAGTGCATTAGATGCATAGGCAGTTTCTTGAAAAACTGGGGTAGCAATCTCAAGACAGACAAGAAATTCAAAGTTTATACTTTTCAGCAATATTGAGGCATCCCCTGCTGATGCATCAGGAGGATCTTTTTGCACTATCTCTTCTAAAAATTGCTTCACAACTGGAATGACCTTCCTCATGGTTCTAAGAGCCGATTCTCTGCAAGCCCATCTTGTGTCTAATTATAAGTTGAGGCAATAGTAAATTAAGCGAAATATGTAATGAAGTCGTGTCAATCCTGCGAGACATCGAACGGGCGGGGCACAGGCCTGTATTACATTTCTCTGAAAAGGGCACTTTTAAAACAGGAGCAAAAGGGGCAGGTGCTTGGGCACCCCTAGCACCCCCCCTCTGCACGTGCCTGTTATCCGCTTTTATAGTCAAATCTCTCCCAACATCGGAGCTACGAGGGAAACTGCAGCAACAGTCCTCGGGTTCATTGATAACATAGCTGCCACAACCTCCACTCTTGAGGGCCTTGGTGTTAGGTCAATGCTGCTTCTGCCAGACCTGACAGAATCGACGACGACTGGGTCAAGCACGTCACGACAAGCCGGGAAACTCAAACCTGGTGGACTTAAACCAAGCCTCAAGCTCTCCTACACAACACCTCTGTCCTCCCCCCTGGTTCCTGCCAACAAAGCACCGACACACTGCACTACACCCAACCCGCTGCAGATCACGGCGTGACACAACAAAGCACCTCCTCTCCCGGCCTGAGCGTACACCGCGCCAAAATCTAATTATAACAAGTCTGGTCACTTCCCGCGAAAATCTCGTAGGGTCCGCGCATGACGTCAAGTTGTCTTCAAAAGCGGGGTCCGTTGCGTGGAGGCGAGTCAGTCTGCACCGAGACGTTGACGTGGACCAGGATGCCTAATAAATGTGCTGTAGGTGGCTGCACATCCAATTATAAACACAAACGTGGAATTATGATTTTTTGTTAGATAAGAATAGTATACTTGGAGTTAATAAAGAAATAATAGAATAGCTGTAAAGGTAGTATATAGTGGACAAAAAAAAAAAAAAAAAAATACAAGTCGCCCATCAATTACTCCGTTTTCTGTCCTCGGACCATGGAGGTAGAATTTGTGGAGTCGACATCAGCCCTAAAAACTGAATCCGCCGAACTGCCACTCTTTAGGGCTGAAAGGTTGTGGCCACCTGCCAGGTGTCAGGTGTTGTCAGGTCAGGCTGCCCCTTAATGGGCTCGGCCAGGCTGCCTAGTGTTGTCAGGTTAAGTATTTACGAAATAGATCTACCGCAACAATAAATGTACAGTTCTCAAAAACACCACCATCATAATGAAGAGATGGGGTCTGGAGTTAACAACTAAGGTAGTGGACGTGAGCTCTCACCCGGGTATCCCTCATCTTGCGGCCCTAAAAATGACAGTTCGGCTGTTTCCCCTCAATGAAGGGGATTAGCGATCAGTGTCGACTCCACCAATTCTACCTCCATGCCTCGGACTCACCGAGACTATATGACGTCACCTCTTTGCCACGCCTTTCCTGCGCGTGAACAGACTTGTTATGATTATACTTTGCACCGCGCCACCTCACCCGGCCCGCCCCACCCCGCTCCTAGAGATACGGCACGCGGCTCAAACCAACAGCGCCCCACTTCATCACTCCAACAAGTGAGTGACTTGGATCATCCTCGCTTTAGCCTGTCACGTAACACTCATCCATTAGCTGAACAACCCTCTCGTGCATCCAAACATAACAATTCCTTCAAGAACAACAAAACTCGGGGACAAGGCAAGCAAGCTCAACACACACGATTTCAAGCACCCAGACGACACTCAGGTGCTGCTGGTCAGCCTCGTCCTACTGTTACACACTCAAGAGTTTTGCTACACCTGCAGACGCAAAGATCACACGGAAGCCAGCTGTCCTATGAAAAAGTGGTGTGACTACTGCCATCTTCCTCGTCACACTACTTAGGAGTGCCGCACTCGCCTGGCAGTTGAGAGACAGGAGCAGTTCCTCCACAAGATCACGACTGAACAGGCTCTGAACAACGCCAATCTCGTACAGTCTCTTACTCGTCTTCTTGCTCCAGCCTCTTTCTCTCCCCCAACCCAGGCTGTGAGCTTGGGCGTAATTGGACATCGCAGCAAGGACCGCCAGCCAACACACAACAACCACTCCTGCCTCATCCAGGCCCACCACTCAACCTTCCTCCCGGTGTGTGGAGTCATGGGCAACAATAATCAAGATTATCTCTTTATTGTTTCTGCTAATGTCATAGGGCTCCAAACAAACATCGGTGACCTCATTCACTCCTTTATGATTCCTCACACGCCTGACATAGTGGCAACAGTGGAGACATTTCTGAATGAGACTATCCCAAGCAACTATGGTCAGATCCAGGGATACACAAGTTGGCACAGAAGGGACAGATCACGCGGGACCTTCAGTGGTGTCGCTGTCTGTTTTAACAAGAATTTGTCATTACAACCCCTTGATGTAGCTCTCCCTATCCACCTTGAGATGATGTTTTTCAAGATAAGGACACAACAACATGGGTCCACCCTACTGTGAATGTGTTATCGTCCTCAGTGACAAGGAGGAGAGCCCATACACTTCCTACACACCAGTCTTGACCGGCTCATGCAGCAGCACTCCTGCAGCCACATCCTCATCGTTGGCGACCTAAATCAACACTTGGTTGCCAGAGTGTTTGATGATCTCCTCAATGTGCATAGCCTTACAAACCATGTCACCTTTCCCACCCTCAACTCTGGCTCTTCCCTGGATCCTGTTATTAGTGATCTGCCAGAGGGTATTGTCACCTGTCGTCCCCTTGGTGCCGTGGGATCCTCAGACCACCTGGATGTCCTCAGCACATTTCAAGTCGCCGCACTGAGGGACGACCCAACAATGCGTACTAACTGGCTCTGGGGCAAAGCCGACTGGGAGGGACTTCAGGAAGGTCTGTGTTGCACTTCCTGGCACACCATCCTCACAGGTGATGTGGACGAACAGGTCAGTACTTTCACAAGTAATGTTCTTTCTTCCAGAGCACTTACGTCCCTAACCATACCTTCAAGGTCAAGCCTCGTGATCAGCCTTGGTTTGGGTACGAGTGTAGGATGGCTGCCGACACTAAGAGTAGAGCATGGCGACGCTTTGAATAACATCCAAACTACATAAACAAGCTGCTCCACAAAGAAGAGTGTGCCAACATGCGAAGAGTGCAGCGTTTGGCTCAGCAACGATGGCAGGACGACTTGAAGTCACGACTCTCTCTGTTATTGTCCAATGTACATCATTGACTTTAGCCCCGTTCACACTGTGCCGACTCTGGGCCACGACTACCCACGATCTAGGGTACTCGAGGTCTTGGGTGGTGATGTGAAAGGGTCGGGCATGTCTTGAAAGAGGTCTTGAGACTTGCCGAATGCTGCGCCGACGTCGTGACGGGAGGCTGGAGTCGTGAGGGTTAGCACGACATGCTGGCAAATAGTTGGCCGAATGTCCCAGACAGTCGGCAAGACACCAAGACCATAATAAAACCTCACCCCCCTTCTTGGAGCGTGGGAACCAACTTGTTAAATGGAAAAGTCGCTGGGTTGTCGTGGCCCAGAGTCGGCACAGTGTGAACGGGGCTTTTGTCACTGTACTGCTCATTATCCTGTAACACAACTATAAAAAAATTAAAAAAATCGCCGGCCTTCAGTGGCGAGAGTCCCCCCCGTTTTGGGAGGATCCACCTGGAGCCTGACCGCCCCGTGCTGCTGATTGGTTTACTGTCAGCATGGCAGTTTTGGATGGATGGGTGCGCTTTCATTGATCATGTATTATGTGGTCAAGTACTGTCAAAGTTGTGTTCTGAGACGTTCAGTCCTCACCATAAATGGATGCTCTGTTGCCTGCGATGAAAAACATCCAAGAGAATAACTAGAACACCTACTAAAATGTGTTAGTAAACACTTTTCTAACACTCCTGCACGAGTCAGAGATGTCACGAGACAGTTCCCGTCCATGTTCCCGTCACACTTCGGAAGGTCAAACCTAAGCCGGTAATGACTTACCTGAGGCTTAACGGAGGGATTAAAAGAAGGTGAAGGTTAATTAGGGAGGAGCAAAGGAGGAGGAGGAAAAAAAATTGTGAAGATGTGTGTGTGTGTGTGTGTGTGTGTGTGTGTGTGTGTGTGAGAGAGAGAGAGAGAGAGAGAGAGAGAGAGAGAGAGAGAGAGAGAGAGAGAGAGAGAGAGAGATTTACATAGATTTACATAGAAAATCAGACCACACAGACCCCATTGTCCAGACTTGGTGGTCTGTCCTTAAACCTAAGTGATTTTACATTAATCAGAAGACTCCAAAACGTTGCATTTCTACTCTAGTTGATATTAAGTTGAAGGAAGTGACGGTCGAGCTTATTTTTGAAGGAGTCAATCGTGTTACACTGGACCACTGATGGTGGAAGCTTATTCCATTCTCGCACTACAACGTTGGTGAAGAAAAATTTGGTGCAATCTGAATTTACTTGTCTACATCTGAGTTTTACGCCATTGTTCCTCGTGCGCAGACTGTCATCGATCATAAACAATGTTGATCTGTCTACATTCGTGAAACCATTAAGTATTTTAAAACATTCGATCAATTTTCCTCGGAGGCGACGTTTCTCAAGAGAGAACATGTTAAGGATAGAAAGCCTTTCTTCGTAGGATTTGTTGCGCAAGGAAGGGATCATTTTCGTTGCCCGACGCTGAACACCTTATAATTTAGAAATATACTTTTAATTGTGTGGGGACCAAAACTGTAACGCATATTCCAAGTTGGGTCTGACTAAACTGTTGTAGAGCGGGAGTATTAAATCTTTATTTTTGAATAAAAGTTTCTTTAATGAAGCCCAACATTCTGTTCGCTTTATTTGCTGCATCGATGCATTGCTGTGAGAATTTGAGGTTTGACGCGATTTTGACCCCCAAGTCTTTGACGCATTGAACGCTTTTGAGTTTAACGCCGCGCATTTCGTATTCGAACTTATTCCTCGTTCCAACTTGAAGGACCTGGCACTTGTCTACGTTAAAGGCATCTCCATCTATCCGACCAAGCTGAAATTTTGTGCAAATCCTCTTGGAGGCTTTGCCTGTCTTCGTCAGTGAGAACCGAGTTACCAATCTTTGTGTCGTCTGCAAATTTACTAATGCGGTTATTGAGTCCAACATCCACGTCGTTGATGTAAATAATGAAGAGCACTGGGCCAGGACCGAGCCCTGAGGGACGCCACTAGTGACAGGCGCCCACTCTGAGTTAAATCCGTCAATCACTACTCTTTGTTGTCTGTTGCTCAACCAATTCGCGATCCATTGGTTTACTTGACCGTCAATACCTATTTGCTTTAATTTGTAAAGTAATTTATGATGCGGGACTTTATCAAACGCTTTCTGGAAATCAAGATAGACTACGTCCAGTGATTTGGTTACGTCATAAACAGTGAAGAGGTCGTTATAAAAGGTTAATAGGTTTGATAGGCAGGATCTTTTGTTTCGGAAGCCATGTTGTGAGTCCCCAATCAATGAGTGGCTTTCAAGGTAACTCACAATTTTGTCTCTAATTATGCCTCAAGTAGCTTACCTACAACCGAAGTTAGACTAATGGGCCTGTAATTACCTGGTACTTTTTGTCTCCTTTCTTGAAAATCGGTGTCACGTTAGCCTTTTTCCAATCTGAAGGGACGATGCCTTGTCGCAAGGACATATTGAATACGGTTGTGAGGGAGGGGAGTATTTCGCTCTTCGTTTCTTTCAGCAGAGTTGGATATACTTTGTCAGGTCCAGGAGAGAGAGAGAGAGAGAGAGAGAGAGAGAGAGAGAGAGAGAGAGAGAGAGAGAGAGAGAGAGAGAGAGAGAGAGAGAGAGAGAGAGAGAGAGAGAGAGAGAGAGATACAAACAGACAGGGGAATAAGGGTGGGGTTAGCAGCTTCAGAAAGGAGGAGGAGGAGGAGAGGTGGGTTGGTGTCGTCATGGAGGAGAGCATGTTTTGAAAGAGTACTGTATTGGAAGATTCTGCAGCCCCCATCCCTCCTACCCACACACACACACGGACACACGTTACACATCTCTGCAATTTTTCTTTGAAACCGTGGGTGCGGGTTGGTGGGTGTACGAGAGAGAGAGAGAGAGAGAGAGAGAGAGAGAGAGAGAGAGAGAGAGAGAGAGAGAGAGAGAGAGAGAGAGAGAGAGAGAGATCAGAGTAACAAGGGTGAGCAAGGAAACCACAATACCAGCGGGAATAGGGATTATAGTCTTAAAATCCACAGCCAGAGTAGGAAAAAGGACTGTCTTCCTCATGCCTTCCCATTGGCCACGCCGCACCCACCAATAGCCAATCCCATGCGTTCTGAGGGGGGGTTGAGGGAGCCCCTCTCGCCACTGAAGGCCGGCGTGACTATACAGACAGTTATTCGGAACCTTACCGGTAACTTTTAGTTGTATGATGACAATTCCATGTACCACCTCATGTAATCATGCTTAATAAATAAAATAAAAAGAAAAGAAAAAGAAAACGATAGATAGATCGATATATAAATATATAAATAAATATATATATATATATATATATATATATATATATATATATATATATATATATATATATATATATATATATATATATATATATATATATATATATATATATATATATATATATATATATATATATATATATATATATATATATATATAGATATAGATAGATAGAGAGAGAGAGAGAGAGAGAGAGAGAGAGAGAGAGAGAGAGAGAGAGAGAGAGAGAGAGAGAGAGAGAGAATGTGGCAATTATGGTAATCATCGAGGCACACTGTTAAGGGAGAGGTGATAAAGGCTTCAAGGTGTGGCTTTATTATGGCGGGTTATTGACTCGTGGAGGAGGAAGGAAAATGTTATGGCGTGTGGGCTGAATGGAGGATGGGACAGCAGATGGAGGAGGAGGAGGAGGGGGGAGGAGGAGGAGTAGGGAGATGGATGTTACATAAGAGCGTGTGAATTTGGATATGGAGAGTGCGTTTGTGTGTATTTATATGTGTTGGTATGTGTGTGTGTGTGTGTGTGTGTGTGTGTGTGTGTGTGTGTGTGTGTGTGTGTGTGTGTGTGTGTGTGTAAAGGTAATCTTGTGTATTATAAAGTCAGCGTTGAAAATATACGAGGAGAGAAAAGGGGAGGCTTGGAAAACACCACCAGCTTCACGAAACACCACCACCACCATCACCCCCACCATCAGACACCACCTTCACCCAACACCTCCGCCACCAGAAACCACCCTCACCAAATATCACCACCACTAGACACCATCACCGTCATACACCGCTAACACCCCCCACTCACTACCAAACACTACCGTCATATATAACCACAACCACCAATAACAATGAGGAAAAAAAAACAATCACCACCAAGAACAACAGCTATCACCACCACAACCACCATCATCACCACCACCACCACCACCCTTTCAACAACACACCTGCCCAACACTCATCGTCCACCTCATGCACTAAACATCCCTTCCGTTCACATGAATATTCAAGTGTTTCATGGCCTGCCTCTCACGGATCCTCGCCTTATTGTTACAACCTCTTCAGCCTTCCCCCTTACCTTACCCCGTTTTCCTCACCCCACACCCACCCTCCATCCCTTACTTGCTATCACCTTTACAGACCGTAGTTTCACCCCTTTCCATCTCTTTCCTTCCTTTTCCTTTCCTTCCCCATCACCGTTTATACCTTATTTGCTCTCATCTTTATTGAGTACGTATATATACCATCACCCCTTTCATCCTTCTCCTTTACCTTCTCCCTTTCCAATTACCTCACACTCTAGCTGCACCTCATGACCCTTCATCCCTACGTTACTCTCGCTGTTCACCATAGCTTCAACCGTTCCACCCTTCACTGCTGCATATTCTCTTTTCCATCACCCCTCACCTTAGCTGCACCCCCTCACACTCTATTTCCATGCCTTTTCCTTCATCCATCACTCCTGTTTTCCATTTTCTACCCTCTTCTTCCTCCTCCTCCTCTTCTTCTTCTTCTTCTTCTTCTTCTTCTTCTTCTTCTTCTTCTTCTTCCTCCTCCTCCTCTCAGGAAGGGCGTCTGATACTCTCTAGAGTTGGTGGAGAACACCTGGTGACAGGTACCACTGGCCAGGCCTCGAAAGGGTCGCGGAGTTGGGTTAGACGTTTCGGAAAGTGGGAACGAATTGATGGTTCCTCTCCTCCCTTGCCAGCTCTGCTCTGTGTGACTACGCCGGCCCCGTTCTATGGGACAAAACTTCGAGGACAATAGCTGAAAAGCGCCGGGTTGTGAAAGTCTCTCTCGTGACCGAGGCTCAGGACAAGCGATTGGTCTTTGAGGCGTTTTCAAGACCCTGTGGGAGCGAACTCCCAGTGTTGGAGTCATTTAACACAGCAGTATCTAATTTCCATGCACAATTTTTATCCAATTCAATTTATGGTCACACTTTAAGTTATTTCGAAAGCGCTTTTAATATTAGCCCAAACTGTTAACTCGCTTGAATTTCTAACAATGCCTTCGAACCTTAAGTGTGACGTCTGTCCCGGACAATTTGCAGCTCAGTACTTCCAGCTGAGTAGAACTTGCCGCCTCTGCGTTCAAAGATTACAACTTCAGAAGGCTGTGACTGAATGGAAAGTCAAACATAATGATCTTGAAAAGAAATTCGAAGCCCTTCAGGAATTTGTTGCAATTAATGTGGCACTGACTCCACCATCGATGGTGGAGAGGCCCTCCATTGAGACTGTGCCCTCTTTAGACGAATCTCCTGCTTCACGGGAGGACGTGTTACCTGCCTCACAGGTTGACTCCCAGCCTGCCTCACAGGCTAGCCCCCAGCCTACCTCACAGACTAACCCCCAGCCTGCCTCACAGGCTAACCCCCAGCCTGCCTCACAGGCTAACCCCTAGCCTGCCTCAAAGGACAACCGCCAGCCTGCCTCACAGGCTGACCCCCATGCCTCTCAGGCTAACCCCCAGCCTGCTTCACAGGCTAACTCCCAGCCTGCCTCACAGGACAACTTCCAGCCTGCCCCACTTAACCCTTCTCTTCCTGCTTCACAGGATGTCGGCTTCCAACCTGTAAGGAATGGAGCCAAACCGAAGCAGGTAACCAAGGATTTACTGACCCCCACTACCTTCAATAGGTTACAGGTGCTGGCAGACACCATGGAGGATGAGTTTGAGACTCGCCTAGTTGGGGACTCCATGGTGCGTGGCCAGCTGGTTGAGTTCTGTGGTCGTTCATCAAACGGCCGCAGAAAACGTTACTGCTATCCAGTTGCCAGACTGGACGACATCACCGCAGCGTGCGATGATGTCACGAGAAATGCCGACCGAAACACCCTCTTTGTCATTCACGCGGGGACAAATGACATGAAGACAACCCGTTCTGAGGAACTGCTTGAGAAATACCGCCGCATGATCAAGCAGTATAAACGTAAAACGGATGCCAGTAACATCATAATCTCAGGAATCCTCCCGAGGGTCGGTGCCGAATCTAACTTTTACAGTAAGGCCTTCAGCACAAACAACAGACTTCAATCCCTTTCCTCACAAGAAAACGTCCAGTTCGCTAACTTGTGGAACAGTTTTTACTACGATTCAGACTTGTTCCTTGCTGATGGCATCCACTTAAACCCTGCTGGAGCAGCCCGTTTCGGGAGGTTGCACTGTGAGCAAGTGGCTCTTCGAAAGCCAAAAAACGCGGAGGCGAGAACACCAGCAGCTCAACCGTAAGGGAGCATTCAACCCGCGAAACCCCCGACTTGAATCACATTAAAGCTTGCTATGTAAACGCTCGTAGCCTAAGTAACAAATTTGAAGACATAGAAGCCCTCGCAGCTACAAATCATTATCACATCATCGGAGTCACAGAATCTTGGATAGACACTTCAAATAGAGATTTCGTTGCGGAATATAGATTACCGGGCTATACCATATTTAGTCATGAAAGAGAGAACAGACAGGGTGGAGGCGTTATCTTTTATATCCACAACTCTCTCCATCCAGTATCCGTGAAAACAGATATTATAACCAATGTAGACACGGTCTTCATTGAAATTAAAAATAAATCTCGTAAAATAGTAACTGGACTTATCTACAGACCGCCAAGGCAGACTCTTGATATCGACCACGCATTAAGTGAATTATTATTAGAAACAAGTAGCAGTTGCGAGGCAGTAATTGTTGGGGACTTTAACTTGCCAGTGAAAAGATGGGGTGAACCGTTGAACTGTCATATAAGGCTCGACCTGTACACAAATTTACAAGAGAGTGATTTACATCAACACGTCCAAGAACCGACCCGGGAAAATAATATACTTGACCTTATCTTTTCAACGACAGCTGATCTAGTTAACGAAGTAAATGTTGGTCCAATTTTTAGTTCTAGCGATCACTGAACAATCACATTCAGCATCAATATGAAAGAAAGTAAAGTAACTTCTAATAAAGAAAAGGTGCCTGATTATCAGAGAGCGAATTTCGAATGACTCCGATCAATTCTAAATAATTCTGACTGGACTGAAATCTCGGCGGAAACAGATATTGATAAATCTTGGGGGGCCTTCACCACAATACAGAACAATGCCATAAGCACATGCGTACCCTATCGTAACAGACGTTCAGCTTTTAAGAAGAAACCCAAATGGTGGAATAACGAAATTCAAAATAGCCTATCTCTTAAAAAACGCGTGTACAGTAGATACATATCAACTCAGAGTGAGGCTGACAAACTAGAGTTGGACAGAATTCGCCGTGAAACCAAGAAATTAATAAAACGAAGGAAGAAAAATCTTGAAGAATATATAACGGAAACGAGTAAATCTAATCCTAAAGAATTTTTTAGCTATGTAAATAATAAAAAGTCACTAACTTGTGGTATCGGACCGCTTGCTAATGATAATGGTAACCACACGAACGATGAAAATGAAATGGTTACAATCCTAAATAACATTTTCGCATCCGTATTTACCGACGAAGATTGTTTATCACCTCAACCCCCGGAGGTTAGAAGGACCGAAAAGATGTTAAGTGGCGTGCTCATCGTAGAGAGTGACATTTTACGCATAATTGAAAAGATTAAAGTAAGCAAAGCTCCTGGTCCAGACAAAATTACCCCTAGGGTCTTAAAAGAAATCAAACATCAAATCTGTAAACCGCTCTCCATCATATTCAATAAATTTTTAACAGCTGGAAAAGTTCCGTCGGATTGGAAACTAGCAAATGTCACACCAATTTTCATAAAGGGGGACAAGTCTCATCCAGGAAACTATCGACCAATTAGCCTGACATCGATTGTTTGTAAGTTAATGGAGACTATCATTCGCGACAATATGGTGAAATTCTTCGAAGAAAATAATATGATAAATAATTCGCAACATGGCTTCCGTAGTAAACGTTCGTGTTTAACTAGCTTACTTGATTTTTTTCATTATATTATTGAGGTGTTCGATGAAAGCAGATCAGTAGATATCATATATCTGGATTTTCAAAAGGTATTTGACATGGTCCCCCACCAATGATTGCTCAGTAAACTATTGTTGCACGGTATCTCGGGTAACATTCACAATTGGCTTGTGGACTGGCTTTCTGAGCGGAAACAGAGAGTAGTTCGAAACGGTGTTACATCTAACTGGCTCGATGTCAGAAGCGGCGTACCTCAAGGATCAGTGCTTGGCCCCATGTTCTTCTTAATTTATGTTAATGATATCGATGATGGGCTCACTTGCAAAGTATCAAAATTTGCTGATGACACAAAAATTGCTAGTAAAGTAACTGCGACACTCGACGAAGAAGCTTTACAATCAGATCTATATCGACTTGCACGTTGGGCCAATCAATGGCAAATGAAATTTAACGTTGACAAATGTAAAGTGTTACACATCGGAAACAATAACAATCGCGTTCGGTACGTAATGAATGGCCAACAACTTTCTGCGATAAGTAAAGAAAAGGATCTTGGAATCACTATATCAAGCGATTTAAAGCCCAGTCAGCATTGTTCAGAGGTAGTTGAAACCGCAAACAAATTGGTTGGCTTCATCGGACGAGTCTTAATAAATCGGAAAAAAGTAATATTAAAACTGTATAATTCGCTGGTTCGACCCCATCAAGAGTACTGTGTACAGTTTTGGTCTCCCTATTACAGAAAAGATGTAGAAAAATTAGAACGGGTTCAACGGAGAGTAACAAAAATGATTCCTAGGTTGAGAAATTTATCTAATGAACAAAAACTTAAAGAAGTAAATTTATTTAGCCTATCAAAACGAAGAATGCGAGGCGATCTAATAGAAGTGTTTAAAATGTCTAAAGGGTTCAGTGATATTATTGCGGAAGATTACTTTACAATTGATCGATCAAATAGAACAAGAAGATATAACAATTTCAAGATAAGAGGTAAAAGATTCTCGTCACACGAAGCTAAACACTTCTTATTCAGTTGAGTCGTTAATGTTTGGAATTCTCTACACTGTGAAGTCGTTGATAGTACAACAGTTATGGCCTTCAAGAATAGATTAAACAAGTATTTTGAATCCAACCAGCAGCTAAGATATTAATCATTGTCGTAATAACGTTAACTTCTTTCGAATACTGGTGTCCTTGTCCTTTTTTATCGGCCGGTTAGTGGTAGTTCTTTCTTCTTTCCTAAATAATTTCCATGCAGTTTTTCCATGCTACATGGTTCTTTTTACTTTCCTGCCAGCTTTGGCTGGAGGGATGGGGGTTGGGGTGGGGAGGAGCCTTCGCCTTTGCTATCCTTCATCTACCACCTTTGATTAGATAGTTAGTGTGACTTGCCACAAACAGCTTCGTAAGGACCATCAGGTCTGCTGTTGTTTGTTCTTACTTTGTGTTCCTCCTCCTCCTCCTCCTCCTCTTCCTTCCCTCCACCCTGGCAACACCTACCAATACGATGCACTTACTAATCCAAAGCATAAATGCAATAATAATTATTGGTGACTTCAACTGTCCTAGAGTTGACTGGGGCTAATTGACTCGGGACCAAGAACGTAGCAGATTCATTGAAATGGTGGAAGATTCGTTTCTCTCCCAAGTAATAATTCAATCAACACGAGTCGAGACCATCCACCCCCAAAACTTTCCACATACATCAGCACAAAAAATAAAATAAAATCTAATGTTGTTTCTTTGACAGATGAAACCAGGACAGAAACACATGGCCAAATCCTCAGCAGTAACTCCACATCCTTATTCACGAGCGAGGACATCGAAATCATTACCAACGGCCCTCTTCCACAGAGGGGTATCATACCGGCTTCCGAGTGGCTTCCAGTCACTATTTTATAGTAGAGTAACACAATGGTCAGTGCTGGGACTCAGTCTCAGTCCTCGACCCCCCTTCTAACCCCCCCTGAACCCCCCCACATGTATATGCGACTTATTTCTGCGAGGACGTATTTCTCGCATCACCGGCTGCACCGCCACCGCGGCCGTCGCCAGAGCAGTCAAACATGGCGCGCGTAAACAGTGGTAGCCGTAATTATTTCGTAAAACTAGAGAAGTACAACAGTAGTAGTACAACACCGTAGAATTAATCTAACCTTACCAGGCGAGTGTGGGCTAAATTATTGAGAGTCGTACGCTATTCCTCCCACCCCCGGGGCCCATAACACCGCGCCCCGCAAAAAAACCCACTAACTTTTAAAAAATCGGTAGCAGCGTTTCTATTAATTTGCGATGCATATATATGGGGTTCAAAATGCATAGAATAATGAGATCTAACCCATGGTTAGGATGAGAAGTACCACAGTGAGATGGGCAACTCTCTGAACATTTACCCTCCTTTCTCCTTTCGTCATTTGAAGGCCCCTGTGTCGTTTTTCTTACTTACCCTCGCCGTTCCTGCACGCTCCACCTTCTTATGGGCTGTGGATCTTCTCTTCATTGTAGTTGGAAGAAAAACAAGAGAAAAACTAGTTTATTGTCGATGGAGACAGCTCGCCGGCCTACCAAACTTCTTCTTCTCAAGGCATGAGCCGAGCTTGTTTACACGTTCTCTAAAGACTGAGGCAGAAAACGGGGTTAATGGTAGACTTCATAATTTCAAGAAATCACTTTCAGATATGAAAAAAAGAAAGGAAAAATTGTAGATTGAAGCGTTAGCCCTTTAACGCTGGCCATATGCTGTCAAACTAATGCCTTTTAAACTCTAAAGGGACATAGTTTGACGCGCGCAGGACTTTATAACATGTAAGGTCAAAGTGTTCAGATCATTTATATCCAATAATCCGAAAAAAAATATTTTTGCTTCATTTTTCAATTTAGAATCCTTCTTTAAATCGCCAGTGCGGGCAACCTCATAACGAGCCAATAGGCCTCATGTTGCTTGTATTTCCATGTTTTCCATGTTTCCTCCTCCTCCTCCTCCTCCTTTCTCCTCCTCCTCCTCCTCCTCCTCCTTTGTCCTCCTCCTCCTCCTCCTCCTCCTTTGTCCTCCTCCTCCTCCTCCTCCTCCTCCTGCATCAGAGTAATTATAGTTGATAAATATTCGTCACTTCCGTCTAATTAGAAGTAAAAGTTTTCATCGTGCTGATTTCATCTTTCCCTTTCCTTGATTCCCCCACTGAAGGCAAACGTTTCATCACTTTGCCACTTTTATGCCTATAAATGTTCTTGTTTATTATATTGCTATTGTGTTCCAATATGAAGTATTAAATTCATATAATATATTCTTATAAAAGTCTGGTGAGTGCGTATATAAATATTTATACTTCTCATCAGATTTCGTTTTTTTTTTTTTTTTGCTTTTTGATGAAGAAAAAATAGGATATACTACGTTGTCAGCAAAAAAGGAAAAAAATGCTTTCTGTATGTTTTTCATTAGCTTGTCAATTTGCAAATATTGCCTTTGTGCTAGGAAAAAAAAGATAATTTGTCACGGACTGAAAAAAATCTGCACTGAATCTCGTTCGTCGTCACGCTGATCAAATTAATCTGGAGGACGGCTGAAAAAAAGAAAAAAAAGTGAAGAGATGAAATGAATATATATTAGCATCAAATTATGGAAAAAGCGAGAAAATAAAATTAGTCAATCAAAATAAATAAGATATCCGAGGAAAATGAATTACAAAAAAATTAGAAAAAAATAAGAGAATTAGGAATTTGACTGTTTTCAATGTGCGTAAATAAAGAAGATGAATATGAACATATTAACAATAACAAAATAAGATGAACGAGAATGTAATGACAAAAGAATCCTCTCAGAAAAGACGAGAGATGATGAAAGTGATAATGTAACTATAAATGCTTGATTTTCGGTGAAAATGCGTCAAATTTGGGAGCGTAATTTGTTGGGATAAGTTTCTTAATGGTAACATATGGCAACCTTTCTAAGGAGCTTAGATGAGGATCTTTGAGCGATTTTTAGTTTTTAGCCTACTCTGACGGGAGAGGAAAAAAATACAGTTTTCTCGGTGTAACTCGGGAAATAATAGGCGTATGAGGATTTTGAGGATACCATAATAATCCTCACAAAATTCCACTTCGAAACATATATTCAGCTAAAAAAGTTGGCCCACAAAATTTCGAGCTAGCGAGTGGGGAAGAGTTGGTACTTAGGATTTGTTGTCTACAATACTCGATACGGAGACTTGAAACAAGTCTGTATTGTTTATGTATTATATTTTCCTCTTTTTATTTGCGCATCTTCTAGTACAAGTCTTTATGAAGCCATTGATACCAAATTTATTGGGGCATGATATATCTGTGAGGGTAAAATATGACGGGGAATGCAGAGTATCACGGCGGCAAAAAAAGGCCGGTCGGGCCTGAGAAATGCATGGTGAGTGGAACAGAAACTTATTGGAAACTTACGGTGCGCGAGAAGGAAATACTCAAACGTACAGACTCGACATACAGTGAAAAGTTTCGTAAATCTTTATGTGGCAATATCTCTGGCATGCTTTATTAGATCTACTCTGATACCTTTTACCTGTTTTTAAAAACTGGAAATTAAGCTTTTTCTTATTTATATTTTTTTTAAAGTTCTACTGCTTCTGTTTTGTCTCTGATTGCACTTAGAAGTTTCTATGTTCTGCATCAGTAGTTTGGATTCTTATGAGAGTTTACAGTTTTTCAGTCTTTTAAAGTGCAATTTCTCTCTGTCATCCAGTGTGGAGGGGAATGTGCGAAGATGTGTGTCACGGAGATCCTTTATGAATTACGTAGCGTGCAGTGGTGTCTGTAAGGATTTTGGTGATGATGACAGTGATAATGATGTAATGAAAAACAACAACTCATGAATGTCCTCCGTTAAAAAAAAGATTCAACGGTTTGTCAGTAATAATGATGCTGGTAATTGACATCATCGATGACGACGAGGCTGAGGCTGACAGAGCAAGCCTTTTTGACATCCCCTTTATTATAGGTCACATTTTTCTCTTGTTAGTGATTTTTTTTTCACGCGTGCGTAAAACTAGAATTTTATTTATCATTTTTCCGGGTCGAATAATGATTAAAAAAATATCATAGTTTGCTTCTCCTATTCTTATCTATGAATGCCGGATTGTGATCCATGTAGGTGTGTTGGGATTTGTCTGACCATTTTACTTCATTTGTCTCCTCCGATCCCGTGTTTGAATCGGGAATTTTATATTGCCATAATTTTCTCATTTTTCTACTATGATATTAATGGTAGTGGTGGTAATGGTCGAGTATGAGCTAGTTTTAAAAAAAAAAAAAGTATGTGCATATCTCTCTTCTCTCTCTCTCTCTCTCTCTCTCTCTCTCTCTCTCTCTCTCTCTCTCTCTCTCTCTCTCTCTCTCTCTCTCTCTCTCTCTCTCTCTCTCTCTCTCTCTCTCTATACGCCGATAACCCTTTTGAGAGAGAGAGAGAGAGAGAGAGAGAGAGAGAGAGAGAGAGAGAGAGAGAGAGAGAGAGAAGGCATACTCTTTTTTACTTTTAGTTCATACTCTATACTGACCAGCTTTCAGGTAGTTCTGGGTTACGAGTTCATCTTCATCATCAGAGTATGAGTGTAGAGAAGGAAGAAGAAGAAGAAGGAGAAGAAGAAGAAGAAGAAGATGAAGAGGATGAAATGACTGCGAAGAGGAAGAAGAGTCGGCTGAGCTAACATTCTCCTTTCCCCGAGGAGTAGAAGCAATCCTTTACTATTTAAATTCGTGCGGCGCCGCGGGGCCTCAGTAATTATGGCTGAAGCGGATGCGTTGATTAGTTTCGTCAAGGCGGGGCGTCGGGGCGGGGCAGACGAGGCAGTGGCAAGGCACAGGCGTAGTGGCTAAGGCGGGGGAGGGGGAAAACGGGGCAGGGGAGTATAGAAAAAAGGGAAAAGGTTTGTAGGAATCACATGAGAGGGAGTCCAGTCGTTGCTGTATTAGTAAAATGTCAGAGAAAAGAGGATTAGAAAATATAAAAAATCTCAGTGTTTCAGAGCTTCACTGGCTTTTCCCGCTCCAAGTAGTGTCCACACTTTCCTTCTTCAAATTCGAAAATTATGTAAGTTTTCTAGACGTGCTGTGTGGCTCCCATTTCTTCCCTTCGCCACACCCTTGACTGAATTGTTTAATTACACGCACTTTACTCCTGCCGTCCATCATTACCTCTGTCACAGATTCTCACCCCTTCTGTTCTTTCTTCACTTTTCCTTATCTTCTTTTTCTTTCCACACACTTCCTCTTCCTTTACTTCTTCATCTTTCCCTGCCTTTCCCTCACCCCAGACTTTCTCTCTTCCCTCGTCCTTGCTGTTTGACTCACGCCCATCCTTCCCTTCATTCTACCATAGACTCCTCTCATCTCTTCCCTTTTCCTTGCTATTCGGCCCTCTCACCCTTCCCTCCTCTCCCTATCCTAAATTAATTGCATTCCACTCCCATTGTCCCCCATGACCCTCTCAAGCGATCCTCTTTCCTGCTACCCATCCTCCTTTTCTTGTATGTCCTGCTCTCCCTCCAGCTCCTCTACTCCTCCCTATTTTCTCTTTTCTTCTTCTTTTCCAGTTTTTCTTGTTCAGTGTTGTTTACTGTCAATATTATTTTTATTCGTCTTTCCTGTAAAGTTTCTCCCGACTTCTGCTATCTATTCTTCCGCTCGCCGTATAATTTTTAATTTCTTTGAAATCGCTTCATCCTTTCTCTTCCGAGCTCGCCCTCCATCGTATTCTCTTCTTCCTTCCTATACCTTTGCTGTTTTTCTTCATCCATTTTTTCTATCGTATTCAATCTCGATATAATTTTTTATTTATTTTCACAACAAAGGAGACAGCTCAAGGGCACACAAAAAAAGAAAACAATAATAAAAAAGCCCGCTACTCGCTGGTCCCCCCCCAAAATCAAAAGAGGTGGCCGAAAGAAAGGTCAATTTCGGGAGGAGAGGTGTCCTGATACCCTCCTTTTGAAAGAGTTCAAGTCGTAGGCAGGAGGAAATACAGATGAAGGAAGATTGTTCCAGAGTTTACCAGCTTGAGGATGAAAGAGTGAAGATGCTGGTTAACTCTTGCATAAGGGGTTTGGACAGTATAGGGATGAGCATGAGTAGAAAGTCGTGTGCAGCGGGGCCGCGGGAGGGGGGGAGGCATGCAGTTAGCAAGTTCAGAAGAGCAGTCAGCGTGGAAATATCGATAGAAGATAGAAAGAGAGGCAACATCGTGGCGGAATTTAAGAGGCAGAAGATTATCAATAGGAGGAGGAGAGCTGATGAGACGAAGAGCCTTAGACTCCACTCTGACCAGAAGAGCTGTGTGAGTGGAGCCTCCCCACACGTGAGATGCATACTCCATACGAGGGCGGACAAGGCCCCTGTATATGGATAGCAACTGCGCGGGGGAGAAGAACTGGCGGAGACGATACAGAACGCCCAACCTCGAGGAAGCTGATTTAGCGAGAGAGGAGATATGAAGTTTCCAGTTGAGATTTTGAGTTAAGGATAGACCGAGGATGTTTAGTGTTGAAGACGGTGACAGCTGAGTGTTGTCGAAGAATAGGGGATAGGTGTTTGGAAGATTGTGTCGAGTTTATAGGTGGAGAAGTTGAGTTTTTGAGGCATTGAAGGACACAAGGTTCCTTCTGCCCCAATCGGAAATGATAGCAAGGTCTGAGGTTAAGCGTTCTGCAGCCTCCAGTCTGGAGTCGTGTACTTCCTGTTGAGAGGGTTTTCTATTGAAAGAAGTTGAATAATGCTGAGTGGAGTCGTCGGCGTATGAGTGGACAGGACAGTTTGTTATGGAAAGAAGATCATTGATGAATAACAGGAAGAGAGTGGGTGATAGGACAGAGCCCTGTGGAACGCCACTGTTGATAGGTTTAGGGGAAGAGCAGTAACCGTCTACCACCGCATAAATAGAACGGCCGGAAAGGAAACTGGAGATAAAGGAACAGAGAGAGGGATAGAATCCGAAAGAGGGCAGTTTAGAAAGCAAAGACTGGTGCCAGACTCTATCGAAGGCTTTCGATATGTCTAGCGCAACAGAGAAAGTTTCACCGAAACGGCTAAGAAAGGATGACCAAGAGTCAGTTAAGAGCGTTATTTTCTTTACAAGCAAACTTTTACCCATTCTCCGAAGAGAAAAGTGTACAGTCAGTGTATCCAGCTCACATACGGTTTAGAAACTTGGCGTTTTAATTAAAAGTTGTGGGGAGAAAGCTAAAAAGTGCATGAGAAGTATACTGGATGTAACATAGAGAAATATAAATCATATTGGAATAGGGAACAGACAAGGGTTGATAAAATTCTAAGGACCTTTGTCAATAAGAAATTGACTTAGGCATAGGCAGGTTATATCATGCGAAGTAATTACCACCGCCAACAAAGTTGGAGGGGGTTATACTTTCGGTCCGGTCGGTATGTTTATTTATTTGTTCGTTTGTTTGTTTGTTCGTGAGCAGTCTCCTGTGCATAATTTTGTGTATATCTCAACCAATTTTTCAGGGAAGCTTCAAGTCCATCCAGAATAGAACCCATCAAATTTTTTATGTCAAAGGTCAAAGGTCAAGGTCAAGGTCGCACAAAACGTCATTTTGGCCCTAACTTCGGTTCTCGTCATCGTAGCGACTTCAGACTTGTTCATATTTTAGCTCAAGGAAGGACGCACCTTGCATGGCTTTCACCTTGACCTTTGAGCTTGATCTCGAAAAGTTCGCCCAAGGTCAATGTTTCCAAAAAAATAGAATTTCATAAAATTTCGAAACAAATGCTTCCATATGATGCACCTTGCATGGCCTGATGTCAAAGGCCAAAGGTCAAGGTCAAGGTCGCACAAAACGTCAGATTCACATATTTTTGGCCATAACTTCGGTTCTCGTCAACGTAGAGACTTCAAACTTGGTTCATATTTTAGCTACTGGAAAGACGCACCTTGCTAGGCCTTGACCTTGACCTTTGACCTTGACTCAAAAAGTTCGGCCAAGGTCAAAGTTTAAAAAAAATCATCAAATTTCGAAACAAATGTTTCCATATAATGCACATTGCATGGCCTTGACCTTGACCTTTGACCTTGACCTCGAAAAGTTCGCCCAAGGTTAAAGTTTAAAAAAAAAGAATTTCAACAAATTTCGAAACAAATTCTTCCATATGATGCACCTTGCATGGCCCTGACCTTGACTTGACTTGACCTCGAAAAGTTCGCCCAAGTTAAAGTTTCCAAAAAAAAATAGAAGTTCATCAAATTTCGAAGCAAATGCTTCCAGATGATGCATAGGATCACAATTGATCCCCATACCAATTTTCAGGATGATCTTTGGCGGAGGCATGCACTCTCCGAGTGCTATGCGTCTACTTATTATTATTATTATTATTATTATTATTATTATTATTATTATTATTATTATTATTATTATTAGCCGGAGTGGGATGTAGTACAATAACATCAGCCAGAAATATGGAGGACGTTTGGAAAGGCTTCAGTACTGCAGTTGGTTAATAGTTGCTGCTGCTGCTGATTATTATAACCTTTCAGCATTCTTTCCCTCGCCATCTCATCTTCTGCCTCCTATCTTCGTTCATGAATGCACCTTGTTATCACCGTGTCCGTGGCCACTCACCACTAACACTGCTTTTTCACTCTCCCGCGTACTATTGCCTCGCCTCTACGCTTGTGTTCCTTATTTCCAGCCTTCAGCTCACGAGAGAGAGAGAGAGAGAGAGAGAGAGAGAGAGAGAGAGAGAGAGAGAGAGAGAGAGAGACCCTGTATATGATACCCTAAGCCTAATATGTCTTGTTTTGCCAGCACATATCCCGCGCAGGCTGTTTACGTCTCCTCCCTCCCTCTTTCTGCTCTTTTTCTTACTTTCTTTTCTTCTTTCTTTTCCTCTTTCTTTTTCGATCACCCATTTTCTCTTTTTCTCTTTTTCTCTTACTCTCCGTCTCTTTCTTTTCTTTCTCATTCTTTCTCTTTCTTGGTATATCTTTCTTTCTCTTTCTTTCTTCCTCTTCTCTCTCTCTCTCTCTCTCTCTCTCTCTCTCTCTCTCTCTCTCTCTCTCTCTCTCTCTCTCTCTCTCTCTCTCTCTCTCTCTCTCTCTCTCTCTCTCTCTCTCTCTCTCTCTCTCTCTCGTGGCTTCATAACTTCTTCAGCGTGCATGAAAAAGGAGCAAGACAAAGTTTGTACATAAAGAGGAACAGTAAAGTGTCGAGACTGCCCGCAATATGACTTCTGAGGTCAAGGGTGTCGTTGTACAAGAACTTGGAGGCTGAAGAACAGTGTCCAAGTGACGCGCCTCTTCCTCACCACTGCTTGGCGGCCAAACACACAACGGCAAGGAGCGTGTGTTGTCTAGACTCGGCCCAGCCAGAAGACCATGCATTGATCGGCGACGTGACGCAGGGAAAGAGGAGGAAAAGGGGAGGAAGAAGAGGAGAAAATAAGAGATTCTGGTGCTTCATGGCTGGAAGGAAAGAAGGGAATAGAGGAATGTAAAAAGAACGAATGCAGATAGGGAGTGAGAAAAGAGAGAGGAGACGCGATTCGTAGTTGAAAATAAAGGAATAAAAGGTAAAAGGAAAGGAAAATAAGGAGAAAAAAATATGGATGACAGGAGTTTCAGAGTGAGATTTTATAGCGCCATAGTGTTGAAGAGAGAGGGAAAGGATTTAGGAAGAGGGAGCTGATAGTGTGTGAGGTGATGGGAAGGGAAGAAGAGTCTGGCAGTAATGGATCGGATGGCAAGTAGAGGAAGGATGTCAGGAGTCATGCATTAGAGACGATTGTAGAGGGGGGTTGAGGAAAGGATTTGGAAGAAGTGATGGGGGAAAGAATGGACTGGATATAAAAGGTACCGTTGCGGGGAGGTCAGATCAGAAGGTAATGATTGAAAGGGATGGCTGAGCGAGGAGGAAATGTGGAATTTGTGTAATAGTCTTTAAAAGGGAAGGCTTTAAGATGGGAAAGGCAGGAAAGAGTTCTGTGAAAGTAAAGACGAAAGGGAAAGTTTTTAGGTGAGGAAAAGGGGCAAGCTGAGAGAGAAAGGTGGGGATTGTCGTCTTCTTCCTTTTGCTCCTCCTCCTCCTCCTCCTTTTCCTGCCAGCACCAATATTCCATCAGCGTTGAGAAAACTCCCGTGGATATTCAAAGACTTCCTAGTGTTATGCCTCCATAGGGTAATAGTCCGGTTGCCAAACCCCAGATTTTTGGTGAACCTTGCAATAAGGTCAGTACAAAGTATTTTTGCTGTTTCCATACCTCTGAGGTGTGCTCTTTAAGAATCCGGTTGATGCCACTCTATCATCCTTGGGCAATCCTCACAATATGCAAATTAAGGCCGCCATTACTGAAAATGTTGGTTTTGTCAATATCTCGGTAACTATACATGATATCAACATAATTTTGGTGTCTACCCCCATGTTTTGAGGGGTAAAGAATCAGATTAAACCATTTCAATATTGTTTATGCCAATATATTGTGCCGACTCAGCATATTGAGGCCGCCATTACTGAAAATGTTGGTTTTGTCAATATCTCGGTAACTATACATGGTAACAACATATTTTTGGTGTCTACCCCCCATGTTTTGAGGGGTAAAGAATCAGATTAAACCACTACAGTATTGATTACACCAATAAATTTTTATCGAAGATATCCCCGTCCACAGATACTATGGTCCTAAGAAGCCGGACATGCCTTCAAGTGAAGTGAATCGTTCAGTCTTACCACTACGAGTACTGGCGCACCAAGTCATTGCTTTGGAAAGGGCCCACCATTTAGACTTCGAGTTCTTTAAGTGTGTTGCTAAAAGCGCGAACCCTATCGAGTTCGGTGGCTTCAACACAAAGTTGTATAGAGAGCAAGGACAGAGTGTGAAACCAGCGACGAAGAGCGTGTACCTGCCATTGATTGATATGAATCCAGCCCACCCGGATACCATGCTCACAGCCATGTCGGAGGCCCAACGACTAACGAAGGAGTGTGGACAGGCCATTACTATTCTGACAAATGATCAGCAGCTCTACCGAGTTGCAGTCAATGTGAAATGGGTTTACCCAGAGAGATTCTCGGATTTTATACCAAGGCTCGGGGGCATGCACATGCTCATGAGTTTTATCGGCTGTGTTGGCGTACTTATGGCTGACAGTGGACTAGAGGATATCATGAAATCGTGTTTCGGAGGTGTGGCACACATGCTGTCAGGGAAAAAGTTCCCACAGAACTTTCGAGCCCTTCGGTTGGTGACAGAAGAATTATTGCGTGCACATCTGAAAGGATGCAAAAGTCATGAGGAGATGCTTGGAGCTCTTGAAAACATCTCCTTGAAGAGCGTCACAACTCGTCTCTGGGTTCAGAACCTGATCAAACCTGTCTTCATCATGATGGTCTTCGTTCGGGCGGAACGGGAAGCAGATTGGCCACTCCACCTCTGGGCAGTAAAGCAAATGATGCCATACTTTTTTGCATCTGCTCACTTCAACTACGCGAGATACGGGTTGTACTACCTCCGGACAATGGAGCGTCTCCCACCTGAAGTGCTTCAGAGCTTCATGAGAGGCGAACATACCATGCGTCACAAGCCGGGACTTTGGAACGGGATCTGGTCGGATATGTGGATCGAGACAACCTTCATGCGTTACGGGCATGGTCCAAATGGAATCATAGGCATAACCCTGAAGCCAGATATCCTAAAACGATGGGCATACAGCATGCACACCTGCAGCATGATCGTTCAAGATGTCGCGGACATGTCGGATGACAGTGGAGAGAAGGAGGTGACGAGTCATAAAGAAGAAAAGCCATCACGCATCACTTCGGACGCAAAGGACAGGGACAAGATACGAGATAAACTTCTCTCTTGCATCGATCCCTTGGATCCAACTGATCATCCCGCTAGTTTGATCAATGTCGTTACTGGTCGGATTGCACCTGAAACAGTCAACGCACATGACGCAGTGGACATTGGGAATGGTCAGCTTGTGTCATTCGACCTAGTGGTTTCAATGCGTCCTTATCCAAGTTGGTGGTGACCATGGCAGTGAAGAAAGGCAGTAAAAGTTGGGAATAAGAATTTGTACGACACGAATCTCATCTACTCACGGGTACTAGGGTTGCAACAGTCTCGAGGAATCGATATCAAGACTGTCCTTGCACATGAACTGTCACCCGTGCCTACCTCCATGTTTGATGACGAAGGCAAAATGAGAATAGCAACTACGAAATCGACGCTGAAGAAGAAGCTACAGGTGACCGTGTCCCAGCGTTTGGTTGATGAAAAATCAGAGGTGGAAATACTGGATGGCTGCGCTATCCTCTGGGTTATAAGCTGGCCTAATCAAGGGACTGTGGCAGATTTTGTCAAAGGCTTCACGAGGAATGTGATGAAAAGGGTGGCAAGCCAGGACACCTACTTGATCTTTGATCGTTACTTCGACTTTAGCATTAAAAGTGGAACGCGGGCAGCTCGAGCTGGTAACGAAGCGAGCCGACGACACAAACTGCAGTTACATACTCCATTGCCACCCCAAAGGTTGTCCTTACAGTAACTGAGAATAAGGTACAGGTAATAGATCTGATATGTCAGAGTTTGATCCAGCAAGCACAAGACGAGCCGAATGAACACAGTCTGGTCATTACCTCTGCCGCCTCTGTACCAATTGTAATTCAGGACGGCATTGTCTTCCACAGGGAAGATCTCATGACTTGCCATGAAGAAGCAGATGTTATAATCATACAGCAGATGGTTAAGGCAGCTGAAAATGGCGCGAAAAGAATCAACATCGTCAGTGAGGATACAGACGTTTTCGTTTTCCTGCTTCACTATTACGCAAAGTTGAACCTGACCTGTCGTCTCACAATGGAAGGACCAAGTGCTGAACGAATTACTGTTGACATTGGGGCAACTGTAAATGAACATCGACAGATAATTTCACAACTACCAGCCGCCCATGCCCTCTCAGGTTGCGACACGGTTGCTCAGTACTTTGGGGTAGGAAAAAGCACCGTCATCAAAGTCCTTAAGAGTGGTTTGCAACTGAACAAATTGGGCGTATTATCTGAGGACATAGGTGCTGTCATTGACGAAGCGACAACATTCATGGCAGCATGCTACGGGGTCGAAAAAATGACGACATCGAACATGTCTGAGGTCCGTGGAGAAGTCTGGTCGCGAAGGATGGGTAGAAAAAATGTGACTAAAGCCCCAGAGCTTAAGTCACTCCCACCCACTAAAGAGGCATTCGAAGAGAACGTAAAGCGGGCACACATACAGACTGCCATTTGGAAATCAGCCCTACAATCAGAACCTCCAGCATTAGATCCTGTCCGGTTCGGATGGGAACGTGACGAGCGTGCTAGGTGCTTAAACCCAGTTACTTTGCAACCAGACGTTAGTGTTGCTCCACCGGAAGTGCTGGAAATGATTAGGTGTGGCTGTTCTACTGATACACCATGTTCGACTGCAATGTGTGGATGCTATACAGCTCACTTGCGATGTACAATGTTTTGTGGATGTCACGGGGACGCACACTGCCAGAATGAGCACAACAGAGGAGTCGATGGTGACTTACTTGAGGACTGAGGCGCTCCCTTAGTGTTATAAGCCAATCACAGTGACGAAGAAAGCCATGAATGTTGAATGTAGCTCTGAAAACTTAACATTCTAGTCAAGTCGCCATCTATGTTGTGGTGGTCTAGGGCTTTGGGGTGTAGATGGAGGGACGGTGTGGTGTGTTAGTATAGATACCTGTGATCTTAACTGGATGATGGACCTATACCTGCTGTTTATAAGTTGTAGATCACCTGTTTTTTTTGTCTGTCTGTCTGTCTGTCTATCTGGAGGTGACGATGGATGGAGGTGACGGTGTGGTGTGTTAGTATAGACAACTGTGATCTTACCTGAATGGTGGACCTATACCAGCTGTATGTTCTGTAACGACTCCATGAAAATTAAAGTTGACTTTAGCAGAAAGTATGGTGTAATCAATGCTGAAATGGTTTAATTTGATCCTTTACCCCTCAAAACATGGGGGTAGACACCAAAATTATGTTGTTACCATGTATAGTTGCCGAGATATTGACAAAACCAACATTTTCAGTAATGGCAGCCTCAATATGCTGAGTCGGCACAATATATTGGCATAAACAATATTGAAATGGTTTAATCTGATTCCTTACCCCTCAAAACATGGGGGTAGACACCAAAATTATGTTGATATCATGTATAGTTACCGAGATATTGACAAAACCAACATTTTCAGTAATGGCGGCCTTAATTTGCATATTGTGAGGATTGCCCAAGGATGATAGAGTGGCATCAACCGGATTCTTAAAGAGCACACCTCAGAGGTATGGAAACAGCAAAAATACTTTGTACTGACCTTATTGCACGCTTTTCGGTCCCTGCCACTAGACTATTAATGGTTAGCACGTCTACTATCCATATCAGACCCTATGACATGCCGTTTTTCGCAAATATCTTTCAAACAAAGACTCGGATCAGCATGGGACTTTGGCACAGATTGTTTCACACACTCCGCTAATTTTTGACGCTATTGTGCAATGCCAGATGCGGTTAATTATGGCGTTTACACCTGACTGTGATGGCAAAACCTGCGTGAGCCACTTACACATTCGAACAAGTGAGGCGTGACGTATTTGTGACGTGTATCCACCACCTACCTCCACCCCTGGCCTCCCCTACTCCCATCCCTCCCTTTCCCTCCCTCCTACCCTCTCTCTCCCACAAACACTTGTGCTGTACACGAGATATGAATCCATGCACACGTATGACTTGAATTAATGGCAGATAAATATAAATTATATCCCGTCTGCATCAGCATCAACAGTGATGACGAGGATGACCTGTTTGTCGATGGTGATGAATGTTGAAGCAACATAGCCTATGTGGTCAGTTATTTACATTATTAATCCGCCCATCATATACTCGCTAGCTATTTTTGTTTGCTACGACTTTTTAACATATCTACATGAACACATCATATGGCAGTCTTTTCCTAACATCAGAATAAATTATTCATATATTTCTCCAGTTTCGTTTCACGTTTTTATTCTGCAATGAATTCCCGCTTCAATTCCACCGTTATTCCTTTCCGTCTCTTACGCGATTTTCTATAAATGATCAAGCGTCAGCTACGTACTTCATCCCATCATACGCTCAACGTAACCTGTGGGAAGGAGGGTCATATACTCGTACAACTTTCAATGGTTGTATAATTGTCAAACAAACCTCACACAGCACTTAAGCAACATTCAGTTACGCTGGAGCAGGAATCAAGGTCGTGTGCATAAAACACCCTACCATACTTAGCATATACTTTCGAGTTATCCGCCATTGTAAACGAGAGAGAGAGAGAGAGAGAGAGAGAGAGAGAGAGAGAGAGAGAGAGAGAGAGAGAGAGAGAGAGGGGAGGTATGGGGGTGAAAGAGGGCGGGGGGGAGAGAGTGCGGGGGAGAAGGAGGAGGAAGGGTAAGGGAGGGATGGGAGTAGGGGAAGCCAGGGATGGAGGTAGGTGGTGGATACACGTCACAAATACGTCACGCCTCACTTGTTCGAATGTGTAAGTGGCTCACGCAGGTTTTGCCATCACAGTCAAGAGTAAACGCCATAATTAACCGCATCTGGCAATGCACAATAGCGTCAACAATTAGCGGGGTGTGTGAAACAATTTGTGCCAAAGACCCATGCTGATCCGAGTCTTCGTTTGAAAGATATCTGCGAAAAACGGCATGTCATAGGGTCTGATATGGATAGTAGCTATGAATATGCGACCCCGGGTTCGAATCCCGGCCAAGGCAGTTTGCAGCAGTTGTTCATCCTCCCTTTCGGGCAGGTCGATGGAGAAACCTGGGTAAGGTAAACTGTTGTAACCTGGATGTTGTACTTGTGCCGTGTCCGAGGTAATGGATCTTTCCTACCCATCGTTGGCTCCAGAGGCAATGAGACGGAAACGAGCACCGAGGCCACGCGCAGCTTAGCGTAATTGTGCCTTCTTTATTATCAGGGAGCCCTTTCTCTCTCTCTCTCTCTCTCTCTCTCTCTCTCTCTCTCTCTCTCTCTCTCTCTCTCTCTCTCTCTCTCTCCCACGCCGCTGCACACAGGGAGGATGTATATATATATATATATATATATATATATATATATATATATATATATATATATATATATATATATATATATATATATATATATATATATATATATATATATATATATATATATATATATATATATATATATATATATATATATATATATATATATATATATATATATATATATATATATATATATATATATATATATATATATATATATATATATATATATATATATATATATATATATATATATATATATATATATATATTTTTTTTATATGAATGTTATATCGTGTTTTTTTAAATTTACTTGCTTCAATTTTTTTACCAAGTATTTTATTGGAAGGAATACGCAGTAGTTACATAGTAATTACTATTATTATTATCATTATCATTCTTCATCTTGTTTTTCTTGTTCTTGATCTTGTTCTTATCATCATCATCATTGAGTGGTAGCATCAATGACAGGTAGTAATGGGTTTAAACTTGATAAATTCAGATTCAACAGGGACATACACAAAAATTGGTTTACTAACAGAGTGGTAGATGAGTGGAACAGACTGAGCAGTCCTGTGGTGAGTGCCAATACAATTGTCACATTAAAAAATAGATTAGATAAATTCATGGACAGTGATATTAGGTGGGGTTAGATTCACGGGAGCTTAGGTTCAAAGGAGCTGCCTTGTACAGGCCTACCGGCCTCTTGCAGACTCCTAAGTTCTTATGTTCTAATGAAACGTTTTTCCATCTGTTCCTCTGATTATTGATATAGCTTGCCAACGTTCGTATGTGAATCATTACACACTATATAATTTTCCATGGGCAGGAGGGCAGCAACTCGAGGTGTGCCTGGGGCGATCGAAACTACTGTCATCAAACTTTGAAGCAACAGCGCTCTCAGGTAACAGCGTCGTATCGTTCTCTCGTAATAGGCTCATATCTTCATAAGATAGGCTCGCAGAGCAGCCAGCTAGCATCCGACTGTAAAAAGAGCGACCAGCAGGTCTGCTGAGTGTGGCTGATAACTGTGTTGTAGAACCATCGCTCTCAAATGAACCGCCGTGTGATGTCATGCAGTGGCTCGACCGACACTTGCTTCTAGATGAGCCGCTCTCTCTCTCTCTCTCTCTCTCTGTTCATGGTCGGCTGGTAATGACGGTGCATCGAATGAATGAGAGGGAAAAGTAATAAATGAACAAAACTCTTGAGACTATATCAGATGCCTCTTTACTGCAACATGACTCGAATTCCTGAATGAGACTGGTCTCATTTGTGGCTCCCAGGAGTTGCCAGTTGAGAATGACTTATAAGATTAAATTTAGATCCACTGATTGTCGTGATTACATATCTGGTTTCGTTCATGAGTTGTCCTGAAAGCCTTGTGTACATTGGAAGAGACAAAATACACAGGACTGAAACCGTTAAACACACGGCTTATCGGTTAATACAGTACGAAGAAAATTGAATACGGGTAACTCTGTGGGCAATGATGTAGCTTCTTCCTGTGTTTCTTTCTCCGTCGCGGTAACTGGCGCGTGCGAGTCCTTTCTGTTGTGAGCGTGAATTTAACGTTGTCCTCCTTTCCCTGTGAGTGCTGTAGCTGCAAGGCGTCCGCGTGAGGGGCGATGGGTGAGCCAGGCCAGGGCGGAGGCGTCAAATCGTGGTGAGTGTTTGATTGCTGTCGGAAAAGTGTTAGTGGCCGCCAAGGTGATTGGCGGCAGAGTGGCCGGCTCGGCCTGTGTCATGTCGAGGTGGCTGCGGTGGTGGCCATTGCTATATATTTTTCCCTCTCCTATTCCTTGGTTTTCGTTACCTCTCAACCAGTAATTTGTTTTAGCAGTGATCCAAGTGAGAACTGAATATTTGATTGCAATAATTGTGTGTGTGTGTGTGTGTGTGTGTGTGTGTGTGTGTGTATGTGTGTAGGGCGGAGGAATGAAAGCGAAGGAGGTAGTCGGGACGAATAAAAACGTGATCTCATTTGGCAGTTGAACGTTCTCTTCCACGTTGAATTTTACCTGTGGGACTGACAACACACACACACACACACACACACACACACACTCACACCACTCCGTGGCGCAACTGGTAGAGCGCTGCGCTGCCAGGCTTCACGGTCTGACAGGGCGACGGTTCGAGCCCGCTCAGGGCGGATTCTTTCTGTTGACTGGGAGTGATTACTGTCCCCCCTTGAGCAAGGGGGATGGGGTGTGTGGTGTGTGAGGTCCTGGCAGTACCCACAGATCGACGATAAAGAGCACTTGCTCATGTCGGGAGGGTACCTGCTGGCGATTACGAGTACAACACGTGATCAGACCGTGGTGAATTACACACAAACAGACACACACGACTTTTAGAGAAATGAGTTTGTTTCCACGTGAATTACAGTGAATGGTAACGAGAAGCATATCGTTTAGGAGGGCATTGGTAGCTTTGTCTGGTAGTAATTAGTCGGATGGTTATTGTGACCGAGCTGGACAGTCTGGCGGGATGGGACATTGTGGTCACTGCCTCGGCCCATCAGCGAGGCGCGGCTTCAGGACATCCCTTTGAGCAGCCCCAGAGGACCACCTGTTGCTGTGCTGTGTGGCGGGGCGGATCACACAGCGGGTCACGGACTCGAGGCTTTTACCCCTTCCTCTCCTCGCCTCTGCTCTCCTCTCCTCTCCTCTCCTCTCCTCTCTTCTCTCTTGCCTTTCCTCTCTATGTTCTCCTTCTGGGCTTTCTCCCTCTATGCTCCCCCTCTCTCTTAATGTTCCCCCTTTCCCTTTATGCTCCCCCTCTCCCTTTATGCTTCCCCTCACTTTATGCTCCTGAAACGCCAGAATTTTCTCTTTACTACACTCCCACACGACCATGTTACCCATATTTAAATGTTAATTTTAAGGCGCGAACTGTTATCTCTCCTCCTGGGTAATCCGTCCCCTTCCCCATAGCTTTTTTTTTCCTCCCCGCACCGCCCCATTGCTCCTCTCGCCCTGCCACCCTGTTCCCTTCTTTTCCCTCCCTCTCCCTCCCCGTCACACTGCTCTTGTCTGTGGCACTCCATTCCCCCTTTTCCATCCCTAAGCCTTGACGAGTTGACAGCCGAGTTTCTCCTTCCTTTTGATGAATGTTCCCCCCTTCCTCCCTCCACGGTAGATCACGTGACCCACTTCCCCCTCTCTGATATGTTCCTCCTCCCTGTTATAATGTGATTTCCCCTCTTCCTTGGACGGGTGATGTTACCCCCTCCCCATTTCCCTCCCTATTGCCTCATTCTCCTTCACGAACGCCTGATGACCATTCATATTCCCTCCTCGAAAAGCTTGTTCCTCCCCCCTTCCATTGAACGGCTGTTACACCAATCACCTCCTCCACCAAAATAGGACACACTATTAGGACAAGGGAGGATGCTAGAGCACTGCAGGAGGATCTCAACAAACTTTCAGCTTGGTCAGAGAAATGGCAGATGAATTTTAATATCACCGGTGAAGTGTAGCATACTAAGTGTAGGAACACGCAACCCATTACACGGGTATAGTTTAGACTCCACAGCGATAGGTAGAGCAGTGTGTGAAAGGGATTTGGGAGTGTTAGTGAACTCTGACCTAAAACTAAAGAAGCAATGTATTAGTGTGAGGAATAGGGATAACAGGGACTTACTATCCATATCAGACCCTATGACATACCGTTTTTCGCAAATATCTTTCAAACGAAGACTCGGATCAGCATGGGTCTTTGGCACAGATTGTTTCACACACTCCGCTAATTTTTGACGCTATTGTGCATTGCCAGATGCGGTTAATTATGGCGTTTACTCTTGACTGTGATGGCAAAACCTGCGTGAGCCACTTACACATTCGAACAAGTGAGGCGTGACGTATTTGTGACGTGTATCCACCACCTACCTTCACCCCTGGCTCCCCCTACTCCTATCCCTCCCTTTCCCTCCCTCCTGCCCTCCTCCTTCTCCCCTGCGCTCTCTCCCCCCGCCCTCTTTTTCCCCCATAACCCCCCCCTCTCTCTCTCTCTCTCTCTCTCTCTCTCTCTCTCTCTCTCTCTCTCTCGGTGTACATGCGATGTTAAGCTATGCACACATGACTTGTCTACAATGGCGGATAACTCGAAAGTATGTGCTAAGTATGGTATGGTGTTTTATGCACACGACCCTGATTCCTGTTCCAGCGTAACTTGATATTGCTTAAGTGCTGTATGAGATTTATTTGGCAATTATACAACCATTGAAAGTTGTACGAGTATATGGCCCTCCTTCCCAGAGGTTACGTTGAGTGTACGATGGGATGAACTACGTAGCTGACGCTTGATCACTTATGGGAAGTCGCGTAAGAGACGAAAAGGAATAAGAGTGGAAGTGAAGCGGGAATTCATTGCAGAGTAAAAACGTGAAAAGAAATTGGAGAAATATGACTTTATTCTGATATTAGGAAAAGACTACCATACGATATTGGTTCATGTAGATATGTTAAAAAGTCATAGCACACAAAAATAGACCGCGAGTATATGATGAGTGGATTAATAAAGTAAACAACTAACCATATGTTACTTTAATATTGATCACTATAGACAAACAGGTCATCTTCGTCATCACTGTTGATGCTGATGCAGACGGCATATGATTTCTATTTATCTGCCATTCATTAAAGTCATACGAGTGCATGTATTCATATCTCGTGTACAGCGCAAGTGTGTGTGTGTGTGAGAGAGAGAGAGAGAGAGAGAGAGAGAGAGAGAGAGAGAGAGAGAGAGAGAGAGAGAGAGAGAGAGAGAGAGAGAGAGAGAGAGAGAGAGAGAGAGAGAGAGAGAGAGAGAGAGAAGGGGAGGGGGGAGGTATGGGAAGAAAGAGGGCTGGGGGAGAGAGAGAGTGCGGGGGAGAGGGAGGAGGGTAGGAGGGAGGGATAGGAGTAGGGGGAGCCAAGGGTGGAGGTAGGTGGTGGATACATGTCACAAATACGTCACGCCTCACCTGTTCGAATGTGTAGGAGCTGCCTCGTACAGGTCTACCGGCCTCTTGTAGACTCCTGCGTTCTTATGTTCTTATGTTCTTATGTAAGTGGCTCACTCAGGTTTGCCATCACAGTCAAGAGTAAACGCCATAACCAACTGCATCTGTCATTGCATAATAACGTCAAAAATTAGCGGAGTGTGTGAAACAATCTGTACCAAAGCCCCATACTGATCCGAATCTTTGTTTGAAAGATATTTGCGAAAAACGGTATGTCATAGGGTCTGATATGGATAGTAGACTTTATTAACAGGACGGGAACCAACAAAAGTGCAGAGGTCATCCTCAGACTCTATGTAGCGTTAGTTAGGCCACACAGATTACGCTGTCCAGTTTTGGTGCCCACACTACAGAATGGACATCAGCTTGCTAGAATCAGTTCAGAGGAGGATGACCAAGATGATTCAGGGGCTGAGGAACCTCCCATATCAAGATAGGGTGAAACATCTCAACTTACATTCTCTAGAAAGACGAAGAGTGCGGGGAGATCTGATAGAAGTATTCAACTGGGTCAAGGGTTACAATAAAGGCGATATAAGTAAAATACTGAGTATTAGCCAGCAGGATAGAAGACGCAGTAATGGATTTAAATTAGAAAAGTATAGATTTAGGAGGGAAATAGGCAAGCACTGGTTTAGTAATAGGGTGGTGGGGGAATGGAATAGACTCAGCAATCACATAGTGAGTGCAGGGACGATAGCTTGTTTTAAGAGTAGACTGGATAGCTACATGGACGAAGATGACAGGTGGTAGTGTGGGGGAATCTGGAGCTGCCTTGTGTACGCCATTAGGCCTCTTGCAGTCCCCTTATGTTCTTATGTTCTTATGTGACGTTGCTGTGACGTCTACACCCACCCACCACCTCCACTCCTGTCTTCCCCTTCCACCTCTCCCTCCCTCCACCCTTTCTTCCTCCCTCCACCCCTCCTTCCTCTCTCTACCCCGCCCTCCCCTTCACCCTCTCCCTCGCCCTCCCCACCTCCCTCTCCTTCGCTCTCTCCCCCGCTCTCCCCTTTGACCGCTCCCCCGCTCTTTTCCCCGCTCTCCCCTTCGACCGCTCCCCCCCCTCTCCTCCCCGTACTCTCTCTCTCTCTCTCTCTCTCTCTCTCTCTCTCTCTCTCTATTATAAAATTCAGCCATGCATATGTTACTTTTCTGTAGTGACAGATTATTCGAAAGTATATGCTGAATATGGTAGGATGGTTTGTGCTAACGACCGTGATCGCTGTTTGACCGTTTCTTAAGTGCAATTATTATGTCTTTGTGGAATTATGTATCTACGGAAACTTTGTGACCCCCTTTTCCACAGGTTACGTTGAAAATCTGGTGGGATGGGGCAGCTGAGGTATGGGCATTTACAGGAGGTTGGGTAGGGATCGGAGAGGGGTAAGGGGGGGACACCTTAAATCGGCCAACCACGTTGGAACAGCGATCACGGTCGTTAACATAATAGTGCATTCACAACCCGTAAATCACAATCTAACTTGTACTTCCTTCAGTGTAACTTTCCCTTTACTATGTCCACTCGTGCCTTTGAACACAACTTACCCATTCGCTATTTACCCATGTTTCTTATATCTGTCGGTTCACCCACCTATTCACGCGTGGCGCTTACTTTAGTACCATTTTGCTCACCTATAAATCCACCCACTTCTTAATACCTAGGCCGAGCGCAGCTATAGCATATGCCCCGAGCTTTACCCTTACCTTTTATAGTCAGATATAAATCGATAAAAACTTTAGACTAGACAAGTTCACAGTTCTTTACCACAGCGAGCGGCAAAATACCGTACCGTACCACAAAAGTGAACGTTGAGGGAATTGTTGGCCGTTTAATTACTATTGGTAGAAGGTAAGGAGGGGAGTAAGGAGGGGGAAGGGAAGCAGATTATGGTGGTGGAAACAAAACTGGAGGCAGAGAGGGAAAGGGAGTGAGGGAGGAAAGGTGCTACAGTTACACAAGTAGGGGAGGAAAGCGAGACGAATGACACTAAAGTGGGAGGGAGAGAGATCGAGAGTAGAGGTGGAGGTGCTATGTAGATATATTAAGGGAACCAGAAATACAGATTCTGGAGGGGAAAAGTTATGTTAAATAGGAAGGGAGGCAGAAGGAGCAGGAGGAGGAAGAGGGGCCACCAAATCACCGACACCACCAATACGTGCGAGTCTCCCGGCCAGGCGCCGCCAAGCAACCTTGTCATTGCCTTACTCAGCCTCTTATATTTACCGACTTCCGACCCCGAAACTGTTTCGTGGACCCCAGTTAGGATATTCACTTATAAATATTGTTAAAATAGTTAATTCCTGGTGTTTCTTGGCAATAGTCAGGCGTCAGAAATCGGTAGATACTATGCTCTGAGTACGATAATCTGGCAACGGTGCCGCCCAGGGTCTAGAGCAGAGGTTCCCAACCTGGGGTACATGTACCCCCAGTGGTACATTTGCACTTTTCAGGGGGTACACTGGGTCCGAGAGAATAACCACTATTGTACAATACATGGTGTTGTAATCTGCATTCAAATTGCGCAATGTCGTGTTATTTTTTTGTTTTCAATTTCCTCATTTTAGTAAGCAAAACTGTTATGTAAATTATATCATCAGTCTACACCTTCAGATTTCATTATAAAATAATATCAAAATATTACAATTTCATCATTTTTTATCCTAAATTTTTTGGGGTACACGGGAACCTATAAAAATGCCCAAGGGGTACAGAGGAACAAAAAGGTTGGGAACTCCTGGTATAGAGAGAGATATCTTTCTCTGGACCCTGGGCGCCGCCACCGCCACCCATGCCACGCCGGTCTGCCGCGACTCAGTGTGGATTTACGAGAAAATAATTTTTATGCACGACTCGGTTTCATTCTAACCAAAATACATTCCTCCAATATATCGCCTTTTCATTCTCAACTCGTTTAACCCTTCCCCTTTCTCTTCCCTTACCTCTTCTTTATTTCCTTCCCCTTTCTTCTTTCCTTTTCACACACTTTTCCCGTTTCCCAGCTCCTCCCCCTTAAGTTCTATTTTCCTTTTCCCTTCCTTTTTCAGCCTTTTTTCTTTTCGTTCTCCTCTCCTTCCTCTTTCTCTTCCTTTTCCCATTGCTCTCTACTTTCCCTACACTTCCCTCATCGTCCTCTTTTACTGCCCCCTTCCCTTCCCCCCTTCCCTTTCCCCTTCCCCTTCACCGGAGGAATTATAGCAGGACATCCTTCGACAAAATTCAATAGGAAGCCCGGACTGGGGAGGGAGGCGTCAATATATGAACATAAAAACAAGAACATATATTATAAGGAGTCTGCAAGAGGCCGGTTGGCCTATACAAGGCAGCTCCTGTAATCCTAACCCCACCTTACCTTACTTTCCATGAATTTATCCAACCTTCTCTTGAATGTATCTATGGTATTGGCACCCACAACATGACTGCCAAGTCTGTTCCATTCATCCAACACTCTATTGGTAAACCAATGCACATGAATATATAAGGGGCCGCCGCTCCCTCAAAGCTTGACTGGGAATTACGATTCAAATTCAAGTGGAGGGTGGGAGAGGCACAGGGATTGTAGAGGGTAGGGATGAGGCATAGTGGTGATATGCATGCTGGCGGGCGGGTTTCTGGGCCGCAAGCATGCAGGTGGCACGAGAGGCAGAATGTAGGGGGTGGGGGTAAGGCAGAGTGGTGATATTCATGCTGGCGGGCGGGTTTCTGGGCCGTAGGCGGATGGCACAGTAGGTAGAATGTAGGGGGTGGGGGTGAGGCAGAGTGGTGATATATTCATGCTGCTGGGAACTTGGTGATGACGCTGGAGACAGGGGGGATAGAAGTAGGTAGGTAAAGGGCTATGTCGGAGATGTGCAGGAAAAGAGATAAGGTTGTGTAGATGGTTAGGGAGAAAGGGATTTAGGCAAAAGGAGATGAGTAGGAGGGGAGGGAGGGCGGGGAAGATCAGTGGGAGGGTAGATAGGGGAGGGAGGGCGCCGAAGGGTAGTGGGTGGATGCATGGCAAAAGGAACAAGGGCCACCGTGCATATTTCTAACTGGACAGACACCGCTTTAGGCAATGAGTCTGTGATGGGCAATAACATATTAGTCCGGGACACTGGGCTACTGTGAAATTCGGGTTACCACTGTTTACCGCGAGCGCCACGAAAATTAAATCATCGTTGAGTTCACAACCGTAAGAAGAGTGACTCAAGCGACTGAATACCTTTATGTTGGACACCACCACAAAGGGGTTTTATACAGGTCCTCAAGTACCTGAACAAGTTTGATGAGTTTTTTTGAGCCCCAAACTCGTAAAACCTAAAATTACCGCTCAACCGATTCAAGTGAGGCGATGTAGTAAAAGGCATCGGCAGTCCTTGTCTGAACAGTTATGCGACATTAAAACCGTCTCCCCGCAGAAAAAGCGAGTGCAAAAGTGATCAACAACTGAAAAACGCATCAGTTATATATTATCAGTCTCTCTCTCTCTCTCTCTCTCTCTCTCTCTCTCTCTCTCTCTCTCTCTCTCTCTCTCTCTCTCTCTCTCTCTCTCTCTCTCTCTCTCTCTCTCTCTCTCTCTCTCTCTCTCTCTCTCTCTCTCTCTCTCTCTCGAACACAAATTTGTATTCACACTGCATGCGAGGTCGCCTTCCTCCCCCCATTCCCTTTTAAGTCGACGTAATGTTATTAGAAGCGTTGAAGTTTCCTTCCTTCTCTTTCCCCCTCACTTCTCTTTTCCCACCATCATCCCCTTCCACTGCAACGTTTTTTCTAAAGCCTCTGTTACCCTCTTCGCCCCAGAACTGTGCCGCAATCTCCTTTCCCCATGCCTCCTCCCCTCCCTTTTCCCTTCTTTTTTCCCCTGCCCGTTTAACATTCCCTTTCCTCACTCCCGTCACTTACGAATTCCATACCTCACGTCGCTTTTTTTGTTTGTGACACACACACACACACACACACACACACACACACACACACACACACACACACACACACACCGCTCCGCAGCTCAATCGGTTAGAGCGCTGCGCTGCCGGGCTTCACGGCCTGACAGGCGGCGGTTCGAGCCCCGCTCAGGCCGAATCTTTTCGCTAACAAGGAGTGGTTACTGTTTCCCCTTGAGCAAGGGGGGATTGGGTGTGTGGTGTGTGAGGTCCTGGCAGTAACATTGCCGTCTCGATATTGAAAAGGTCTGACAGCTTGCTGGATTCTTTGGCAATAAGTCATCCAAGTAAGGCCGAGTGTGTCCCGCGCTCCCCAACTAAAATGTTATTTTTTTGTGTTTTAATGCAGATTTTTGTGTTAAATATATTTTTTTCCTGTGATAAATAAAGGTTTCCCAACATTAATATCTTATAAACATCATCAAATTAGACATAAAAAAGAGGAAATAAATAAGATAGAGTATAAGGAGAGGGATAAATATTCACATACAAAATCATATAAATACATTGACAGTCGTAAGAGAGTAGACTCCTATTATTTTGATTTGCCACCGTTTCTAAATATCTCTGACATTCAAAACGCTCTCGTTACAATTACTATATTCAACAAGCCGATCCTCCACCCCAATACTAGGCAACCAGTCACCTGCTATCTGGCAACGTCTTCTTCTTTTTCTTCTTTTGACATGTAACGGTTTGTATCGCTTCTTAAGTCCTCCTCCTCTCGTTCCTCTTTTCTTCTTATTCACACACGTTCCTTTTCAGTATTATGTAACTTTCTTAACTGCAATAAAGTAACTTATTTTCACTTATTCACGCATTTGTTGACGCATTTGTTCATTCTTCTTCTTCTTTTGACCTTTAAAGCTTTGTAGCACTTCTTAAATCCTCCTTCTCAACACTTCTATACTTCACACCATGCACTAGTTACTTCACAGTACACACTTATACATATCTGCCTGAACCTATGTGTTTTTCTGTTTTTTTCTTCCAATGACTTTGCTTTTCTATGCACTTTTTTAATAGTTTCCACTATTACGGGGTTGTAGCAGTTGTAGTTGCCAGATACCAGGTGACTGAGTTGTCTAGTATAAGGATGGAGAATCGGCTTGTTGAATAATAGTAAATATAACGACAGTGTTATGAATGTCAAAAAGAGATGTTTAGACAAACGGTGACAAATCAATCTAATAGGAGTACCCAACCACGACTGTCAATGTATTTATATGATTTTTTATATGAATATTTATCCCTCTCCTTATACTATATCTGATTTATTTCCTCTTTTTAATGTCTAATTTGATGTTTATAAGATATTAATGTTGGAAAACCATTATTTATCACAGAAAAAAATATACTTAACACAAAAATCTGCATTAAAACACAAAAAATAACAATTTAGTTGGGGAGCGCGGGACACACTCGGCCTTACTTGGATGACTCATAATTTGAGCTGTCAGGCCTTCTCATCGAGACGGCAATGGCAGTACCCATAGATCGACTATAATGAGCATGATCTTGCTCTTGTTGGGAGGGTACTTGCTGGCGACTGCGAGTCCAGCTCGTGATCAGGCCGAATTGAATTACAAACACACACACACACACACACACACCTCTCTCTCTCTCTCTCTCTCTCTCTCTCTCTCTCTCTCTCTCTCTCTCTCTCTCTCTCTCTCTCTCTCTCTCTCTCTCTCTCTCTCTCTCTCTCTCTCTCTCTCTCTCTCTCTCAAATTGCTTCAGTAATGCATTGAGACAGCAAATTAAGGGAACCGAATGCATTCATTGACCGAAACTTATTACTCAAGCACGCAGATGTAATATTACCATGATTTAAGAGTTAAGTCGGACCACTTCAAATTAGTATGATTTCAAAGAGGTTTGGTCTCCCCTAAATGCGAAGGACATTGCCAAGTTAGATGTTCAAGGATAGGTAAAATTTTTTTTTCCTTGCGCAGTTAATCTTAGGAGGAAAGGCTGTGATGTCCTGACGGATTCTAAGCGAGTGTTTCAAAATGTTTAGCCCATAAAGTGACGGAGGCAAGGAATGACGCGTGCCAAACTTCTGGTGCCGGGTAATTTTAGATTTTTTTGGGAGGGCTTAATCACTATATTATGACATAAAATCAATAAATATATGCCTTTAGGGTTCTGAAGTTGACATTTTCCATGACAAAATGGTTTGTTCAGTTACTGTATCGGGAGTGAAAGTCGGTGGGCTTTTTTGTTAGATATGGTGCAAGTTAAGGTATATAGCTTTATGACGTATGTACTCTCGTGTGAGGCATATTATGAAATTTTGAGTATATTTACGCACATGCTCAAGGGAAACCATGCAAATAACTTGTATAGAAGGTGACGTAGTGGTATAGATTACATTGAAAACGTGACACATTTATTGTATTGTAGCACTAATAATTTTTACAAAAATATCTTAGTCTGTAATGTTATTACACTTGTGACATGTTTTTTGTGCGCACTTATGTGTATGAACTATAACACTAATGAGAACACTCATATTTTAATAACGCGCGACATCGTTCCCAAACGACGGTCAAAGGTCGACTGACTTGGTTTCCCGGGAGGTGGCTTGGGTCAAAGGAGGGGAACGGGGGTGGGGGGGGGGGCTTGGCAGAGCAAATGCAGGTCTACAAGCCAAGCAAGTTTGGGCGCACTGGCTACTCTGCTTTTTGCGCTGCAATTTTTAAAACTGTGGTCCGTACGGATCAGGTTGTCCGTGTATATACGGACGTGGCATAGAAGGGGTAAAGGAATTTATGAATGTGGATAAATTCAAACTGTTTGTAGTTGCTGATATGTTGCAAATTAAATTTAACAGCGCAAAACTTAAGAACAACTCCCCCAAAATGAGACTGCACGAAATTCTTTTTCACCAACGTTGTTTTACGCGAATGAAATATGCTCCCATCTTCAGTGCTTCAGTGCAACATTTATAAACAAACGACCGCTATTTTCTCCACCTCCGTATTCGCTATGGCAGAAGATGCAACGTATTCGTAACTTTGGTGTAGTTTCGTTTATGTAAAGACAGACAATAGGTTGGACCATAGGATCTGTGTGATGTAAAAATCTATGAAAATCTCTGTCGTGAGACTGAATCGAGGCCTGTTACTTCCTTTGGCCGTGAACACCAACTCCGGCTATATTGGCAGGTGATGCGCTTCCCGTACGTTGATCCTGCTCATAGGATTGTTTCCGCACGAGACAGCCCTGAGTGGAGGGGACCAGGAGGACGCCCACGTAACTCACGACTTGGACAAATTAATCGAACTTGCTGGGAGGGGCTTGGAATGGAAAGTTTAGATGCGTGGAAACTTGTGCGGAGGGACCGTTAAGACGGCGAGTGAGTAAAGCGACGCGCCCCCGGGCGTATGCTCCCCGTTAGAGATTTAATATCACCTCTTCATTTGTCCAATACACGGAGGAAGTCGCCCACCAGTGAAAATGACTATTCTAATAGCTTTCAAGCCTCTTTCTTATGGAACACAAGATGGTTTCAGGTTCCAGTACACACACAACACTTCCCTCCCTTTTGACAACAAAAACATTCCTGACATCCTCCATTACGCCCTTTTCCTGCACTTATTCCTTCCTATTCATTCAATTCCACGTAAACATTCCTGAGCTGCACGAACTCCGCAGGTCACAAAGCATCGCTGGCGGGTGGGCCAAACCCTTCCGTTCTGGCACACAAGCAACACTGAGCTCTGGTGTCTCCTCCTCAACTCTTTCACTCTTGGTAACGACAGATTTTGGGATAAAAACTTTGCCTTTTAGTAGCTCGTCAGCTTTCCTAATGTACAATTTGCTCCTAATGTCTGCAAGTAGAATCGCTGTCAGAAAACCCTTCGGACTGAAGGATCAGCAAGTCCAGTGTTGCCCTCTTGGGGATTTTCATTTACATTTACTTTCAAAGGTTTTGCATTTACTTTCCCATTTCCACCATAAAAAATCCCCATTAAATACGTGTGTGTGTGTGTGTGTGTGTGTGTGTGTGTGTGTGTGTGTGTGTGTGTGTGTGTGTGTGTGTGTGTGTGTGTGCTCGCGCGTGTGCGCGTTTGTTTGTTTGTTTCTTTGTGTACGAAATGCAAATGTGTCATTGTTGGCTTTATAAATATTTGTCCAGGTAATGTTTGTAGACGAGGACTGAAGGGAGAGCAGGGAGAAGGAGGAGGAGGAGGAGGAGGAGGAGGAGGAATACATAGGAATACATAGGAAGAACAGACAGCAGAAAACCTGGCAGTCTATGGCGAAGGTGTTTGTCTACTACCGCTACTACTTCAAAAAAAAGTAGTAATCTGCGTGTGGTAGGACAGGATAGAATAAATTAGAGTCCCTTGATAGAGAGAGTCCCGACAACCTAAGATTTGGACGCTATTATTGGCCCTGTTTTCGCCGCGCTTTTCAAATGCTAGCACACGCTCTCTTTTGTTTTTCTGTTTTACAGCCATACGGGTCGTCCATTGAAACTGAGCACACTTGTGTCAGACC